>NC_091462.1:119392212-119708892 GCF_027789765.1 Dendropsophus ebraccatus
TGCTGCAGCCATAGAACACACACACACAGCCTGTTGAAGCCATAGAACACACACACACAGCCTGCTGCAGCCATAGAACACACACACACACAGCCTGCTGCAGCCATAGAACACACACACACAGCCTGCTACAGCCATAGAACACACACACACACACAGCGCCTGCTGCAGCCATAGCGCGCACACACACGGCCTGCTGCAGCCTTATAACACACACAGCTTGATGCAGCCATAGAACACACACACAGCCTGCTGCAGCCATAGAACACACACACACACACAGCCTGATGCAGCCATAGAACACACACATACACACACACACAGCCTGCTGCAGCCATAGCACACATACACACACAGCCTGCTGCAGACATAGAAAACACAAACACACACACACACACACACACACACACACAGCCTGCTGCAGCCATAGAACACACACACACAGCCTGCTGCAGCCATAGAGCACACAAACACACACACACACACACACAGCCTGCTGCAGCATTAGAACACACACAGCCTGCTGCAGTCATAGCACACACACACAGCCTGCTGCAGCCATAGCACACACACACAACCTGCTGCAGCCATAGCACACACACACACACACACACACACACACACACACAGCCTGCTGCAGCCATAGAACACACACACACAGCCTGCTGCAGCCATAGCGCACACACACACACACACACACACACACAGCCTGCTGCAGCCATAGCACACACACAGCCTGATGCAGCAATAGCGCACACACACACACACACACACACACAGCCTGATGCAGCCATAGCACACACACATACAGCCTGCTGCAGCCATAGAACACACACACACAGCCTGATGCAGCCATATAACACACACACACACAACCTGCTGCAGCCATAGCACACACAAAGCCTGCTGCAGCCATAGCACACACAAACACACACACACACAGCCTGCTGCAGCCATAGATCACACACACACACACACACACACACAGCCTGCTGCAGCCATAGCACACACACACACACACACACACAGCCTGCTGCAGCCATAGAACACATTGTCACGGCCGCGGCGGCTTCCCGCGTCCCGGGTTGCCGCCGCGACCGCCTCCTGTCCCGTGCAGCCGCCGGGGTCCTTGTGTAGGGACCCGGTGCTGCTGCTGCTTCGGCCCCTGGGGCGCCTCACCTCTCCTCCGTGCATGTCGCGGTCTGTGCCGGCCGGCGCGCGCGTCCCCGCCTCCTAGGGCGCGCGCGCCGGCTGTCTCAGATTTAAAGGGGCAGTGCGCTCCTAATTGGTTAGTGGCACCAATTACTCCCCTATAAATCCCAGCATGCCCTGTCCTTAGTGTTGGAGCCTCTACATGCTTCCCATAGCGTTGGCCCAGCCCCCTGTTGTTCCTGTGTCCTAATCCGTTACCTGGTCCTAGTCCCTGTTCCTGAGTCCTATCCGTTACCTGGTCCCTAGTCCCTGTTCCTGGTTCCTGTTCCCCTGTCACTCCATCTGTTCCCGTGTTCAGCCTGTCACGTGCGCTCTCACCTGCAGACCATTGCCTGTGCCATCTCCTGCCACGCCTCGCCTGCCGACACCAGCAACCAAGCCAGGGGTAGCGACCTGGGGGTCGCCTGCCGCAGCAAGTCCATCCCGCCTTGCGGCGGGCTCTGGTGAAAACCAGCGGCCCCTTAGACTCCGCCCCCTGGTGAGGTTAGTGCCATCGCTGGTGTCGGTCCAGTGGATCCACTACTCCAGGCGTTACAGTAGGCTCCAACCATGGATCCCGGCGAGGTGCCTGATCTCCGTGACGTCGCCAGAATGGTCACTCAGCAGGCGCAACAAATCCAGAAACAGTCGCAGCAGATCCAGCAACTCACTACCGCCTTACAGCAGCAGACTACTGCCCAGCGCACACCACCTCCTGACGCGTCTTCTTCACTCCGACTGGCTCTCCCAAGCAAGTACTCTGGGGACTCTAAGTTGTGCAGAGGATTCTTGACTCAGTGCACCATGCACATTGAACTTTTGAGTAGTCAGTTTTCCACCGAGCGCTCTAAAGTGGCTTTCATCATCAGCCTATTGGAAGGTAGAGCCCTGGCCTGGGCCACGCCACTGTGGGACCGTGATGATCCTGTTGCTGCCAATCTCCGGGCCTTCCTATTCGAGTTTCGCTCCGTCTTTGAGGAACCTGCCCGTGCTTCTTCAGCCGAGACTGCTCTCCTCAACCTCTCTCAAGGCAGCTCCTCTGTTGGTGACTACGCCATCCAGTTCCGCACCCTGGCAGCTGAATTGGACTGGAACGAGGCCGCCCTATTGGCCACCTTCAAGAAGGGTCTGTCTAGTCGAGTGAGAGACGTGCTCGCTGCCCGAGACCTGCCTACCTCCCTGAACGAACTCATTCTACTGGCCACCCGAGTTGATACTCGTTTTTCGGAGAGGGAGGAGGAGGTTCGGCATGAACATTTACTAAGCCGTTCCCGTCGCCATCCCCAGCTGGCGCCGGTTTTCCAGAATCCTGACCTTTCGATGTCCCAGCCCTCTCCTGAGATTCCTATGCAGGTGGAACGGGCTCACCTGACGCCTGATGAAAGAATCCGGCGCCTGGAGCGGAATCTCTGTCTCTATTGCGGTGGTTCCGATCACTTCCGGCTGGGATGTCCCCTACGTCCCCAAACATCCGGAAAATGCTCGCACCTAGGTCCGGTGGGACAGGTGTCCCTAGGTGTGAATGCCACCACTCCAAGTCTGTCTATGCCAGTTTCCATCCGGACTCCCTCAGGACAAAATCATCAGACTACTGCCTTCCTCGATTCTGGGTCAGCAGGCAATTTTATTGCGGCAACATTGGTCCAAAGATGGCGGCTACCCGTGACACGACTAGCCAGGCCCCTGACTATCTCCTCGGTCACGGGCGAGATTCTTACCGACCGTGTGTACTACCAGACCGCACCTTTAGTCCTCCAGGTGGGTCCTTTACATCAAGAAGAGATATCCTTCTACGTCCTGCCCCATTCTTCCCCCGCGGTCCTCCTGGGACTCCCGTGGCTGCAAGAACATGCCCCTCAGCTGGACTGGAGAACCGGGGAGATTCTCAGTTGGGGTCAGGACTGTTCCAACCAGTGTCTCAAGTCACCTCAGACCAAGTGTACTATGTCGTTTTCTGTCCCTGCCAAGCCTCTATCCGGCCTACCGGCAGAAGACCAAGACTCGGCGGATGCCTTCTCTGCCAAGGTGTACCCTCTCTCCGTACCCAAGACTGAGGTCATGTCCTCTCACCACCGGGAGAACTTACAGAAGGTCCTCGTCCACAGACCCACATTCCCTTGCCACGTTTTACCGCCTGATTGCCTAGTACCAGTCGTCACCTCCACTCTTCGGAGAGTACCCCCCGGAAAGACTCATGTTCACCCTGCGCTTCGAAGAGGTATTTTGAAGTGGGGACATTCCTCGTTGGAGGCCGGGCACCCTGGAGTCCGTAAGACCGGCCAACGGATCTCTCGCCACTACTGGTGGCCCAGTCTATCCCAAGATGTCAAAGACTTTGTGGCTTCCTGTGCCATTTGCAGGCAAGAAAGAGGGGGAGGCCAAAGGGGGGGGGGGTACTGTCACGGCCGCGGCGGCTTCCCGCGTCCCGGGTTGCCGCCGCGACCGCCTCCTGTCCCGTGCAGCCGCCGGGGTCCTTGTGTAGGGACCCGGCGCTGCTGCTGCTTCGGCCCCTGGGGCGCCTCACCTCTCCTCCGTGCATGTCGCGGTCTGTGCCGGCCGGCGCGCGCGTCCCCGCCTCCTAGGGCGCGCGGGCGCCGGCTGTCTCAGATTTAAAGGGGCAGTGCGCTCCTAATTGGTTAGTGGCACCAATCACTCCCCTATAAATCCCAGCATGCCCTGTCCTTAGTGTTGGAGCCTCTACATGCTTCCCATAGCGTTGGCCCAGCCCCCTGTTGTTCCTGTGTCCTAATCCGTTACCTGGTCCTAGTCCCTGTTCCTGAGTCCTGTTCCCCTGTCACTCCATCTGTTCCCGTGTTCAGCCTGTCACGTGCGCTCTCACCTGCAGACCATTGCCTGTGCCATCTCCTGCCACGCCTCGCCTGCCGACACCAGCAACCAAGCCAGGGGTAGCGACCTGGGGGTCGCCTGCCGCAGCAAGTCCATCCCGCCTTGCGGCGGGCTCTGGTGAAAACCAGCGGCCCCTTAGACTCCGCCCCCTGGTGAGGTTAGTGCCATCGCTGGTGTCGGTCCAGTGGATCCACTACTCCAGGCGTTACACACATACACACAGCCTGCTGCAGCCATAGCGCGCGCACAAACACACACACACACACAGCCTGCTGCAGCCATAGCATGCACACACACAGCCTGCTGCAGCCATAGCGCGCGCACACACACACACATACACACACAGCCTGCTGAAGCCATAGCACACACACAGCCTGCTGCAGCCATAGCACACATAGAGCCTGCTGCAGCAATACCATACACACAAACAGCCTGCTGCAGCCATAGCACACACACACACACACACACACACACACACACTGCTGCAGCCATAGCATACACACACAGCCTGCTGCAGCCATAGCGCACACACACACACACACAGCCTGCTGCAGCCATAGCACACACACACACACACACAGCCTGCTACAGCCATAGCGCACACACACACACACACACACACACACACACCCTGCTGCAGCCATAGCACACACACACACACACACCCTGCTGCAGCCATAGCGCACACACACACACACACACACACACAGCCTGCTACAGCCATAGCGCACACACACACACACACACACACCCTGCTGCAGCCATAGCACACACACACACACCCTGCTGCAGCCATAGCGCACACACACACACACACACACACACACACACACAGCCTGCTACAGCCATAGCACACACACACACACACACACACCCTGCTGCAGCCATAGCACACACACACACCCTGCTGCAGCCATAGCGCGCACACACACACACACACACACACAGCCTGCTACAGCCATAGCACACACACACAGCCTGCTGCAGCCATAGCATACACACAGCCTGCTGCAGCCATAACACACACAGCCTGCTGCAGCCATACCATACCATATACACACAGCCTGCTGCAACCATAGCATACACACACAAACACACACAGCCTGCTGCAACCATAGCATACACACACAAACACACACAGCCTGCTGCAGCCATAGCATACACACACAGCCTGCTGCAGCCATAGCGCACACACACAGCCTGCTGCAGCCATAGCACACACACAGCCTGCTGCAGCCATAGCGCGCGCGCACAAACACACACACACACACACACAGCCTGCTGCAGCCATAGCGCGCGCAAACACACACACACACAGCCTGCTGAAGCCATAGCACACACACACACACACAGCCTGCTGAAGCCACAACAAACACAGCCTGCTGCAGCCATAGCACACATACAGCCTGCTGCAGCAATACCATACACACAAACAGCCTGCTGCAGCCATAGCGCACACACACACACACACACACACACGCATACACACACAGCCTGCTGCATCCATAGCATACACACACAGCCTGCTGCAGCCATAGCGCACACATACACACAGCCTGCTGCAGCCATAGCGCACACACACACACACACACACAGCCTGCTACAGCCATAGCGCGCGCGCACACACACACACAGCCTGCTGAAGCCACAACAAACACAGCCTGCTACAGCCATAGCACACACACACACACAGCCCGCTGCAACCATACCATACACACACAGCCTGCTGAAGCCATACCATACACACACAGCCTGCTGCAGCCATAGCGCACACACACAGCCTGCTACAGCCGTAGCACACACACAAACACACACAGCCTGCTGCAGCCATAGCACACACACACAGCCTGCCACAGCCATAGCATACATTCACAGCCTGCTTCAGCCATAGCACACACACACAGCCTGCTACAGCCATAGCGCACACACACAGCCTGCTACAGCCATAGCGCACACACACAGCCTGCTACAGCCATAGCGCACACACACAGCCTGCTGCAGCCATGGCACACACACACACACACACACAGCCAGCCTGCTGCAGCCATAGTGCACACACAAACACACACAGCCTGCTGCAGCCATAGCACACACACCCACAGCCTGCTGCAGCCATAGCACATACACACAGACACACACACACACACACACACACACACACAGCCTGCTGCAGCCATATCTCACACACACACACACACACACACACACACAGCCTGCTGCAGCCATAGCACACACACCCACAGCCTGCTGCAGCCATAGCACATACACACACACACACAGCCTGCTGCAGCCATATCACACACACACACACACACACACACACACAGCCTGCTGCAGCCATATCACATACACACACACACACACACAGCCTGCTGCAGCCATATCACACACACACAGCCTGCTGCAGCCATAGCACATGCACACACACACAGCCTGCTGCAGCCATAGCACATGCACACACACACACATAGCTGCAGACTGAGGACAGAGGTTACAGCTACACTACTTATGTCTCCTCCTCCTCCTCTATATTACACAGGATATCTCCATATTACACTGCTGCTCATATACAGTCATCCAGCATCCAGGGAGAGACCAGCACAGATCTCCCCCCACACAATGGACTCTTCCAGCTCAGAAACAAACAAATAGTAACCGACAACTTTTCCCCGGCCCCCCCCCCCCCCTTATCTAATAGGGCCAGTGTCCTATTACTGATTTATTCCCCGACCACCCTTATCTAATGGGGCCAGTGTCCTATTACTGATATACTCCCCGACCACCCTTATCTAATAGGGCCAGTGTCCTATTACTGATATATTCCCCGACCACCCTTATGTAATAGGGCCAGTGTCCTATTACTGATATATTCCCCGACCACCTTTATGTAATAGGGCCAGTGTCCTATTACTGATATATTCCCCGACCACCCTTATGTAATAGGGCCAGTGTCCTATTACTGATATATTCCCCAACAACCCTTATGTAATAGGACCAGTGTCCTATTACTGATATATTCCCCGACCACCCTTATGTAATAGGGCCAGTGTCCTATTACTGATATATTCCCCGACCACCCTTATGTAATAGGCCAGTGTCCTATTACTGATATATTCCCAGACCACCCTTATGTAATAGGGACAGTGTCCTATTACTGATATATTCCCCGACCACCCTTATGTAATAGGACCAGTGCTTTATTACTGATATATTCCCCGACCACCCTTATGTAATAGGGCCAGTGTCCTATTACTGATATATTCACCGACCACCCTTATGTAATAGGGACAGTGTCCTATTACTGATATATTCCCCGACCACCCTTATGTAATAGGACCAGTGCTTTATTACTGATATATTCCCCGACCACCCTTATGTAATAGGGACAGTGTCCTATTACTGATATATTCCCCGACCACCCTTATGTAATAGGGCCAGTGTCCTATTACTGATATATTCCCGACCACCCTTATGTAATAGGGACAGTGTCCTATTACTGATATATTCCCCGACCACCCTTATGTAATAGGGACAGTGTCCTATTACTGATATATTCCCCGACCACCCTTATGTAATAGTGCCAGTGTCCTATTACTGATATATTCCCCGACCACCCTTATGTAATAGTGCCAGTGTCCTATTACTGATATATTCCCCGACCACCCTTATGTAATAGGGCTAGTGTCCTATTACTGATATATTCCCCGACCACCCTTATATAATAGGCCCAGTGTCCTATTACTGATATATTCCCTGACCACCCTTATGTAATAGGGCCAGTGTCCTATTACTGATATATTCCCGACCACCCTTATGTAATAGGGCCTGTGTCCTATTACTGATATATTCTCCGACCACCCTTATCTAATAGGGCCAGTGTCCTATTACTGATATATTCCCGACCACCCTTATGTAATAGGGCCTGTGTCCTATTACTGATATATTCCCCGACCACCCTTATATAATAGGCCCAGTGTCCTATTACTGATATATTCCCTGACCACCCTTATGTAATAGGGCCAGTGTCCTATTACTGATATATTCCCGACCACCCTTATGTAATAGGGCCTGTGTCCTATTACTGATATATTCTCCGACCACCCTTATCTAATAGGGCCAGTGTCCTATTACTGATATATTCCCGACCACCCTTATGTAATAGGGCCTGTGTCCTATTACTGATATATTCTCCGACCACCCTTATCTAATAGGGCCAGTGTCATATTAGAATGTTGCTCATAATATATATTAATGAGCAAAACATAAAATTCATATCAAAACTCAATTTTAAATTCTTCTAATATTTTTTTTTAATGCTGAAGTTTGAGTCAGTACATTTTTTTCCAACTCAAACTCCAGCCAAAACTAGCTCCGACTTTAACTACGACTCCGACTCCACAGCCCTGCTCTGCAAGGAGGATCTTTATGGGTTGGGTTCTCCAGGTCTCGGCTCCAACTTTCCTATCTATGCAGAGAGAATCTTTTTGGGTTGGGTTCTCCAGGTCTCGGCTCCATCTTTCCAATCTCTGCAGGAAGCATCTTTATGGGTTGGGTTCTCCATGTCTTTGCTCCATCTTTCCTATCTCTGCAGGGAGGATGTTAATGGGTTGGGTTCTCCAGGTCTTTGCT
Organism: Dendropsophus ebraccatus; assembly: GCF_027789765.1. Classification (NCBI taxonomy): domain Eukaryota; kingdom Metazoa; phylum Chordata; class Amphibia; order Anura; family Hylidae; genus Dendropsophus; species Dendropsophus ebraccatus. The sequence goes on from NC_091462.1 coordinate 119,400,880, forward strand.
CCATCTTTCCTATCTCTGCAGGAAGCATCTTTATGGGTTGGGTTCTCCAGGTCTTTGCTCCATCTTTCCTATCTCTGCAGGAAGCATCTTTATGGGTTGGGTTCTCCAGGTCTTGGCTTCATCTTTCCTATTTATGCAGGGAGCATCTTTATGGGTTGGGTTCTCCATGTCTTGGCTCCATCTTTCCTATCTCTGCAGGGAGGGTCTTTATGGGTTGGGTTCTCCAGGTCTTGGCTCCATCTTTCCAATCTCTGCAGGGAGGATCTTTATGGGTTGGGTTCTCAAGGTCTCGGCTCTATCTTTCCTATCTCTGCAGGAAGCATCTTTATGGGTTGGGTTTTCCAGGTTTTGGCTTCATCTTTCCTATCTCTGCAGGGAGGATATTTATGGGTTGGGTTCTCCAAGTCTTGGCTACATCTTTCCTATCTCTGCAGGGAGGGTCTTTATGGGTTGAGTTCTCCAGGTCTTGGCTCCATCTTTCCTATTTGTGCAGGGAGGAGCTTTACGGGTTGGGCTCCCCAAGTCTTGGCTCCATCTTTCCTATTTCTGCAGGGAGCATTTTTACGGGTTGGGTTCTCCATGTCTTGGCTCCATCTTCCCTATCTCTGCAGGGAGGATCTTTATGGATTGGGTTCTCCAGGTCTTGGCTCCATCTTTCCAATCTCTGCAGGGAGGACCTTTATGGGTTGGGTTCTGCAGGTCTTGGCTCGATTTGTCCTATCTCTGCAGGGAGGATCTTTATGGGTTGCGTTCTCCAGGTCTTGGCTTCATCTTTCCTCTCTGCAGGAATGATCTTTATGGGTTGGGTACTGCAGGTCTTTGCTCCATCTTTCCTATCTCTGCAGGGAGGATCTTTATGGGTTGGGTTCTCCAGGTCTTGGCTTCATCTTTCCTATTTATGCAGGGAGCATCTTTATGGGTTGGGTTCTCCATGTCTTGGCTTCATCTTTCCTATCTCTGCAGGGAGGATGTTAATGGCTTGGGTTCTCCAGGTCTTGGCTCCATCTTTCCTATCTCTGCAGGAAGCATCTTTATGGGTTGGGTTCTCAAGGTCTCGGCTCCATCTTTCCTATCTCTGCAGAAGCATCTTTATGGGTTGGGTTCTCCAGGTCTTGGCTCCATCTTTCCAATCTCGGCAGGGAGGATCTTTATGGGTTGGGTTCTCAAGGTCTCGGCTCTATCTTTCCTATCTCTGCAGGAAGCATCTTTATGGGTTGGGTTCTCCAGGTCTTGGCTCCATCTTTCCTATCTCTGCAGGGAGGATATTTATGGGTTGGGTTCTCCAAGTCTTGGCTCCATCTTTCCTATCTCTGCAGGGAGGGTCTTTATGGGTTGGGTTCTCCAGGTCTTGGCTTCATCTTTCCTCTCTGCAGGAATGATCTTTATGGGTTGGGTACTGCAGGTCTTTGCTCCATCTTTCCTATCTCTGCAGGGAGGATCTTTATGGGTTGGGTTCTCCAGGTCTTGGCTTCATCTTTCCTATTTATGCAGGGAGCATCTTTATGGGTTGGGTTCTCCAGGTCTTGGCTCCATCTTTCCTATCTCTGGAGGGAGGATCTTTATGGGTTGGGTTCTCAAGGTCTCGGCTCCATCTTTCCTATCTCTGCAGGAAGCATCTTTATGGGTTGGGTTCTCCAGGTCTTGGCTCCATCTTTCTAATCTCTGCAGGGAGGATCTTTATGGGTTGGGTTCTTAAGGTCTCGGCTCTATCTTTCCTATCTCTGCAGGAAGCATCTTTATGGGTTGGGTTCTCCAGGTCTTGGCTCCATCTTTCCTATCTCTGCAGGGAGGATATTTATGGGTTGGGTTCTCCAAGTCTTGGCTCCATCTTTCCTATCTCTGCAGGGAGGGTCTTTATGGGTTGGGTTCTCCAGGTCTTGGCTCCATCTTTCCTATTTGTGCAGGGAGGAGCTTTATGGGTTGGGTTCTCCAAGTCTTGGCTCCATCTTTCCTATTTCTGCAGGGAGCATCTTTATGGGTTGGGTTCTCCAAGTCTTGGCTCCATCTTTCCTATCTCTGCAGGGAGGATCTTTATGGATTGGGTTCTCCAGGTCTTGGCTCCATCTTTCCTATCTCTGCAAGGAGGGTCTTTACGGGTTGAGTTCTCCAGGCCTTGGCTCTTCTGCCGATAACAATTCTTCATCCTTTCTATTTCCGCAGAAACAATATTTTCAGTATTTCTCGGAAGAAGGCCAAGAAACTTCTCATTGTGATCACAGATGGACTATCAAATGACGAATCAGTTAACAAAGCTTCAGTAACATTAATGGCAGAGTCACTTGGGATTCAGCGCATTTCCATTGGGGTAAATTCTCATCCACACCTGGAATATTGTCCATTTCATTAGTGATGTATAAAGATAAAATCATTATTGTTTAATAGATATGACAATTCCGCATGCTATGATATGTAGTATGTTTATTTTTTATGTTTTTTTTTTTTTTAATTTTTATTTGTATAAGGGGAAAAGGGGGTAATATACATCTTTATTGGGGCAATTTTATTACTTTTACACATTTTGTATTGCATATATCCCTTAGGGGACTTATATTTGGAATGCTCTGCATATACTGATGAATGCTAGGCCATAGTATACCATAGCAGAGCACTGATCAGTACTATCGGCGATCTGTACATAGAGGCGGCCTGAGAGCAGACTCTATGAACAGATCGAAGATCCGACAGGAGGGAGGTAAGTGGCTTACCCCTGCCTGCCGGTACAAGTGATCGAGACCCCCACTGGTCCTGATCAGTCAGTGACAGGTCCTTGTCCTGTGCATCGTGGTGACCTGTGACCGCAGCTGCCTGTCATCCCCGGGTCTGGAGACAGTAATGTGTGTGTAGCGGCAATGGCATCAGTCACAGTCAGGAACATTTATATACATTCCTGCTGCATGGGGTATGTGCAGCAGGAATGTATATAGCTATATGGCTGATGTAATAGGGTTAAAGGAGTTCTCCAGCATTAGGTGAACATGGCCGCTTTCTTCCAGAGACAGCACCTCTCTTCTCTCCAGTTTTGCTGCAGGTTTTGCAGCTCAGTTCCATTGAAGTGAATGGGGCTTAATTGCAAATTACACCTGATGTGGAGACAAGATGGCTGCTGTCTCTGGAAGAAAGTGGCCATGGTTCTCTAATGCTGGAGAACCCCTTTACCTTCTATGTGAGAGGGAAGTGGTCATGCTCTGTAAATTGTTTAGCAGTGATTAACCCCTTCATGTCAGCATTACATAGATATACTTTCCTACTGCACATACCTCGTGCAGTAGGAATGTACATATACGTTCCTGACACTGAAAGGGGTTTGATGTATGAGAGCGGCCCCACACATATCAGTGTCCTGGGAGCCCAGCATAATGACAGGCGGCTGTGATCCTGCAGCTGCCTGCCATTAACCCCTTAAACGCCGCAATCTATACAATCGCGGCGTTTAAGGTACTCAGTGACAGGACAAGCTCCTGTCACTGACTGATCGGGACCCCCTGAGGCCATACCGACGGGCGGGGGTACATAAGAAAAGTTAGTAAAATTTCTAATATACACTAATTATGGTGAGTGTATTTCCCTCAATTTTGTAGATCATATAGGTTTCAATTTTCCTAAAAAATCATGACATCACGAATCAGAGTAGGGCCTGGTGTAATTTCTTTGAAGCGTCCAGCAGGGTTTTTAAGGGGGGGCGCTGGTCTGGGGTCTACTGTGGAGGGGCGGAGGGCAGCCGCAACCGCACTACAGGTGCCAGCAGCCCCGTCCTATGCGCCGTGGACAGGGCTGCTGCCACTTGTGATGGGGGTAGTTTGGGGGGGTCTTTAGGGGGTGGGGGTGTTCACTGGGGGCTGCTGGCACGGGGCAGCTGCACCACAAGTGCCAGCACCCCCATCCTATGTGCCGTGAAGGGGGCTGCTGGCACTTGTGTTACAGTTATTCTTTTTTTTTTTTTTTTTTTTACTTTTATTTAAAGATGATCATTGTAAATACAAACCATAAATTCACAAAATATACATTGCCAGTATATATCGTATGACATTCTTTCATTGTATTATATATTACCTGCCACCCCCTACCCCCCCCCCATCCCCCCACCACCTAGAGAGAGACGAAAAAGGAAGACAAATTGACGGAAGAGAAAACAAAAAAAAGAAAAAACTAAACCCTTGAGCCCTACACCACTATCCATTAAAAATGATATTCTATCCAGGGCCCCCACAGCATATAATGTTTTTTCATAGCCTCGCTTGAGTAATATGTGGAGCGGTGTTCTTCATATTTCTGTACTCTATCGGCCAATGACCTCCACTCCTCTACGGACGGGGCCCTTTCCCCCAACCATCTCCTTGATATTACCACCTTTGCAAGCAGGGTTAATTTGTTTGCCAAAGATCCAATGCTCCCGTCATTCTTATATCCTCCCATCAGAAATTGGGGAACATCAACACTGAGGCCAGTACCCATTATCTTAACAATATGTTGTTTGACCTTATCCCAAAATCCCTGAATCTGCGGACAGTCCCAGAGGAGGTAAAAAAAATCCGCCTCCTCCATAGAACATCTGGGGCAGCATTTCCTTTTCAATAAATCATAAGGTGCTAAATATAAATTATACAATATCTTGAGTTGAATCAATCTGTGGGCCGGGTTAAACGACATCTTTTGTACATTACTCAACACCGTCCCCCAGAGATCCTCTGTCACATTACCCATTCTCAACTCCCACTTTTCACGTGCCTTACCAAATGAGCCCCCACCCCTTCCCCTAATCAACATCCTATATATCTCGGACAAACACTTCCTTTTCTCTATGGAAGAAGAAAAATAGTCAAAAAATTTGTGTGATTGCAATTCCCATATATCTGTTAATCGTGCAATTATAGGCATGCCTCAATTGAACAAACCAAAACAAATGTGATTCCTTAAACATATATTTTAACGTAAAATCCTCAAATCGCAAAAGTGTCCCATTCTCCACCACCTGTGAAATATATTTAACATCCTTCGTGATCCAAAAACTATGATCCATTTTCTCAAATTCCACTAAGTGTTGATTTCCCCATAACGGGGAAAAGGAAAAACACCGCCTTATATTATATATTTTTTTTAAAGCCTTCCATGTTTTATAATAAAGAACCATATGTGAGATTATCTTTTTACCACCAAAACCACCCTCTAAACCCGTGAAAAGATTATCGTAAACCCCGTTCAGACTCCGCAAAATAAACTCAAATATAGGTGAGGTTCTCCAGTTCTTACCTAATCCCGCCAGGTCCCGCTTCCTGATGCGGTCGGGTCACGGAGATTTCAGCTCCCAAAGCCCGGCGCGCACGCTGAGAGATGAGTCCGATGCCCATAGAGAATGACGGAGCATCGGACTCCCCATTCATTCTCTATGAGCAACGGACCCTGCTGTGTGCACGCGCTCCAGGCTTCGGGAGCTGATATCTCCGGGACCCGACCGCATCAGGAAGCGGGACCCGGCGCGATTTGGTGAGTATAGGGGGGATCTAACAGGGGGTCAGGAGCCTGTCACCCCGGCACGGGGGGTGACAGGTCCTCTTTAATAGTTTCGGCTCCCATCACCAGAAAGTATAATCTAAAATCTGGTAAGGCCATACCGCCCTCTCCAGCTGGGTGCATCCAGTTATAATACTTGATTCTCGGGCGCAGTTTACCCCATATAAAGGAGTTTAACAGAACCGTAAATTTATGGAACCAAGAGTCAGCAATCCATACAGGGGAGTCATACAAAATAAACAAAAACTATAATCGCCATACGGTCCGCCATAGATAATGGTAGACCCGCCCAAAACTCCACCCTCTTCCTAATCTTCCTATAGAGGGGGTGCAAATTAAGAGAGACATATCTGTCGACCCCTCCGGAGATGTTCACCCCCAGATATTCCAAGGACTCATCTGGACTAAGTACATGAACTGAAGAGCAATGAGTCAATCTGTCCCTTCCCAGAGGCAGGAGAGAGGACTTTCCCCAGTTAATACGCAAACCCGAGATCTTCCCAAAATCAGAGACAATATCAATAATATTTATGATGGCACTCTCCCCTCCCTCCAGAAAGAGCAGAATATCATCTGCATATAACAAGATCTTTTCATTACTTCCCCGCAATCCAAAACCCACCACACTAGATGCTCCTCTAATTTTAATCGCCAAAGGTTCAATAAACAAAACAAAAAGAAGAGAAGAGAGGGGACACCCCTGTCTAGTCCCTCTCTCTAAATTAAACCATTCTGTAGCACTGTTATTATAAGCTACCCTAGCCAGAGGGCCAGAATACAAGAGCTTGACCCGTGAGATAAATTGGGCCCCTAAGCCAAAGGCCTCCATAGCTTTCCACAAGAATCCCCACTCCACCCTGTCGAACGCCTTCATAGCGTCTAAAGACAGGATGGAGTGGGGAGCCCCAGGTCCCAACTGGATATTTGCAAAAGCCCGTGAGATATTATTGAATATTAGCCTGTTTGGAACAAAGCCAGATTGCTCTACCCCTATAACCGAGGAGACAACCCTCCCCAACCTCAGGGCCAATACTTTTGCAATGATTTTGCAGTCACAATTGATCAGTGAGATGGGTCTATATGATTCAATACATTGGGGATCCTTCTGCTTTTTCTCAATCAAAACTATATCTGCCTCTCGCATAGAGAGGGGGAGAGCGCCATCCCTACAGGATTCATAAAATGTCTCCAACAACCAGGGTAAAAGAATTTCAGCAAATTCCTTATATACCCCGAATGTTAATCCATCCGTACCAGGGGCTGTGTGTCCACCAAAACTATTCAGAGCCTCCTTAAAATCTTCAAGCTCTATAGGGGCATTTAGTCAGGAGCTATCCTCTAAATCCAGTCTTGGGACATCCAACCCTTGAATATAATTATCTATTTCCATCTCTCCTACCTTATTCTCACTGACATATAATTCTGAAAAAAAATCTAAAATAATCTGATTACCTTCATTATTAACATTAGTGACGTGACCCGCCTTAGAGTGCAGGGCAACGATTGGTTTTCTGCCTTCCTGAGTGTTAATAATCTTAGCCAGGAACTTCCTGGGTTTACCTGTCTGAAAAATATTTTTGACCCCCTAAAAAAAAATGGAATGCTGAGCCTTGTCCAACAAAAAAACAGAATAATCATTTTGGGCCTTCCTAGGGATCTCACCGTTCTGCACGGAGGGGGAGGCCACAAAGGAAGCCTCCGCCAAGGCGATCGCACGTTTAAATCCATTACCCTTGGCCGGAAAAGACCTCTTTTTTACACAAACTTCCCGAAACAAAATCCCCCGGAGATAAGCTTTCAAGGCATCCCACACCACTGTCAGGGCGGCTGACCCCTTGTTCACTTCCCAAAAAACCTTAAGCTCCTCTCTGATCTTATCCTTGCTCTCTATTATTGTGAGCCAATATGGATGCCAAGGCCCTCTAATAGTTACAACCAAAGGCGAATGATCAGAAACTGACCTTGTTTCATAAGAGATGTTATTAATCCATTGCAGCATCTGACTATTACATAAGACGAGATCAATTCGTGAAGCAGTCATGTGACTTGAGCTAAAACATGAAAAGATCAGTTCCTCGCCTCGAAGAGAATGCCATATATCCATCCACCCAACTTCCTCCATTACCCTAGCAAGTGGTGAGGGGTGTCCCCGTGATTTCAACGATCCATCCCGTCTATCCTTCCCCCCCATCTATCACGCAATTAAAGTCACCACACAGGAGTAAGGGAGGATCCCCACATTCCACAGCAATCTCATATAACTGATGTAGCACCTGAGGGGAGAATGGGGGGGGGGGGGGGACATAGATACAGGCCAAAATTATAGTTGCAGAGAAAACCTTACAATTTAAGAAAACATACCTTCCCCTGTCATCGATTTTTTTTGTAAGGAGATTAAAAGGAACCTTATTATGTAAGTACCCCGTTACTCCTGAGGAATATCCGGAAAATACTGAATGGTAGGCGACAGAGGCCCATCTCCTATAAATCCTGGACAATGAATCATTAGTACAGTGAGTTTCAGCCAGGCGGACAATCCCGGGCAAGTGCTTATTAATTAGATCAAATATCGCACATCTTTTAGCCCTATCACCAGTCCCCCTCACATTCCAGAAAAACACTCTTAGTTCCTCAGCCATCTAGAGAAGGAGGGAAAAAAAAAAAATTTTCCAACCACCATATCTCCTCCTCTCTCAGCACCACCCTTCCACCCCCCATCCCCCACCCCAAACTGATCATCTGCAGCCTAAAGGCCCTATTCTACGGAACGATTATCGTCCGTATTCTGCCGATATTGGCTGCTACGAACGATAATCGTCCCATGGAATAGAGTGCAATGATCAGCCGACATCGTTCATGTCGGCTGATCGTTGCAGTCGCTTGTTTTTCAACATGTTGAAAAACAAGCGACTGATATAGCAGCGATCTGCTGCCGTCGCTCCGTTGAATAGAAGCGTCGGCAGCAGACGCTGCTATATTCTATGGGCTGCCCGGACGATCAGCGATCCTCTGAGCAGCCCCCCCCCCGCAGCTCCCCGCCGCCCCTCCCACAATCACCCGCTCGCTGCAGCCGCGATGAATAGCGGCGGCAGTGAGCGGGGAACGAGGAGCAAACGAGCGCTGAGAGCGCTCGTTTGCTCCTCTGACGACCCGTCTGACGACCCGTGGAATAGGGCTTTAAGAGGAAAACCCGGACAATCTCTCAACTAGCCGTACAAAACTCCTCCATTCCTCCTCCCTCAACCTCCAAGAAGAAAAGCACATAAATAATACAGGTTTTTGCTGCATACTCATAACCCCTCTCCGTCCATCCATTTCACAGTGTCTTCTGGGTTACCAAAGATATGTACAACATCCTTATAAATAACTCGAAGTTTGGCGGGAAATAAAAGAGAATAAGAAATCTCAGTATGTTGCAATCGTTTCTTAACATCTCTAAATGAGACTCTCTTCTCCTGAGTTGCCCTCGAAAAGTCAGGAAAAAACAAAACTTTATTCCATTATAAAGCACAGGCGGCTTCTGTCTGGACAACCGTAAAATCATGTGTCTGTCCCCTGAGCATACAGTTTGGACGAGCATAGTCCTAGGCTGGCTTCCCCGGGGAGGAGATTTACCAGGGACACGGTGAGCCCTCTCCAAACCAAACAATGATGAAAAACAGTCTTTGCCAAAGATCTCTAATAACCAAGCTTCGCAGAATTTCACCGGGTCCCCCGCTTCCACCTTTTCGGGGAGACCCACTATCCTAATATTCGATCTTCTAGACCTGTCCTCCAGATCCGTCAGTTTCCCCTGGGTGAGACTTGTTGTGCATATTTATTCCTACTACTTCTCAGCTCCTTCACCTCCTGTTCCAGGCCAGGGACAGCCTTCTCAAAGTCCGCCACTGGTCAACGGCCAAAAAGGGTCCGACATGAAAACAGTCGATCTTAACTAATTTAGGGGGCTGAAATTGAAGATGATGTTCAAATTTTGAAATTGGCTGTAATTTTCAAGATATAGACGTACTTTCTATATTTCTCACAGCCTGTGATACAATACTGGGAAAAGTTTGCATCATCAGTATTGCATCATCAACTGGTATATTGCATCATCTTAGAATGACCAATATGGAAAAAAGGTATCGGGGTAAGGCTAGGTTCACAGTGCGTTTTTGAAATCTGTTTTTTTTGCAAAAAACGGGTGGAAAAAAGGTATGCATTTGTGTGCATTCGTTCTTCCATTGACTTCCATTATAAAAAATAAAAAAAACGGATCAAAACGGATCCGTTTTTTTGACGGACACAAAAGTAGTGTCAGCTACGTTTTTGTGTCCGTAAAAAAAAAACATCCGTTTTTTTTTTTTTTTTTTTTACAATGGAAGTCAATGGAAAAATGGATCAAAACAGATGCACACAAATGTATCCGTTTTTCTCATCCGTTTTTTGCAAAAAACGGATTGCAAAAATGCAGTGTGAACCTAGCCTCAATGGAAGCCATCAATGCTTGCAGATTACTGTTGGACAGTTATCAGAGACAATCCCATGTATGAGAACAAAAGACGTGTAAATGCACCGAGAAGCCATTGAATAAGGACCTACATCCCAGAGGTCAATAAACATAATTAATTTGTAAAAATTCTTAGATCTGCCTGTAAATTGTAGGTGATTTCAGATAGAACTAAATTTTCTATGAATATATTTCAGGAGTTTATGAGCAGTAACCGAGCTTCCTTATGATGCAGAAGTAATAAATCTGTCGGCTATTATACTGGATTCTATACAATTCACAAATCAGTCACATGAGAACTCTGAGATATCATAGAAACTAGAGACAATTCACAGTCACATGAGAACTCTCCGATATCATAGAAAGTAGAGACAATTCACAAATCAGTCACATGAGAACTCTGAGATATCATAGAAACTAGAGACAATTCACAGTCACATGAGAACTCTCCCATATCATAGAAACTAGAGACAATTCACAGTCACATGAGAACTCTCCGATATCATAGAAACTAGAGACAATTCACAGTCACATGAGAACTCTCCGATATCATAGAAACTAGAGACAATTCATAAAACAGTCACATGAGAACTCTCCCATATCATAGAAACTAGAGACAATTCACAGTAACATGAAAACTCTCCGATATCATAGAAATTAGAGACAATTCAGTCACATGAGAACTCTCCGATATCATAGAAACTAGAGACAATTCAGTCACATGAGAACTCTCCGATATCATAGAAACTAGAGACAATTCACAGTCACATGAGGACTCTCCGATATCATAGAAACTAGAGACAATTCAGTCACATGAGAACTCTGAGATATCATAGAAACTAGAGACAATTCACAGTCACATGAGAACTCTCTGATATCATAGAAACTAGAGACAATTCAGTCACATGAGAACTCTGAGATATCATAGAAACTAGAGACAATTCACAGTCACATGAGAACTCTCTGATATCATAGAAACTAGAGACAATTCACAGTCACATGAGGACTCTCCGATATCATAGAAACTAGAGACAATTCAGTCACATGAGAACTCTGAGATATCATAGAAACTAGAGACAATTCACAGTCACATGAGAACTCTCTGATATCATAGAAACTAGAGACAATTCACAGTCACATGAGAACTCTCTGATATCATAGAAAGTAGAGACAATTCACAGTCACATGAGAACTCTGAGATATTATATAAACTAGAGACAATTCACAGTCACATGAGAACTCTCTGATATCATAGAAAGTAGAGACAATTCACAGTCACATGAGAACTCTCCGATATCATAGAAAGTAGAGACAATTCACAGTCACATGAGAACTCTCCGATATCATAGAAAGTAGAGACAATTCACAGTCACATGAGAACTCTCCGATATCATAGAAACTAGAGACAATTCACAGTCACATGAGAACTCTCCGATATCATAGAAAGTAGAGACAATTCACAGTCACATGAGAACTCTCCGATATCATAGAAACTAGAGACAATTCACAAAAAAGTCACATGAGAACTCTCCCATATCATAGAAACTAGAGACAATTCACAGTCACATGAGAACTCTGAGATATCATAGAAACTAGAGACAATTCACAGTCACATGAGAACTCTCTGATATTATAGAAACTAGAGACAATTCACAGTCACATGAGAACTCTCTGATATCATAGAAAGTAGAGACAATTCACAGTCACATGAGAACTCTGAGATATTATAGAAACTAGAGACAATTCACAGTCACATGAGAACTCTCTGATATCATAGAAAGTAGAGACAATTCACAGTCACATGAGAACTCTGAGATATCATAGAAAGTAGAGACAATTCACAGTCACATGAGAACTCTCCGATATCATAGAAAGTAGAGACAATTCACAGTCACATGAGAACTCTCCGATATCATAGAAACTAGAGACAATTCACAGTCACATGAGAACTCTCCGATATCATAGAAAGTAGAGACAATTCACAGTCACATGAGAACTCTCCGATATCATAGAAAGTAGAGACAATTCACAAAACAGTCACATGAGAACTCTCCCATATCATAGAAACTAGAGACAATTCACAGTCACATGAGAACTCTCCGATATCATAGAAACTAGAGACAATTCAGTCACATGAGAACTCTCCGATATCATAGAAACTAGAGACAATTCACAGTCACATGAGAACTCTCTGATATCATAGAAACTAGAGACAATTCACAGTCACATAAGAACTCTCTGATATCATAGAAAGTAGAGACAATTCACAGTCACATGAGAACTCTCCCATATCATAGAAACTAGAGACAATTCACAGTAACATGAGAACTCTCCGATATCATAGAAACTAGAGACAATTCAGTCACATGAGAACTCTCCGATATTATAGAAACTAGAGACAATTCAGTCACATGAGAACTCTCTGATATCATAGAAACTAGAGACAATTCACAGTCACATGAGGACTCTCCGATATCATAGAAACTAGAGACAATTCACAGTCACATGAGGACTCTCCGATATCATAGAAACTAGAGACAATTCAGTCACATGAGAACTCTGAGATATCATAGAAACTAGAGACAATTCACAGTCACATGAGAACTCTGAGATATTATAGAAACTAGAGACAATTCACAGTCACATGAGAACTCTCTGATATCATAGAAAGTAGAGACAATTCACAGTCACATGAGAACTCTCCGATATCATAGAAAGTAGAGACAATTCACAGTCACATGAGAACTCTCCGATATCATAGAAACTAGAGACAATTCACAGTCACATGAGAACTCTCTGATATCATAGAAACTAGAGACAATTCACAGTCACATGAGAACTCTCTGATATCATAGAAACTAGAGACAATTCACAGTCACATGAGAACTCTCCGATATCATAGAAAGTAGAGACAATTCACAGTCACATGAGAACTCTCCGATATCATAGAAACTAGAATCAATTCACAAAACAGTCACATGAGAACTCTCCCATATCATAGAAACTAGAGACAATTCACAGTCACATGAGAACTCTCCGATATCATAGAAACTAGAGACAATTCAGTCACATGAGAACTCTCCGATATCATAGAAACTAGAGACAATTCACAGTCACATGAGAACTCTCTGATATCATAGAAACTAGAGACAATTCACAGTCACATAAGAACTCTCTGATATCATAGAAAGTAGAGACAATTCACAGTCACATGAGAACTCTCCCATATCATAGAAACTAGAGACAATTCACAGTCACATGAGAACTCTCTGATATCATAGAAACTAGAGACAATTCACAGTCACATGAGAACTACGAGATATCATAGAAACTAGAGACAATTCACAGTCACATGAGAACTCTGAGATATCATAGAAACTAGAGACAATTCACAGTCACATGAGAACTCTCTGATATCATAGAAACTAGAGACAATTCAGTCACATGAGAACTCTCCCATATCATAGAAACTAGACAATTCACAGTCACATGAGAACTCTCCGATATCATAGAAAGTAGAGACAATTCACAGTCACATGAGAACTCTGAGATATTATAGAAACTAGAGACAATTCACAGTCACATGAGAACTCTCTGATATCATAGAAAGTAGAGACAATTCACAGTCACATGAGAACTCTGAGATATCATAGAAACTAGGGACAATTCACAGTCACATGAGAACTCTCCGATATCCTAGAAACTAGAGACAATTCAGTCACATGGGAACTCTCCGATATCATAGAAACTAGAGACAATTCACAGTCACATGAGAACTCTCCCATATCATAGAAACTAGAGACAATTCACAGTCACATGAGAACTCTTCCATATCATAGAAACTAGAGACAATTCACAGTCACATGAGAACTCTCCAATATCATAGAAACTAGAGACAATTCACAGTCACATGAGAACTCTCCGATATCATAGAAACTAGAGACAATTCACAAAACAGTCACATGAGAACTCTCCGATATCATAGAAACTAGAGACAATTCAGTCACATGAGAACTCTCCGATATCATAGAAACTAGAGACAATTCACAGTAACATGAAAACTCTCCGATATCATAGAAACTAGAGACAATTCACAGTCACATAAGAACTCCCTGATATCATAGAAACTAGAGACAATTCACAGTCACATAAGAACTCTCTGATATCATAGAAAGTAGAGACAATTCACAGTCACATGAGAACTCTCCCATATCATAGAAACTAGAGACAATTCACAGTCACATGAGAAATCTCTGATATCATAGAAACTAGAGACAATTCACAGTCACATGAGAACTCTGAGATATCATAGAAACTAGAGACAATTCACAGTCACATGAGAACTCTGAGATATCATAGAAACTAGAGACAATTCACAGTCACATGAGAACTCTCCGATATCATAGAAACTAGAGACAATTCACAGTCACATGAGAACTCTCCGATATCATAGAAACTAGAGACAATTCACAGTCACATGAGAACTCTGAGATATCATAGAAACTAGAGACAATTCACAGTCACATGAGAACTCTCCGATATCATAGAAACTAGAGACAATTCACAGTCACATGAGAACTCTCCGATATCATAGAAACTAGAGACAATTCACAGTTACATGAGAACTCTCCGATATCATAGAAAGTAGAGACAATTCACAGTCACATGAGAACTCTCCCATATCATAGAAACTAGAGACAATTCACAGTCACATGAAAACTCTGAGATATCATAGAAAGTAGAGACAATTCACAGTCACATGAAAACTCTGAGATATCATAGAAACTAGAGACAATTCACAGTCACATGAGAACTCTGAGATATCATAGAAACTAGAGACAATTCACAGTCACATGAGAACTCTCTGATATCATAGAAACTAGAGACAATTCACAGTCACATGAGAACTCTCCGATAACATAGAAACTAGAGACAATTCACAGTCACATGAGAACTCTCCCATATCATAGAAACTAGAGACAATTCATAAAACAGTCACATGAGAACTTTCCCATATCATAGAAACTAGAGACAATTCACAGTCACATGAGAACTCTCCCATATCATAGAAACTAGAGACAATTCACAGTCACATGAGAACTCTCCCATATCATAGAAACTAGAGACAATTCACAGTCACATGAGAACTCTGAGATATCATAGAAACTAGAGACAATTCACAGTCACATGAGAACTCTCCGATATCATAGAAACTAGAGACAATTCACAGTCACATGAGAACTCTCTGATATCATAGAAACTAGAGACAATTCACAGTCGCATAAGAACTCTGAGATATCATAGAAACTAGAGACAATTCACAGTCACATGAGAACTCTCCGATATCATAGAAACTAGAGACAATTCACAGTCGCATAAGAACTCTCCGATATAGAAACTAGAGACAATTCAGTCACATGAGAACTCTCCCATATCATAGAAACTAGAGACAATTCACAGTCACATGAGAACTCTGAGATATCATAGAAACTAGAGACAATTCACAGTCACATGAGAACTCTCTGATATCATAGAAACTAGAGACAATTCACAGTCACATGAGAACTCTCCGATAACATAGAAACTAGAGACAATTCACAGTCACATGAGAACTCTCCCATATCATAGAAACTAGAGACAATTCATAAAACAGTCACATGAGAACTTTCCCATATCATAGAAACTAGAGACAATTCACAGTCACATGAGAACTCTCCCATATCATAGAAACTAGAGACAATTCACAGTCACATGAGAACTCTCCCATATCATAGAAACTAGAGACAATTCACAGTCACATGAGAACTCTGAGATATCATAGAAACTAGAGACAATTCACAGTCACATGAGAACTCTCCGATATCATAGAAACTAGAGACAATTCACAGTCACATAAGAACTCTCTGATATCATAGAAACTAGAGACAATTCACAGTCGCATAAGAACTCTGAGATATCATAGAAACTAGAGACAATTCACAGTCACATGAGAACTCTCCCATATCATAGAAACTAGAGACAATTCACAGTCGCATAAGAACTCTCCGATATAGAAACTAGAGACAATTCAGTCACATGAGAACTCTCCCATATCATAGAAACTAGAGACAATTCACAGTCACATGAGAACTCTGAGATATCATAGAAACTAGAGACAATTCACAGTCACATGAGAACTCTCTGATATCATAGAAACTAGAGACAATTCACAGTCACATGAGAACTCTCTGATAACATAGAAACTAGAGACAATTCACAGTCACATGAGAACTCTCCCATATCATAGAAACTAGAGACAATTCATAAAACAGTCACATGAGAACTTTCCCATATCATAGAAACTAGAGACAATTCACAGTCACATGAGAACTCTCCCATATCATAGAAACTAGAGACAATTCACAGTCACATGAGAACTCTCCCATATCATAGAAACTAGAGACAATTCACAGTCACATGAGAACTCTGAGATATCATAGAAACTAGAGACAATTCACAGTCACATGAGAACTCTCCGATATCATAGAAACTAGAGACAATTCACAGTCACATAAGAACTCTCTGATATCATAGAAACTAGAGACAATTCACAGTCGCATAAGAACTCTGAGATATCATAGAAACTAGAGACAATTCACAGTCACATGAGAACTCTCCGATATCATAGAAACTAGAGACAATTCACAGTCGCATAAGAACTCTCCGATATAGAAACTAGAGACAATTCAGTCACATGAGAACTCTCCCATATCATAGAAACTAGAGACAATTCACAGTAACATGAGAACTCTCCGATATCATAAAAACTAGAGACAATTCACAGTAACATGAGAACTCTGAGATATCATAGAAACTAGAGACAACTCAGTCACATGAGAACTCTGAGATATCATAGAAACTAGAGACAATTCACAGTCACATGAGAACTCTCCGATATCATAGAAACTAGAGACAATTCACAGTCACATGAGAACTCTCCCATATCATAGAAACTAGAGACAATTCACAGTCACATGAGAACTCTCCGATATCATAGAAACTAGAGACAATTCACAGTAACATGAGAACTCTCCGATATCATAGAAACTAGAGACAATTCACAGTCACATGAGAGCTCTGAGATATCATAGAAACTAGAGACAACTCAGTCACATGAGAACTCTGAGATATCATAGAAACTAGAGACAATTCACAGTCACATGAGAACTCCCTGATATCATAGAAACTAGAGACAATTCACAGTCACATGAGAACTCTCCCATATCATAGAAACTAGAGACAATTCACAGTCACGTGAGAACTCTGCAATATCATAGAAACTAGAGACAATTCACAGTCACATGAGAACTCTCCCATATCATAGAAACTAGAGACAATTCACAGTCACATGAGAACTCTCCAATATAGAAACTAGAGACAATTCACATTTTTCCTTGTGATATTTGAATTCAGCACATAAAAATCATTAAGAAATGGCTAATTTTATTTGGGAACCAAACAACTTTTGGTAATTTTTTGGCCAGTGTAATCAGAGCTATATCTGACAGAGCCCCCTCAGTAAGAGTAAGGTCTCATACTGATTTATTGCAGGACTTGATTACCAACATAATTGCATCAAGAGTCACTGAATTCTCAGAGAGTGGTACTCCAGCTTCAACCTCCTCCCTTTCCTTTTGTAGAACAGCATATCGCGACTCAGCAGACTCAGTACTCGTAAAAGAGGATGAGGGAGATGCAGGGTTACTACGAGCATTCGCCGCTGCGGCCGGGGATTTGAGATATTGTTTTTTTTGGGATTTTTTTCCTTATTTGCCGCAGCTCTTCCTGATTTCTTATTCGCCTTGTACGACATGCTACCAGTAGCGATTTTCCACTCACCACCTCTATAAGCAAGAAGGAATAGGCTGCTTAATGCATAGTCACAGTAAGTGAACCCAGAATACTATGCACAGTCCCAACTCATCATACCTTCAGCAGCTCCTGTTGGAGAAAAAAAAATAGAGCACAATCCTGAAAGGCTCGTCCTTTATCAGTCCCCACCTGGGGAGGTGAAGCCTGTATAGCCACTGTAGAAAGCAATAGACCATCCGCTGCCCCAGTCACCTTCAGATAAAAATACATAAGAATTGTTAGGTCTATGACTCATTTTCATTTTTCCAAGCCGCCAACAAGAGCCCGCCAGAGCCGCCAATATGCTAGCCAGCCCTCCAAATGGCATTAGTCAAGAGGGCTGTTATCCACAGCAATTACGCCAACCGCCTTCCACCCAGCGGCAGAAATTATTGCATCCATCACAGGAAAAAAGATTGTATGTAGCCCAGCCGAGAAACAGGATGAAGCAGCGCCGCCCACAGCCTGGGCCAAGCCAACCCCCCCAGCCCGGGCATCAGCACCAGGCGCAGCGGGAGGCACGGGCTACCAGAGACCTGGGAAAAAACAAACTCAAGCCTCAGCGCCCGCTCCTCTCCCCCCGCAGCCACCATACCACCTGAACCGGAGGAGCCCAGCCCACCCCGCCACCGGCAGCACCCTCCTCCATTAGCCTCTAGATCCACTCACGTGTCCTCCCGTCTTCCGTGGCGGCGTCTGACGTAGCCCCGACTGGACAGAGTGGTCACTGCATACGTCACTGGGGGCCCTTTATCCTGGTCACGTGTAGTCCACATCGCGCCTGGTCGGCACCTTCTTGGCTCTCCCAGTCTTTTCCCACAAAAACTCAGGATTTCTTCTTCACCCATACCGAAGAGGCAAGGAGAGACGGGCAGTCATCTGTATAATACAAGGGGCTCCACAAGTCCGTCCGGCACCTCCGCCGGATCGTCTGGGCAGAGGGGCCTTCACTCGGCACGGGGAGGAGAGCAGCTTCAAGCGAGGAGAAAGGAGGGAGCAGGAAGAGGTGCGTCCTATCCCATGACGCTAAGGCCCTACCTGACGTAACTTAGTTTGGGGGTCTTTAGGGGGTGGGGGTGTTCACTGGGGGCTGCTGGCACGGGGGCAGCTGCACCACCATCCTATGTGCCTTAAATGGGGCTGCTGGCACTTGTGTTACAGTTATTCTTACTATGTAATTTCTGCATACACTGCGCCCCCTGCTGGACGCTTCATAGGAATTACACCCAGCCCTGCTCTGATTCGTGACGTCACGTTTTTTTTAGGAGAATTGAGCCTGTCTGATCTACTAAATTAAGGGAAATAGCACTTTATGTGCATTTCCCATAATTAGTGTATATTAGAAATTTATCTAACTTTCCTTATGAAATAACATATTAAAAAATACATTTTGCCTGAACTTCTCCTTTAAAACTAGAGATCATGGCATAAAAAAAACGACACCTCAACCAGCCCTGTAGATGCAAAAATAAAAGCGAGGAGGAACATTGCATTAATTTGACCTGGACATCCGAGCACCATCCGTGTCTTGAAGGGGTGAAGGAGTAGAAAGAGAGCTCTTAGTAGAGTGAAAAAAACAGTGACTTTTATTCACACCTCAATGTTGCGACGTTTCGGCTATACACAGTAGCCTTCCTCAAGCATAAAACCAAGTGCCAATACACACACTTATATATGTGAACACTACAATCAATTTCAAAGCATCAGCTGTGAATCATATAAACAGTGATAAAACAATTCCAAAGTAATCAGAGAATATAAATGTTTAGTGAAGTATATACAAAAAACATATATAGGTCATCATGTGTCTGTGTTCATTAATATTCATAAATATGTGACATAGGGAGCGATCCTCACACCGATCACTCTATAATCCCAATATTCAATATATAAACAAAAACAACAAGTGACAGTCATGTGTATACTATATACTATAATGAAAACGAGGGAGGGATGTTATTACCTAACACACAAGGATGAATGGCGTCCCATGACTCCAGGTATACCAAGGCGCAGAAACAATGACTACACTGATGCCGCGTCACTATCCGGCTGCCGCGCATGCGCACAGCAGTCGGCTGTTCCGCGGCGGCCATCTTAAAAAAGGGCTGAGATGCCAGGAGTTCGGTAATAGTGAATATCATGTTAAGGCAATAAATTAATGATGCGAATCTACAAAGATGGATTATAAAAGGAAGACATAAATAATAGCAAAGCATATGTGTCGGTTGGTAGAGATATAAGCTCACTCACAACCATAGTGAATCGTATTATGGACTTATATATATATATATATATGTGACGTCACCTTCCCGGGTGGACTGCGCCACCTTCTATGACTCTATGTCGAAACTCCAACCTCATGTTTATATATGGCAATCTACACATAGTGCTAACTACCACATAATCAACACAGCAGACCACCAATGAACCTCCGGTAAACCAAGAGACTATCATTGGGGCTGACGTGGAGTTCAACTCAAGTCAATTATTGAGGCAAGGGACAAGTTGCACTGTATAGTGCTTACAAAAACGAACAGCACACTATCGTGCTTACACGAACAGATTACTCTCTGTAGTGTTTATAGGGACATATTGCACCATATAGTGCTAACAAGAACACATTGCACTGTGTAGTGCTTACAGGGACACATAAGGGCAAATAGATTCGCATCATCAACCCACACTAATCCACACTGATTCCACCACTACCATGACTTTACAGAAAAATTAAACAAAGTATAAAGTGTAAAAAGAATAATCAGCCTTTTAATAAACATAACTCCATGTGCATGAAAAGATTACATAAAATTCTGATATAAAGATATTTAAATATAGAGTAAAGGGAGCCAAATAAAGTTTCCAAGCTTGTGGTTGGTAGTTTTCATCCAATCCCATAGATGAATTATCTAGAAGAAAAGAAATAAGAAGGTTACTGATCAAGGTAAATCAATATAGATAAATACAACTCTGTGTAATAGTGGCACTAGGTAACCTCCCACTACAGAGATGTGGAAGGACAGGATCACAGGGACACACCGCGTTACAGTCGTATCCCAGATGGCACATTCAATGGTATACTATCAGATGTTGAATTCCAAATTCAAACCATGTGGGGCAAGGCTATTTAGTTTATGTATCCACATAAGCTCTCTCTTTTTTAGTTCTGCCACCCTATCCCCTCCTCTGCGTTTTCTTGGGATTCTATCAATGATGGCAAATCTCAGGTCCTCTACTCTGTGAGACATTTCCACAAAATGGTTGGAAACAGGCAGATCCACTCTCTTGGTTCTAATTGTGGACCTATGTTTATTGATCCTTGATCTACAATTCACAGTTGTTTCCCCTACATATACCATTTTGCAGGGGCAGGTAAGTACATATATCACGAAGTCAGTACGGCATGTCAGATAACTACGGATCTTATAGACCTGTCCTGTCAGAGGATGTTGGAAAGTAGGGCCTTTTAACATTAGGGGGCAATTACTACACCCCAGACAAGGGAAACAGCCATTTTTAGAGGGCCTAAGGTATCCCTGAGTAGTGGTGGCTGTGGGACCCAAATCTGCCCTAACTAGGGTATCCTTAGGCCCCCTTCACACGTCCGGAAAATCTGTCCGGATTTCCTATCAGGAAATCCGGACGGATTTCCGGACTCATAGGCTAACATTGGACACGGACACCCTTCCGGATTTTTCCGGAAGGGTGTCCGTTCCGGAAAATAGGACCGGATTTTTTAGATCCTGTCCTATTTTCGTCCGGAAATCCGGCACGGACGCCCCCATAGAAGTCTATGGGAGCGCCGGAATCACGGGCATTTTCCTGATGTATATCAGGAAAGTGCCCGTGATTCCGGAATGGTAGAGAGCCAGGACCTCACCACGGGGCCGACCGCCCGCCCGCTCCGCTCACCCGACCGCTCCGATCGCCCACCCGCCCGCTCCGATCGCCCACCCGCCCGCTCCGCTCACCCGCCCGCTCCGATCGCCCACCCGCCCGCTCCGATCGCCCACCCGCCCGCTCCCATCGCCAGCCTGCCCGCCCGCTCCCATCGCCCGCTCCGATCACCCACCCGCCCGCTCCGCTCGCCAGCCCGCCCGCCCGCTCCGATTGCCCGCCCGCTCCGATCGCCCGCACCCCCCCCTCCCGGAAACTCACCACCGGCCCGCCGCATGCTCCGGACCTCCGACCGCTGCCGCCGCCCGGATCTCTGCACTGCACTCTGCCCGGACCTCAACCTCGCTGCCCGGACAGAGCAGGATCCAGGACAGGTGAGATTACCCCTTTAGGACTACTACTCCCACCATGCTCTGATGGAGTTGCCAGGCCATGATGGGAGTTGTAGTTCTGCAGCCTGTGGCCATCCAGGTTGCAGAAGTACAACTCCCATCATGGCTCTGCTGGCAGGCCATAATGGGAGTTGTAGTTCTGCAGACTGTGGCCATCCAGGTTGCAGAAGTACAACTCCCATCATGGCTCTGCTGGCAGGCCATAATGGGAGTTGTAGTTCTGCAGACTGTGGCCATCCAGGTTGCAGAAGTACAACTCCCATCATGGCTCTGCTGGCAGGCCATAATGGGAGTTGTAGTTCTGCAGCCTGTGGCCATCCAGGTTGCAGAAGTACAACTCCCATCATGGCTCTGCTGGCAGGCCATAATGGGAGTTGTAGTTCTGCAGACTGTGGCCATCCAGGTTGCAGAAGTACAACTCCCATCATGGCTCTGCTGGCAGGCCATAATGGGAGTTGTAGTTCTGCAGACTGTGGCCATCCAGGTTGCAGAAGTACAACTCCCATCATGGCTCTGCTGGCAGGCCATAATGGGAGTTGTAGTTCTGCAGACTGTGGCCATCCAGGTTGCAGAAGTACAACTCCCATCATGGCTCTGCTGGCAGGCCATAATGGGAGTTGTAGTTCTGCAGACTGTGGCCATCCAGGTTGCAGAAGTACAACTCCCATCATGGCTCTGCTGACAGGCCATGATGGGAGTTGTAGTTCTGCAGCCTGTGGCCATCCAGGTTGCAGAAGTACAACTCCCATCATGGCTCTGCTGACAGGCCATGATGGGAGTTGTAGTTCTGCAGCCTGTGGCCATCCAGGTTGCAGAAGTACAACTCCCATCATGGCTCTGCTGGCAGGCCATGATGGGAGTTGTAGTTCTGCAGCCTGTGGCCATCCAGGTACACTAGGGCTGTGTGGGTACCTGTGATTTATGTTGGCATACTAGACCATCTCATCAGGAAATCCTGAAGGTTTTTCCTGATGGTTTCCTGATGGTAAAAACGGATTACTGTCAGGAAATCCTGATACTTTCCTGATGACATTTGAGGTCTCCTGATCAGGATTTCCTGACAGTAAAAACTGACACGGACGTGTGAATGGGGCCTTAAGATTTTTAGGCCTCCTATATGCCATCCTGGGGGCTGTATTAAACTCCTCTATCTGTGGGAATGCCCTACCAAGTACACCCCATTCTTTCTGTAGTATACGTGAGACATGTCTGCTGGCATGGGAATATGTAGTCACAACTGTCATCCGTGGATTAGTCCTTGTCTCCTGTGGATTCGTGGTTGGTCTGGGGGATAGGGCCTTCTCTCTCTGTTGAGCAATTAACATCGGGGGATATTTCCTTGCCCTAAATTTCTCACACATGGTATCCAGTCTTTTTGGGAGTCTCGTCTGGTCTTGTACAATCCTGGTCACTCTCAGCAATTGGCTGTATGGTAGAGAGCGGACCATCGGTCGTGGGTGGAAGCTGTCAAATTGGAGTAAATTATTCCTATCGGTCGGCTTTACATAGAGGTCCGTCAACAATCTGTCACCTTCTCTGTAGACCCAGGTATCCAGAAACTGTATCCCTTCTTCTGAGGCTACATATGTAAATTTGACCGTCTCATCTATAGTGTTAAGATAGCGGTAAAAGGACATTAGTTCTTCATCTGTGCCCTTCCAGATGACAAAGACATCGTCTATGTATCTCCACCACCTCAGGACATGCCCGAAGTGGTGGGACACATAGACGTGTCTATCCTCCAACGCTGCCATATACATATTTGCATATGTAGGCGCGACATTACTGCCCATTGCGGTCCCACGCCGCTGGGCATAGAACTGGTCACGGAACAAAAAATAATTTTTGGTCAGAATGATGGTCAGCAAGTCCAGTAGGAATTTTTTAGCATGAGGTGTGATGTCTGAGTAGTCAAGGGCCTCCTCAACTGCCCCTATTCCCCTAATGTGGTCAATAGACGTATACAGGGATGTAACATCAAAGGATACAAGGATCACCCGCTCTGTCAAGACTACCTCCTTCAATTTACACAAAAAGTCCTGAGTGTCCCTAATGTACGACCTGGCACATGTGGCAAACCCTCTGAGTACCTTATCCAGGTAAATAGCCAGAGGGCCAAACACAGAACCACAGCCCGCCACTATAGGACGTCCAGGAGGGGTTTTTAGACATTTATGGATTTTGGGAAGTATGTACAGGACAGGGGTCACTGGGTGTATAACTTCCAAGAAATCCCTGAGTTGGGTTATTGATGATATTTAATGCATACGCATCAGCAATAATCCCATCAATCTCGTTTTTGATCTCCACCAATGGATCACGATCCAACGGAAAATATACCTCATGGTCAGAGAGCTGTCTCTCAATTTCAGCAATGTATTGGCTCGTATCCATCACCACCAAAGCTCCCCCTTTGTCGGCGGGTTTGATGGTGATGGAATTGTCCATCCTAAGTACATCTATTGCTTCCCTTTCTTTCCTCGACATGTTATTGAAGCCATTAAACAAGTGTGTATGTTTCAGTCTATCCATTTGTTGTATTACATTAGTTTTAAATGTTTCAATCACTGGGTTCGTAATGGGTGGGTTAAAACCACTTCTTTTACGTAACCCCACGTCACCCAAATTGAGTTCACTCGGACCCTCTAGTCCCTTATCACATTTATCAGACTTTGCAGAGAACCACACTTTTAATTTAAGCTGGCGATACACTTCATGTAAGTCAAGGTCTAGTTGAAACCAATCAATACTATTCTGTGGACAAAAAGACAATCCTTTGTTTAAAACATTCATTTCAGTCTCTGTAAGATTACGTGAAGAAATATTTACCACGAGATGTGTATCAGATGGATCACTCATGGGTTCGGAGTCGACTGGTTCTGAATAGAGTCTCTCCGAGCAGGTTTCGGCGTGGCTCTGCGTTGATTGCCCGTTGTTCCCCGGTCCTTCTTGTATGGTCTGCCATCTTTGTCTCTTGTATCTCCTCCTGTGTTTCCTCCCGCCCCGTCTGGGGCGTCCTGTGGATCTAAAAAAACGGCCGATTCATTGTCAATGTTATCCTGTGTATCAGAGGTATTAGATCTTCTCTTCCTCTTTTGGGGACCCTTCCCATTATAGTTGTTCTGTCTCTGACCACCAACACCATTTTTTTGCCAGGTATAAATCTTTCCACCACGATAGTCATCCTCATCTCTATTCCACTTCTGTCTCTTTACTTTCTCCAACTTATCACGAAAACCATTCAATGATTGTTCCGCACTCTCCCAATATTCCTGTAACTCAGTAGCAGTCAAAGTCCCAGCCAGGCATTCATTCACTTCTCTCAGATGATCATTTGCTATATTTATCTCTATTTGCAAAAAGTCCAAGTTAAGTAGCATAATCTCCTTTGCATACTGGTTGGAGATTTGTGCAAAGCGGTCACAATACTGTACATTAGAGGGAAACAGGTTAGGTGATAGTTGAGACCTCATTCCTCTGGGTATGCGTCCAGTCCTATAATATTCGCCAATAGTCATCAGATGTAACTCCAAGGAGATCAATTTTTTAGATATATTCTCCCACCTCCGTTTAGTATTGTCCAAATCAGGCATGCTTGAGGAAGGCTACTGTGTATAGCCGAAACGTCGCAACATTGAGGTGTGAATAAAAGTCACTGTTTTTTTCACTCTACTAAGTGCTGTCTCCTTTTAATATATTGGATAATCCCGGACATTGAGCCCAGTCTGGTGAGGCGTGCACTAATTCATTTTTTCTATTTTTGCCTGTGCTGTTATACTATATTCAGTGATTGATTGGACTCCGTAGCGGGCACGGCATATATATTATTTTTGAAAAGTTTTTTTTTCTAAATTGCTCTGTGTGACTTTTTTTGGCCAAGATGGCCACCGCATCTGCAGCCTTTTTTCACTCCAGTGATGATGTGGACAGGATTATGAGTGGAGTACCCGGTGTGGTGCCGTTCCTGAGGGTGCCTGATTTGGACAATACTAAACGGAGGTGGGAGAATATATCTAAAAAATTGATCTCCTTGGAGTTACATCTGATGACTATTGGCGAATATTATAGGGCTGGACGCATACCCAGAGGAATGAAGTCTCAACTATCACCTAACCTGTTTCCCTCTAATGTACAGTATTGTGACCGCTTTGCACAAATCTCCAACCAGTATGCAAAGGAGATTATGCTACTTAATTTGGACTTTTTGCAAATAGAGATAAATATAGCAAATGATCATCTGAGAGAAGTGAATGAATGCCTGGCTGGGACTTTGACTGCTACTGAGTTACAGGAATATCGGGAGTGTGCGGAACAATCATTGAATGGTTTTCGTGATAAGTTGGAGAAAGTAAAGAGACAGAAGTGGAATAGAGATGAGGATGACTACCGTGGTGGAAAGATTTATACCTGGCAAAAAAATGGTGTTGGTGGTCAGAGACAGAACAACTATAATGGGAAGGGTCCCCAAAAGAGGAAGAGAAGATCTAATACCTCTGATACACAGGATAACATTGACAATGAATCGGCCGTTTTTTTAGATCCACAGGACGCCCCAGACGGGGCGGGAGGAAACACAGGAGGAGATACAAGAGACAAAGATGGCAGACCATACAAGAAGGACCGGGGAACAACGGGCAATCAACGCAGAGCCACGCCGAAACCTGCTCGGAGAGACTCTATTCAGAACCAGTCGACTCCGAACCCATGAGTGATCCATCTGATACACATCTCGTGGTAAATATTTCTTCACGTAATCTTACAGAGACTGAAATGAATGTTTTAAACAAAGGATTGTCTTTCTGCTCACAGAATAGTATTGATTGGTTTCAACTAGACCTTGACTTACATGAAGTGTATCGCCAGCTTAAATTAAAAGTGTGGTTCTCTGCAAAGTCTGATAAATGTGATAAGGGACTAGAGGGTCCGAGTGAACTCAATTTGGGTGACGTGGGGTTACGTAAAAGAAGTGGTTTTAACCCACCCATTACGAACCCAGTGATTGAAACATTTAAAACTAATGTAATACAACAAATGGATAGACTGAAACATACACACTTGTTTAATGGCTTCAATAACATGTCGAGGAAAGAAAGGGAAGCAATAGATGTACTTAGGATGGACAATTCCATCACCATCAAACCCGCCGACAAAGGGGGAGCTTTGGTGGTGATGGATACGAGCCAATACATTGCTGAAATTGAGAGACAGCTCTCTGACCATGAGGTATATTTTCCGTTGGATCGTGATCCATTGGTGGAGATCAAAAACGAGATTGATGGGATTATTGCTGATGCGTATGCATTAAATATCATTGATACCCAACTCAGGGATTTCTTGGAAGTTATACACCCAGTGACCCCTGTCCTGTACATACTTCCCAAAATCCATAAGTGTCTAAAAACCCCTCCTGGACGCCCTATAGTGGCAGGCTGTGGCTCTGTGTTTGGCCCTCTGGCTATTTACCTGGATAAGGTGCTCAGAGGGTTTGCCACATGTGCCAGGTCGTACATTAGGGACACTCAGGACTTTTTGTGTAAATTGAAGGAGGTAGTCTTGACAGAGCGGGTGATCCTTGTATCCTTTGATGTTACATCCCTGTATACGTCTATTGACCACATTAGGGGAATAGGGGCAGTTGAGGAGGCCCTTGACTACTCAGACATCACACCTCATGCTAAAAAATTCCTACTGGACTTGCTGACCATCATTCTGACCAAAAATTATTTTTTGTTCCGTGACCAGTTCTATGCCCAGCGGCGTGGGACCGCAATGGGCAGTAATGTCGCGCCTACATATGCAAATATGTATATGGCAGCGTTGGAGGATAGACACGTCTATGTGTCCCACCACTTCGGGCATGTCCTGAGGTGGTGGAGATACATAGACGATGTCTTTGTCATCTGGAAGGGCACAGATGAAGAACTAATGTCCTTTTACCGCTATCTTAACACTATAGATGAGACGGTCAAATTTACATATGTAGCCTCAGAAGAAGGGATACAGTTTCTGGATACCTGGGTCTACAGAGAAGGTGACAGATTGTTGACGGACCTCTATGTAAAGCCGACCGATAGGAATAATTTACTCCAATTTGACAGCTTCCACCCACGACCGATGGTCCGCTCTCTACCATACAGCCAATTGCTGAGAGTGACCAGGATTGTACAAGACCAGACGAGACTCCCAAAAAGACTGGATACCATGTGTGAGAAATTTAGGGCAAGGAAATATCCCCCGATGTTAATTGCTCAACAGAGAGAGAAGGCCCTATCCCCCAGACCAACCACGAATCCACAGGAGACAAGGACTAATCCACGGATGACAGTTGTGACTACATATTCCCATGCCAGCAGACATGTCTCACGAATACTACAGAAAGAATGGGGTGTACTTGGTAGGGCATTCCCACAGATAGAGGAGTTTAATACAGCCCCCAGGATGGCATATAGGAGGCCTAAAAATCTGAAGGATACCCTAGTTAGGGCAGATTTGGGTCCCACAGCCACCACTACTCAGGGATACCTTAGGCCCTCTAAAAATGGCTGTTTCCCTTGTCTGGGGTGTAGTAATTGCCCCCTAATGTTAAAAGGCCCCACTTTCCAACATCCTCTGACAGGACAGGTCTATAAGATCCGTAGTTATCTGACATGCCGTACTGACTTCGTGATATATGTACTTACCTGCCCCTGCAAAATGGTATATGTAGGGGAAACGACTGTGAATTGTAGATCAAGGATCAATAAACATAGGTCCACAATTAGAACCAAGAGAGTGGATCTGCCTGTTTCCAACCATTTTGTGGAAATGTCTCACAGAGTAGAGGACCTGAGATTTGCCATCATTGATAGAATCCCAAGAAAACGCAGAGGAGGGGATAGGGTGGCAGAACTAAAAAAGAGAGAGCTTATGTGGATACATAAACTAAATAGCCTTGCCCCACATGGTTTGAATTTGGAATTCAACATCTGATAGTATACCATTGAATGTACCATCTGGGATACGACTGTAACGCGGTGTGTCCCTGTGATCCTGTCCTTTCACATCTCTGTAGTGGGAGGTTACCTAGTGACACTATTACACAGAGTTGTATTTATCTATATTGATTTACCTTGATCAGTAACCTTCTTATTTCTTTTCTTCTAGATAATTCATCTATGGGATTGGATGAAAACTACCAACCACAAGCTTGGAAACTTTATTTGGCTCCCTTTACTCTATATTTAAATATCTTTATATCAGAATTTTATGTAATCTTTTCATGCACATGGAGTTATGTTTATTAAAAGGCTGATTATTCTTTTTACACTTTATACTTTGTTTAATTTTTCTGTAAAGTCATGGTAGTGGTGGAATCAGTGTGGATTAGTGGGGGTTGATGATGCGAATCTATTTGCCCTTATGTGTCCCTGTAAGCACTACACAGTGCAATGTGTTCTTGTTAGCACTATATGGTGCAATATGTCCCTATAAACACTACAGAGAGTAATCTGTTCGTGTAAGCACGATAGTGTGCTGTTCGTTTTTGTAAGCACTATACAGTGCAACTTGTCCCTTGCCTCAATAATTGACTTGAGTTGAACTCCACGTCAGCCCCAATGATAGTCTCTTGGTTTACCGAAGGTTCATTGGTGGTCTGCTGTGTTGATTATGTGGTAGTTAGCACTATGTGTAGATTGCCATATATAAACATGAGGTTGGAGTTTCGACATAGAGTCATAGAAGGTGGCGCAGTCCACCCGGGAAGGTGACGTCACATATATATATATATATAAGTCCATAATACGATTCACTATGGTTGTGAGTGAGCTTATATCTCTACCAACCGACACATATGCTTTGCTATTATTTATGTCTTCCTTTTATAATCCATCTTTATAGATTCGCATCATTAATTTATTGCCTTAACATGATATTCACTATTACCGAACTCCTGGCATCTCAGCCCTTTTTTAAGATGGCCGCCGCGGAACAGCCGACTGCTGTGCGCATGCGCGGCAGCCGGATAGTGACGCGGCATCAGTGTAGTCATTGTTTCTGCGCCTTGGTATACCTGGAGTCATGGGACGCCATTCATCCTTGTGTGTTAGGTAATAACATCCCTCCCTCGTTTTCATTATAGTTTATAGTATACACATGATTGTCACTTGTTGTTTTTGTTTATATATTGAATATTGGGATTATAGAGTGATCGGTGTGAGGATCGCTCCCTATGACACATATTTATGAATATTAATGAACACAGACACATGATGACCTATATATGTTTTTTGTATATACTTCACTAAACATTTATATTCTCTGATTACTTTGGAATTGTTTTATCACTGTTTATATGATTCACAGCTGATGCTTTGAAATTGATTGTAGTGTTCACATATATAAGTGTGTGTATTGGCACTTGGTTTTATGCTTGAGGAAGGCTACTGTGTATAGCCGAAACGTCGCAACATTGAGGTGTGAATAAAAGTCACTGTTTTTTTCACTCTACTAAGTGCTGTCTCCTTTTAATATATTGGATAATCCCGGACATTGAGCCCAGTCTGGTGAGGCATGCACTAATTCATTTTTTCTATTTTTGCCTGTGCTGTTATACTATATTCATAGAAAGAGAGCTCTGACCATCACCTATCGCCTGTTGTGGGAGAATGTAGTGGGCATCCTCAGTCACCTATGCAAATTTCATTGTGCTGGGAGGGTTATAATGTATAAACATATGAAGGGAGAGTGCTGTCCAGGTGGTCTGTGACCAGTGTAGGGGAACAGGGGTGAGATAGAACTCCTATTACCTTGTGTAGGAGATTGTAGCTATGTCCATCAAACACTGACTTCTGTGGGAGAGGGTAGTGGGCATGCTGTGTGACCATAGTAACAGGTGTAATATACATGTATCCACCACCATTTTGTCTGTCTCTTCCTCCTAGGTGGGAAACGCCTTCTCCAACATATATGCTAAAAAAGAATTAGAGGATATCGCCTCGTCCTCCGACAACGTCTTTAAGGTTGATGACTTTTCTGCTCTGGATAAAATTCAGGAGAGTCTGCAGCAGAAGATATTCGCTATAGAAGGTAAAACCTGAACCTTGTTCCGGAAATCACAGATATGCTGCCTGCTGCCGCCATGTCTCCTCCTCTATCACTGCCTGCTGCCGCCATGTCTCCTCCTCTATCACTGCCTGCTGCCGCCATGTCTCCTCCTCTATCACTGCCTGCTGCTGCCATGTCTCCTCCTCTATCACTGCCTGCTGCCATGTCTCCTCCTCTATCACTGCCTGCTGCCATGTCTCCTCCTCTATCACTGCCTGCTGCCGCCATGTCTCCTCTATCACTGCCTGCTGCCGCCATGTCTCCTCCTCTATCACTGCCTGCTGCCGCCATGTCTCCTCCTCTATCACTGCCTGCTGCTGCCATGTCTCCTCCTCTATCACTGCCTGCTGCTGCCATGTCTCCTCCTCTATCACTGCCTGCTGCCGCCATGTCTCCTCCTCTATCACTGCCTGCTGCTGCCATGTCTCCTCCTCTATCACTGCCTGCTGCCATGTCTCCTCCCCTATCACTGCCTGCTGCCATGTCTCCTCCTCTATCACTGCCTGCTGCTGCCATGTCTCCTCCTCTATCACTGCCTGCTGCTGCCATGTCTCCTCCTCTATCACTGCCTGCTGCTGCCATGTCTCCTCCTCTATCACTGCCTGCTGCCGCCATGTCTCCTCTATCACTGCCTGCTGCCGCCATGTCTCCTCCTCTATCACTGCCTGCTGCCGCCATGTCTCCTCCTCTATCACTGCCTGCTGCTGCCATGTCTCCTCCTCTATCACTGCCTGCTGCCGCCATGTCTCCTGTCATGTCCCCGCAGGTACTCAGTCTGGCAGCGGACAATCCTTTGAGATGGAGTTTTCCCAGGAGGGGTTCAGCGCCGTCCTAACACCGGTAAGTGTGGAAGATATAAGGGCAGAAGGTCTAAATTCTTCCTGAGGACGTTGTGCAAGACAACAAAACATGTTGAAGGGGCAAATGTATTTATTTTAAATAAGCGATCCTGCATGGCGTACATCCGTGGAGAGCTGCAGGCTCCATTCACCCCCCTATATGAATAGCTTTACATAAGAGGCATCTGGGGATTGTGTCCTTTACATCTCTCTGCTGCCATTATAATTATTTTATTGGGGGAGGTTACAGTCAAAAGGGTCTTTGTACCGCAGGCCATGAGCCTGAGGGTATCTGGTAACTGTGTAGTAGTTCAGTGATTACCCCCAATCCACCAATGAGAGCAAAGTGTTAGTAATAATATCACCTTCCCCCATGTAGGATGAGGCCTTCCTTGGAGCGGTTGGGGCGTACGGCTGGATTGGTGGGGCGTATAGTTACAGACAGCCGGATGGGAAGGCCACCTGGATAAATGTCACTCAGTATGACCCTGACATGAAGGACTCCTATATGGGTAAGATCACAGAATGGTCCTTGGTGCACACCGGGTCGGTGGTTGACGGAGTAAAGTTTTGGAGACACAGAAGGAGCTGAGGAGCTTTTGTTATCTGACATATCTGGATCTGGTTCTTTCAGGTTATTCTTTGCTACAAGTACAGAGTGACATCATCGCCATGGGGGCCCCGCGGTACCAGCATACAGGAAGGGTCCTAATCTTCAGGAGATACTTTAAAGACTTAAAGTGGTATCCAGTAGGCAGGGTCCTCGGTGACCAGGTGATTGTCAGAGATGTGAAAACCTCATTGTACCATGTCCACCATGATGGGGAGACTGCACGGCTGTAGGGTTGGGATCTGCTGGGACACCGCAGTCTCATCCTTTCTTCTCACTTCCATAGTCTGGGTGGGAGCGGCTTCTTCTTGCACAGTTGTCATGTTCATTTCTTTGCAGATCGGATCTTACTTTGGATCGGCCTTGGGCGTGGTCAGTACACCTTCTCAGGACTTTGTCTTGGTGGTGGGAGCACCGACATATTTTTCTTCAGTAGCTCCAGGTGGACAAGTCTATCTGTGCCGTATGCCTGCCCGGGTGAGATGTCTTTTCCAGTACTAGTTTTAGGGTCCGGCTGTAAGTCACAGCCATAATAGATCAAGATGACTATGGTCAATTCCCCATGGCTTACTTAGACTGTAGATGTCAATCTTGGATGCTCTATATTCTTAGAAGTAAAAGTGTTTCACCTCATTGTTGGTCTGTGCAGGAACTGATTCGTTGGATATCATCTACCACCTTCTCTTGTCCAGAGACTCTTCACGGTGAGAGCGGCCAATCTATGGGCCACTTTGGCTCTGCCATCACCATTCTTCCAGACCTGACTGCCGATCAACTTCCCGACCTAGCTATTGGGGCCCCCAATGAGGACAATGGTCGAGGAGCTTTGTATATCTTCCCAGGAAAACACGATGGCTTCAGGACTTCTTATATACAGGTAAACTGGGAGAATGTGAACATGTCCATGATGGGCAAACAGATCAGAGAAAGGAGCAGCGATCAGTGAAATCTCCTCTGACGTCACACACAGCCTCTCCTCCTCACAGCTCACCATAGGTTTGCCCCATTCTCGGTTGTTAATGTTTTTCTCCATCTCGTCCTCCAGCGTATTCCAGGAAGTCTGATGGGAGGTGGCGTTCAGTTCTTTGGGAGGTCGGTAGCTGGTAACACAGACATGACGGGTGATGGGCTTCCAGATGTAACAGCGGGAGGTGAAGGTGTCGTGGTCACATTCAGGTAAGGAGTCCTCCACAAACTAAGGCAAATAGCCAGGGCTGCAAAGTGGAACTGAAAGAAAACTCACTCCAAGGAAGATTTCCAGACTAGAGGCCCTGTTATACAGGCCAATCCCAGGAAAGCTCATTCAGCCAATAATTGGCACATGTAAAAAAAAGCCACCACCTACCATCAGCCGACAAATGAGCAAACCCCACTCGTCAGCTCATTTAATCACTTGTACGGCCGATAACAATGTATTTAAGTGAGTGCATAGATGATACAGCAATCGCTCATGGGGTCCGATAACGTTATTAATTGTACATTGTAGAGGCGCTGTAATGTAAAAAGCCAAGTCAACCAGCCAAACACTTCTTAAATTCAAGGCTGCATACACAGGATCACTTCATAACCCCAGGAAACGTTTTAGCTCCCTTCTTCCTCCCTGCTGCTGCTCCCCCCACAGGTCTCATCTCTGAAAGCTTCATCATACCGTCTCTTCAACCTATCTTCATGCCCGTCCACCGTTCACCAATAACTCCCCTCTCCACCATGACCAAAGAAAACCTCTCTAAACTACTCTCCCCATCTCACCGCACCAACTGTACAAGCAACCCAGTCCTATCCCGCCGTATCTCCAACCTTACAACAGTGTTTGTCCCAGCACTAACACTAATTTTTTCTTCATATAAACACACAACCATCACAACTATTCTCACAAAGCCATCCTTCCACCTGTCCTGCTTGTCCAGATACCGACCCATCTTACCTATGCCTTCTGGAACATGTCTACCTTGAACTGTCTTCAAACTTTTCATCCAACTTTTGCTTTGAGCACCTACAATCTGGCTTTTGCCACCATTATTCCACAGAAAGTACCCTCACCAAATGGTCTGGTAACTACCATAGTCTCATGCCGCTGTTGTGTGCTGGGATCTCCAAAAGCTCCATCCGGGGCCCTATCTTTTCTCCATGCCTTTAAACACCCTTTCTGTGCTGATAATAATAATAATTAAAAAGTAAAAAGAAATAAAAAAGAAATTTCCTACAGGCTGTAGAATCCGATGTGTATACAGGATCTCTTACAGAGGAGAGAGTAGTCAAATGTTTGAATGCTTCTTATTGGAGTTGAGTATTTTCAGATGATCGAGGGCTCGAATCTAGTAACAAACCCCATTAAAATCAGTGGGAGACTGGAGCATTCTTTCAGGTGCCCCCTACTCAGCAGACGGGAGGGTGTCTGATCACATGAAAACCTCAGTCAGAAGGAAACAACTTTCATCACACATAAAGGAGAGCAAGAGCCTCGTGGTGACCCTCCTTATACTGGGGGAGAGCGTGGTGGTGACCCTCCTTATACTGGGAGAGAGCCTGGTGGTGACCGTCCTTATACTGGGGGAGAGAGCCTGGTGGTGACCCTCCGTATACTGGGGGAGAGCCTGGTGGTGACCCTCCTTATACTGGGGGAGAGCCTGGTGGTGACCCTCCTTATACTGGGGGGAGAGCCTGGTGGTGACCCTCCTTATACTGGGGGAGAGCTTGGTGGTGTCCCTCCTTATACTGGGAGAGAGCCTGGTGGTGACCCTCCTTATACTGGTGGAGAGAGCCTTGTGGTGACCCTCCTTATACTGGGGGAAAGCATGGTGGTGAACCTCCTTATACTGGGAGAGGGCCTCGTGGTGACCCTCCTTATACTGGGAGAGAGCCTGGTGGTGACCCTCCTTATACTGGGAGAAAGCCTGGTGGTGATCCTCCTTATACTGGGAGAGGGCCTCGTGGTGACCCTCCTTATACTGGGAGAGAGCCTGGTGGTGACCCTCCTTATACTGGGAGAGAGCCTGGTGGTGACCCTCCTTATACTGGTGGAGAGAGCCTGGTGGTGACCGTCCTTATACTGTGGGAGAGCTTGGTGGTGTCCCTCCTTATACTGGGAGAGAGCCTGGTGGTGACCCTCCTTATACTGGGAGAGAGCCTGGTGGTGACCCTCCTTATACTGGGAGAGAGCCTGGTGGTGACCCTCCTTATACTGGGAGAGAGCCTGGTGGTGACCCTCCTTATACTGGTGGAGAGAGCCTGGTGGTGACCCTCCTTATACTGGGGGAGAGCTTGGTGGTGTCCCTCCTTATACTGGGGGAGAGCCTGGTGGTGACCCTCCTTATACTGGGGGAGAGAGCCTGGTGGTGACCCTCCTTATACTGGGAGAGAGCCTGGTGGTGATCCTCCTTATACTGGGGGAGAGCCTGTTGGTGACCCTCCTTATACTGGGGGAGAGCCTGGTGGTGATCCTCCTTATACTGGGAGAGAGCCTGGTGGTGACCCTCCTTATACTGGGAGAGAGCCTGGTGGTGATCCTCCTTACACTGGAGGAGAGCCTGGTGGTGACCGTCCTTATACTGGGGGAGAGAGCCTGGTGGTGACCCTCCTTATACTGGGGGAGAGAGCCTGGTGGTGACCCTCCTTATACTGGGGGAGAGAGCCTGGTGGTGACCCTCCTTATACTGGGGGAGAGAGCCTGGTGGTGACCCTCCTTATACTGGGCGAGAGCCTGGTGGTGACCCTCCTTATACTGGGATAGAGAACCTGGTGGTGACCCTCCTTATATTGGGGGAAAGCCTGGTGGTGACCCTCCTTATACTGGGAGAGAGCCTGGTGGTGACCCTCCTTATACTGGGAGAGAGCCTGGTGGTAGCCATCCTTATACTGGGAGAGAGCCTGGTGGTGACCCACCTTATACTGGGTGAGAGCCTGGTGGTGACCCTCCTTATACTGGGAGAGAGCCTGGTGGTGACCCTCCTTATACTGGGAGAGAGCCTGGTGGTGACCCTCCTTATACTGGGGGAGAGCCTGGTGGTGACCCTCTTTATACTGGGGGAGCGAGCCTGGTGGTGACCCTCCTTATACTGGGGGAGAGCCTGGTGGTGACCCTCCTTATACTGGGGGAGAGCCTGGTGGTGACCCTCCTTATACTGGGATAGAGAACCTGGTGGTAACCCTCCTTATATTGGGGGAGAGCCTGATGGTGACCCTCCTTATACTGGGGGAGAGCCTGATGGTGACCCTCCTTATACTGGGGGAGAGCCTGATGGTGACCCTCCTTATACTGGGGGAGAGCCTGATGGTGACCCTCCTTATACTGGGGGAGAGCCTGGTGGTGACCCTCCTTATACTGGGGGAGAGCCTGGTGGTGACCCTCCTTATACTGGGGGAAAGCTTGGTGTTGACTGCTACGTTAAATGGCCTTCATCTCCCTTCTTTG
Organism: Dendropsophus ebraccatus; assembly: GCF_027789765.1. Classification (NCBI taxonomy): domain Eukaryota; kingdom Metazoa; phylum Chordata; class Amphibia; order Anura; family Hylidae; genus Dendropsophus; species Dendropsophus ebraccatus. Next base: position 119,438,000 of record NC_091462.1, read on the forward strand.
AATGACTAAAGCCGCCAGACCTGCGGAGAGGAGACTTTCTGTATTACTCACGTGCCATGTGGTATCCCGATACTCGAGCGAATATTGTACTTGAAGGAGCATGTTGGCTTATCTCTAGCCTCTATGTGACTTGGCAAAGAAAGGGTCCAGCAGCGCCCGAGCATACGCTGTGACTGCCATCTTGTTGTTGTTTCCAGCTTTACTACAAGATTACTGTGCTCCTTCATGTTAATATTTCCGGTTTAGAGCTCGGCCCGTCCTCCAGGTCTCGGTCTCCATGACCTTCACACCAAACAAGTTTCCAGTTTCATCGTATGATTGTTCAGAAAAAATCCAACCACACAAGACAGAAGCTCGTGTCTGCTTCACCAAGAACCTGAGGACCAAGAAGGCGACAGGTAACATAGCGAACAAGCCTCGCAATGGGGAAGATTCCCACCGAAACATCGGAGAGATATGGGGTCAGGATTAGGGGAAACCAGTACAGGACCCACTATAGGAGAGGGAATGATATGGGGTCAGGATTAGGGGAGACCAGTACAGGACCCACTATAGGAGAGGGAATGATATGGGGTCAGGATTAGGGGAGACCAGTACAGGACCCACTATAGGAGAGGGAATGATATGGGGTCAGGATTAGGGGAGACCAGTACAGGACCCACTATAGGAGAGGGAATGATATGGGGTCAGGATTAGGGACCAGTACAGGACCCACTATAGGAGAGGGAATGATATGGGGTCAGGATAAGAGACCAGTACAGGACCCACTATAGGAGAGGGAATGATATGGGGTCAGGATTAGGGGAGACCAGTACAGGACCCACTATAGGAGAGGGAATGATATGGGGTCAGGATTAGGGGAGACCAGTACAGGACCCACTATAGGAGAGGGAATGATATGGGGTCAGGATTAGGGACCAGTACAGGACCCACTATAGGAGAGGGAATGATATGGGGTCAGGATAAGAGACCAGTACAGGACCCACTATAGGAGAGGGAATGATATGGGGTCAGGATTAGGGGAGACCAGTACAGGACCCACTATAGGAGAGGGAATGATATGGGGTCAGGATTAGAGACCAGTACAGGACCCACTATAGGAGAGGGAATGATATGGGGTCAGGATTAGGGGAGACCAGTACAGGACCCACTATAGGAGAGGGAATGATATGGGGTCAGGATTAGGGGAGACCAGTACAGGACCCACTATAGGAGAGGGAATGATATGGGGTCAGGATTAGAGACCAGTACAGGACCCAGTATAGGAGAGGGAATGATATGGGGTCAGGATTAGGGACCAGTACAGGACCCACTATAGGAGAGGGAATGATATGGGGTCAGGATTAGGGGAGACCAGTACAGGACCCACTATAGGAGAGGGAATGATATGGGGTCAGGATTAGGGGAGACCAGTACAGGACCCACTATAGGAGAGGGAATGATATGGGGTCAGGATAAGAGACCAGTACAGGACCCACTATAGGAGAGGGAATGATATGGGGTCAGGATTAGGGACCAGTACAGGACACACGATAGGAGAGGGAATGATATGGGGTCAGGATTAGGGGAGACCAGTACAGGACCCACTATAGGAGAGGGAATGATATGGGGTCAGGATTAGGGGAGACCAGTACAGGACCCACTATAGGAGAGGGAATGATATGGGGTCAGGATTAGGGGAGACCAGTACAGGACCCACTATAGGAGAGGGAATGATATGGGGTCAGGATTAGGGGAGACCAGTACAGGACCCACTATAGGAGAGGGAATGATATGGGGTCAGGATTAGAGACCAGTACAGGACCCACTATAGGAGAGGGAATGATATGGGGTCAGGATTAGGGACCAGTACAGGACCCACTATAGGAGAGGGAATGATATGGGGTCAGGATTAGGGACCAGTACAGGACCCACTATAGGAGAGGGAATGATATGGGGTCAGGATTAGGGACCAGTACAGGACCCACTATAGGAGAGGGAATGATATGGGGTCAGGATTAGGGGAGACCAGTACAGGACCCACTATAGGAGAGGGAATGATATGGGGTCAGGATTAGAGACCAGTACAGGACCCACTATAGGAGAGGGAATGATATGGGGTCAGGATTAGGGACCAGTACAGGACCCACTATAGGAGAGGGAATGATATGGGGTCAGGATTAGGGAAAACAATTTCAACAATGGAAAACGGACCAATGTATCGAGGAGCGAATTTTGCTGAAGGTACACGAAGACGTAGGTTTTTTGTGGATAACCAAACTCTATCTCTAACCATGTAATCTGGACCAGGACGTCTTTTACGATTGGCGTATTTTATTTGAGTTTGCTGGGCGTGTTCGAGAGTCTTGAGACTCTCGGCCCAAACTGTGCACAGTTTTTTAGCGACCTCTTTTACTGATGAAAACTGAGTCTCCTGATTAGGTATGGCAGAGAATTTGGGATGGAATCCGTAATTGCAATAGAAGGGGGACAATTGTGCCGAGGAGCTGCAGTGATTGTTCAAAGCGAATTCTGCCATAGGTAAAAATTCGGACCACTTTTCTTGACAACCAGAAACATAACACCTCAGGTATTGCTCCAGAGACTGGTTAAGCCTTTCGGTTTGGCCATTAGTCTCTGGGTGAAAAGCAGATGAGAAGGATAACGAGACACCCAATTTACTGCAGAAGGCCCTCCAGAACCTTGACACAAACTGTACACCCCTGTCAGATACAAAGTTCATTGGTATACCATGAAGTCTTAATATATGGCGGATAAACAAGTGGGCAAGAGTTTTAGCATTGGGTAATTTTTTTTAGAGCAGTTAGATGGCACATCTTGGAAAAACGATCGACTACAACCCATACTACTGTTTTCCCCTTGGAGAGAGGAAGATCTGTAATAAATGGGACCAAGGTCTGCTGGGAAGTGGTAGTGGCCGCAACAGCCCCTCAGGTAGGGACCGAGGAGTTTTTGCCCTAGCACAGATTTCACAAGACTTAACAAAATTTTGTACATCACACTGCCACGAAGGCCACCAACAGGAGCGAGTCAACAAATACCGGGTACCTGCAATACCAGGGTGTTCAGACAGTTTGGAAGTATGGATTTCTTTCAATACTTCCAACCCTAAATGTATGGGTATAAACAACTTATCAGTAGGTGTACTTGCAGGCGCAAGATTCTGAGACTCTAAAATAGATGATTTCGATTCGGCAGAGAGACTGGCAACCACTACCCCTGGACTTAGGATACTCTCGGGTTCACCCTCAGGAACTTCTTTAACGCCAAAGCTCCTGGACAGAGCATCAGCCTTAACATTTTTATTTCCTGGGCGATAGGTAACTTTAAAATTGAACCTTGCAAAGAACAAAGCCCAGCGTGCCTGGCGTGGATTCAGTCTCTTTGCCTTATCTAGGTACAGAAGATTTTTATGGTCTGTGAGAACAGTTATTTGATGTCGAGCTCCCTCCAGTAAGTGTCTCCACTCCTCGAATGCCCACTTAATGGCCAACAGCTATGTCATAGTTGACCTCGGATGTGGAGAACTTCCTGGAGAAAAATGCCACTGCTCTTAAATTAGTGTAGGGTTCCCTACCTTGGGACAGAACCGCTCCTACACCAGACTCAGAGGCATCCACCTCTACCACAAATGGCATTTCAAGATCAGGGTGTACCAGCACTGGGGTTGAGGAGAAACTTTTCTTTAAAATCTCAAAGGCTTGTTCGGTCTCTGGCGTCCAAGAGGAGGGATCAGCCCCTTTTTTAGTCAGTTCTGGAAGGGGTTTAACTATCAGGGAGAAATTTCGGATGAACTTTCTATAAAAGTTGGCAAAACCCAGAAATCTCTGTATTTCCTTCAGGGTAGTGGGTCTTGCCCACTGCACAACAGCTAAGACCTTTTTTGGGTCCATTTGTATAGAATCAGGGGTCAAGATGTAACCTAAAAATCCCACCTCTTGGACACCAAATAAACACTTAGAAAACTTTGCGCACAGAGAATTTTTGCGTAACCTAGATAATACTTCCCGCACATGTGTCTGATGTGAACTGAAATCAGGAGAGAAGATCAGAATATCATCAAGGTAAATAACAACATAACGTCCAAACAAATCATGAAAAATATCATTAACAAATCACTGGAAAACGGCAGAGCATTACTATGCCCAAATGGCATCACCAAGTATTCAAAATGGCCATCGGGGGTGTTGAAGGCCGTTTTCCATTCGTCACCCTCCCTAATCCGGATCAAATTATAGGCACCCCGAAGGTCGATCTTAGAAAACCAACGAGCACCTACCACTTGGTTCAGAAGATCCGGGATCAAGGGAAGTGGGTGCTGGTCTTTTATAGTGATTTTATTCAATTCCCTCTAATCAATACAGGGGCGCAGCCCTCCGTCCTTCTTTTCAACAAAGAAGAAGCCAGCACCCATAGGCGACACAGATGGGTGGATGTGACCCTTCCTCAAACTGTCCTGTATATACTGGCGCATCGACTCTCGTTCTGGGGAAGACAAGTTGAAAATCCGCCCTTTAGGAAACTTGGCCCCAGACACAAGATCGATGGCACAGTCATAAGGACGATGGGGAGGTAAGACGTCAGCGACAATTTCATCAAAAACATCTCTAAAATCTGAGATATACTCACTAATAATCACTAACTGAACACACCAATGGACTGACTTGGGTTAGGTGAGAAGCACAGGAACTGCCCCACTTGATCAGTTCTCTGGTTCTCCAATTGAAAACCGGGTCATGCAAACATAACCAAGGCAAACCAAGGATAATATCTGCGGCCAGCTTATCCATAACAAAAAATGATATGTCTTCATGGTGAAGACACCCAACCCTCATAGTCACTTCTGAGGTTTGGAATTTAACTTTTCCACCACTTAAGGGAGCAGAATCGGCACCAGCAACCAAAAAAGGAACACATAGAGGGAATAACTCTATAATAACGCATAAAGCTCAGGGCGGCACCTGAGTCAATCATAGCCTGACAAGGAAAAGACAAAGTATTGGAAAATAGTGATACAGGTAACAGGAACTTATCAATAATATTTGGAGGTACCTGTGTGCCTGAGTGACCCTCCTGACAATCACTCAGGCACTGGCGTTTCCCGGTTTCTGGCTTGGTCTTGTGGGGCAATCTCTGATGAAGTGTCCCGGTTTCCCACAGTAGAGGCACAAGGAGTTTGAAAGTCGGTGTTCTCTGCGGGTGGCTGCCGTGGTAGAGCCCAACACCATGGGTTCCTCAGCTGGTAAAGGCGGTGAGGAGACTACAGTGGGCTTAGGAGCAGTCATCATAGACCTAACCAACTGACTCTGGCGTGACATAACTGATGTCGCCCCCTGCTTTTCCCATTTCCTCTCCCTAAGACGTCCGTCAATTGGAACAGATAGGGCCATAAAATCACTAAGGGTGTCAGGTACCAGAGCATCCTTCACTGCCTCTGACAAACCCTGCCGGAAAAGCGTCTTTAAGGGAGCATCTGCCCAACCAATCAAAGCACTCCACTGTCTGAAATCGGTGCAATACTCCTTGGCCGTGCGACGACCCTGCTGTATAGATAGTAAATGTGACTCCACTAGGGCGACCTGGTTAGGGTCATCATACACCTGTCCTAGGGATTCAAAAAACGTCTCCACAGAGTTCCATTCAGGGGCCTTGGAGGGTAGGGACAAAGCCCAATCCTGAGGTGCCCCCTGTAAGAGAGACAACAACTGCTACCCTCTCTGCATCACCAGAGAAAGGATTAAACCTAAAATACAGGTTGCAGGATTCCCTAAATGACCGAAACCTGTCATGATTACCGCTAAAACGGTCAGGCAACAATATTTTAGGTTTGTGGGAGACTAGCTGGACTGGTGGAGATACCGAGACAGGTAGTACTAATGACTGGGGGGCAGTCAGAGTTAGAGAGTCAACCCAGTTGGATAGCTGAGATACCAAACCGGCTATCCCCTGGAGCTGGGTAGCTATCTCGTCCAGGCGGTCGGCAACCGATTTATCAGTACTCATGCCGAACCGTAAAGAGCAGCTTTGATATGGGCTTGCGATAATGTCAGGATAGGGACAGGGAGACACAAGGACAGGTGAGCCCTAAAGCTGGCACCCGCCCCACTGGCCCTACCTACTTGCCCCAGATGCCCTAGGTGGCAAACGGACAACTGGACGGCAGTCCCTGTACTGCTAGGGTGCAACACGAAACAAAACAAGACAGACACACACAACAAGAGCGAGGTCAGAATTCCGGGTCAGCAACAGTCTAGCGGCGAGGTACAAAAACGTGTCTAAGGGATAGTCAAAATACAAGCCAAAAGGTCGGGTAAACAGGAATATCTAAGTCAGGGAAAATGCGAGGTCAAGAAACACTAGGAGTGCTAGGCTCTATCGCAGGCAAGATACTGAGACAGGGGATTATACTTATGGGACCTGTAGTCCCAGCCCCCAAGGCGTGATTGGGGCTGAGGCTCCAGGTCCTGCCCAGATACTGACAGCTGACTAGGGAGTCAGCTTTCAGTCATTGATTAGTGAACTCACTACACCTATGCTGATCTGTCAGGGAGTGAATACTGGCCACTACTACAACCATGAATAGCAGAGCAGAGCAAAACCTGACATGCAGTCTGGCTGCTAAGGACGCCGAGCCAAACGCATAGCTCGAGTCCTAACAACTGGCTATAATAAAGGTGCAGAGATGAAGAGACAAATAAATACTCTGTTCTGGGACACTGCATACCTCCCCACTAATAATGAGCCGACCTCGGCAAATCACAAGTTTAGGTAAATGTGGATGAAGGAACATAAAGGACCAAGACAACAAGACAAGAGGAAGGAATGGGAGTGTGAGTGAATATGTAGGCGTGTGTTTCCCATGCTCAAGGCACAGGTGAGAAGAGAATCTATGAAGAGAAAGAAAACCCTAGTGGCAGGACTTCACCTAGGGATGCCTAACGTACTCTGGTTACAGGTAGTTAGCGCGTGGACCATCTGACATGGAAGTCAGGACTACTTAACTGCTGGCGGGTGACCCTCAAAATTCCAGTCAGTTTGGACGGTAGGTTTTGAATGAAATACGTTACCCTGGTGGGAGAGAACACGTGAAGACCTGTGTACTGCCTTGGGTGTCTGTGTGAAATGACTTGGACACCTAGAGGAGGAAAAGAAGAAAATAATAAAAGCAACCACTCATTCAGAGGCCTCCATACATACCAATCAATCATACAACACAAGTACTCCAGAGGCCAAACACACGAAAAGGTATCCAAGGTGCAGTATGTATAAACAAATGTTAGTGTTGAGTGTGACTGTGTAGCAACTACTGTGTGTTGGGACAAAACAGGGATGAACAAACAATGGAGACACAAGGAAGGGAAACATGAAGAACAAAACGCTGTGAGGTCCTGGAGAACACTGGCTCAAGGAATCTTTCCAGTGGAGAACACAATAATACAATATACGAAGGAAATATTATACCCTTTTGGGGAAATACACTCTTTGGAAAATATACTCTTTAGAAAATAGACTTTCTCTGAGGCTATAGATACATAAACTAACTGTTAGGGCCCCTGGGACAAAGACACACAAGACAAGTGTGCCCTATAGCTAAGATCCCCCACACTCTCCCTACCTATTTGCAGTGCAGGTCCTAAACAACCAGTCCGCAACTGGGCGACGATCCCTGCACTCAAATAAGTGTGAACACAGACAAGACACAGTACAGACGAACAAGGTACAATGACATAAGACAAAGCAAAGTACCACAGAGGGACAGGACCAAGAAGGCAGCAAGGAACAGGGGACCAAACGAACAGAGGACGAAAGCCAGAGATGCAACCAGGTAACGGTGAAGCCAAAGCCAGAACAGTGGAGCCAAAGCCAGAGATGAAGCAAGAAGAACTGAGGACTAAGGAGAACACTGAACCAAAAGACAAAGAAGGCAATAAACAAGCAAGGGATCAGGAAACCAAGAATACAGACAATATCACAAAGGCAGGATCTAGCAGAACAGACAAGAGCACAGAGTGGAGCGAGGGGCACAGGTATATGGGAACAGAAGTCCCGGACTCCAAGCTGATAGGTAGAATAGGAGAAACACACAAGAGAAAACCGAAAGCCAGAGGAGAAGAGACCTGTCAATCACAACACAGCAGACAAAATCAGTGAACAGACCACAGCAAGGAAAGTGCAGGGAGAACTAAGAAAACAAGGACTGTATTACAAAAGACATAAGCAAAGAACATAAGAAAACCAGGCACGGACCTAATGCCAAAAGCGCAGTCTTTGGCGCACAGGTCGAATCTTTGGAACAGAGTATAGCACTGATGCCTTTTCAGGCGCGATCATGACACTAACTTCTTACTCAGAGGAGAAGAAAAATATCTGACTTTGGCATGAAAATATACGCTGTGAGAAGATAAACTTTTTCACAAAGACAAAATGACTTTTCTGCTTACTCAGAAGAAAAAAAAATATATATATGACTCTGGTATGAAAATAACCTTTTGACTACTGTAGTGCAATAATAAACTTCTGACAATCACATAATCATGAAAGTGCTTTAGGAAGAACTGGGTAAGTGTCTCTGTGTGGTAGAGTCTCTTTCTAGCAATGTAGACCATCGTCCATATGAAAGGCTCTGGGACAGGCACTGAAGAACTTTGAACAACTGAGTGTCCTTTCAGCACATAGCTGGGTGATGAACAGGGAAGCTTGGTCAGGAGGACCAGGTACGAACCTTAAACGTTGCAGATAACTTGTCCAAAGCTAAAACAGAACAGTCATATGAACAGTCAAGGGGTTTGTTCTCTATAGCAAACTGGTGGTGTTCCTCGAGTTGAGCGCTCAGACCGTCTCAGCGTAAGGACATTTTCATCAGCAGCTTGCTCTGGCACAGGTTGGTGATCAGCCACGGCAGCTGGTTGAGGAGGAGGAGCTGTCGGATGTGGAACTGTAGGATGAGGGATGACTGGGACGCTCATGGGAATCCCCTGATAGCCAATGTGTATGAGGAACGGCTCAGTTCGGAACATATCCTCGAGAGAGGGCGGTTTAGATGGAGCCTCTGGGGCAGGCAGAGGTGCCTGAACAGGTTCCGGATAAGGTGCTAGGAGGCCCTTCAGATCCTCTCTCGTGCAGCGTTTTATCCTGTTTCGATGCACAGTTTGGGGGGCTAGGCCCGGCTTTTTGACCTTGTATACATCAGTCTCTGGATAAGGAATTGAGGAGATAGGGTTCAGTTTCCCAAAGACTCTCCAGTTTATGAGAACGGTGATACTTCTTAAGCCAAACTTTATCCCCCACTGTTAGTGGTGCGGCATTCGCCCTCTGGTTGTAGGCATCCTCCTGGCGCTGGTGGGCTTCTCCCATTTTTTTATCAACAATCTGTCGGGCATCCTGAATCCTCCTCTGATGCTCCTGGACCCAGTCAGTGTCAGGCAGAGGGTTAAGAGTGTCAGGAACTTGAACTCCTAGGGCGCAGTCTTGAGGAAGCTGACCTTGGAGCCCAAACATCAAATAGAAAGGGGAGTAGCCGGTAGAGCAATGAATGGTGTTATTGTAGATTTCCCCCAGCTCATCCAACAGGTGAGGCCATTCGACCCGTTTTGCCACTGAAGTTGTCCTTAGCATATTGATGAAAACCTGGTTGATCTTTTCGCAGAGGCCATTTCCTTGGGGGTGATAGGCCATGGTACGCAGCTTCTTACACTCATGGTGAGTGCACAGTTCATGGAAAAGTTGAGACTCGAAGGCCGGACCGCGGTCTGTCAGTAGGGACTCTGGGCAGCCATAGTGTTTCACGTATTCCTTGTAGAAGGTAATGGCTGTAGTCCTAGCGGTCAGGTCCCTGACAGGCACTACGACTATCCACTTGGAGTAGTGGTCAACCATGGTGAGGGTGTAAGCAGAGTCCAGCAGAGCTTCATAGTCGGCATTGTCTAGGGCTGGGCGAACCTGGCACCAGATGAGGGCCTCACTATTAGCTGGGATTGTAATCGGACAGGTGTCCCTAGTGCGGACACTGCAGATTTCTCCCCGATGATTGACAAACTTCTGCTGAGCGGTGATGGTCTTCTGGACAGCTTGCCTGTAGTGGGGAGAGGCATGAGACAAAGAGGCATGCAAGGCATCTAACAGTTCAGCAAAGATATGACAAATGACATTGACAGTACTGACTGACATGACATGACAGTAACACCACTATCTCCCTGAACCTCAGTGACAATGACACCTTGGCGGGGTAACTCGCGGTTACCAATGCAGATAGTAGGCTCCCAGTAGCCTAGTTGTGAGATGGGTCGGCCATCGCTAGCAATTAACTTAAGTCTGTACTTATGAACCGGCCTAATACTCTCAGGTCCCAATGTTCCTCGAAAATCCGTCTGGGAATAGTAGTGACCTGGGAACCCGTGTCCACAAGGGCTTCAAGGGGCACATTGTCTATCCAGAGAGTTATATGCGGGCATTGCAAAAGGAACCTTGAGAACCATTGGGATTCCTGCTGGCCTGGGGTTCTACCTCCTGAGTGTTGGCCCTCAGACCCAGGGGTAGCCCGTTTAACTGAAAACACTGGGAACGGTGATGTCCATGTTGCCTACAATGGCCACAGTAGGGTCGTTCACGGGTCATAAGTCTTTGGGGCGGAGTCCTGTCAGGACTTGGGCGCTCAGGGCGAAAGTCTAGGGACAGGGCCTGGCTGATAGATGACTCGCAGAACGATGTGGGGGAGGCCCCTTTCAGTTTCTTGATGGCTAGGCAGAGGGAACCAACCACTTGGATGAGGAGATCAGGAGTAACTTGAGGGCTAGCAAACGTGGGAATCTGTGAAGCTTGAATAGCCTGGACAGGTGGAGCCGCAGGTGAGGCTGGAGGAGTAGGTGCCACCCCAGAAGCCAGGTCTGAGTGACTTGGGGCTGGAATACAGCCAGCACAGGGACTGTCAGTCCCCACCACCCGTAGGGCCAGGGTCTTAAAGTCCAGGAAAGACATGTTGGGGTTTTGGGAGGCTAAGATGCGTAGTTGGCTTTGGATGAGCCTGGAGTCCACTCCTTCTATAAAGCGATCAGTAATTATGCCTTCAGCGGCTGATGGGTCTATGGTGTTGACTTGTCGTAGGGCCCGGTAGGCAGATTGGAGTGCAAGTGCATAGTCTCTGAGAGTCTCACCTGGCTTCTGGCGTCGATCGTAGAACTTGAGGCGGACCTCTGTGGGTGACTGTACCTTAAATTCCCTGCTCAGGCGGTCAAGGATTTGCTGCACGTCAGACTCTCAGTAGCCATGACCGTACCTCCTCGGCGGCGGGGCCTTCGAGTTGTCCTAGCAGCAACTGCACCTGCTGAGTGGGAGAGAGTGAGACAAGTTCAAGAGTGCGTGCAATCTTTTCTCTGAAGGCAGCTAGAGTGTGGGGTTCCCCTTTATAGCTCGGGAGGTTGAAAGGCCCGATAAAGAATGGCACTGCGGCAGTAATCATGGGTGCAGGACCAGCAGCAGGGACCCTTGCTGCTTGAGCGAGGAGATCAGCAGACGATGCGGGCGGGCTGCCCGAGTCATCAGAGTCACTACTGTGAGCTGTGGACATGGTGGTAGAATCAAGGGTACTGTGCCTTTAAGAGGTATACTTGCTGCTGAGGTGCCGGGGCTGCAGGCTGAATCCAGAGGACAGGAGCGCAGCGGTCGTAGGCGGGCCAGTGAGCAGCGGTGATGAGAGGGAGAGAGCAGTGGATCCGATGGGCACAGCTATGTGGATGGCCGGAGTTGCGGTGATGGCGGAAGTCAGGCTCTAGTGGTTGTTGCTACAAGTGGTAACTTGTAGCAACAGTCTCTCCTGATGCAACCGGGTATAAGGCAGACTTGAATAAGGCAGGGTAATGGGTGATGCTGCAATAGGCTGTGATGATGGGGTCAGGATAAGAGACCAGTACAGGACCCACTATAGGAGAGGGAATGATATGGGGTCAGGATTAGGGACCAGTACAGGACCCACTATAGGAGAGGGAATGATATGGGGTCAGGATTAGGGACCAGTACAGGACCCACTATAGGAGAGGGGATGATATGGGGTCAGGATTAGGGGAGACCAGTACAAGACCCACTATAGGAGAGGGAATGATATGGGGTCAGGATTAGGGGAGACCAGTACAGGACCCACTATAGGAGAGGGAATGATATGGGGTCAGGATTAGGGGAGACCAGTACAGGACCCACTATAGGAGAGGGAATAATATGGGGTCAGGATTAGGGGAGACCAGTACAGGACCCACTATAGGAGAGGGAATGATATGGGGTCAGGATTAGGGACCAGTACAGGACCCACTATAGGAGAGGGAATGATATGGGGTCAGGATAAGAGACCAGTACAGGACCCACTATAGGAGAGGGAATGATATGGGGTCAGGATTAGGGGAGACCAGTACAGGACCCACTATAGGAGAGGGAATGATATGGGGTCAGGATTAGGGGAGACCAGTACAGGACCCACTATAGGAGAGGGAATGATATGGGGTCAGGATTAGGGACCAGTACAGGACCCACTATAGGAGAGGGAATGATATGGGGTCAGGATTAGGGGAGACCAGTACAGGACCCACTATAGGAGAGGGAATGATATGGGGTCAGGATTAGGGGAGACCAGTACAGGACCCACTATAGGAGAGGGAATGATATGGGGTCAGGATTAGGGAAAACCAGTACAGGACCCACTATAGGAGAGGGAATGATATGGGGTCAGGATTAGGGGAGACCAGTACAGGACCCACTATAGGAGAGGGAATGATATGGGGTCAGGATTAGGGACCAGTACAGGACCCACTATAGGAGAGGGAATGATATGGGGTCAGGATTAGGGGAGACCAGTACAGGACCCACTATAGGAGAGGGAATGATATGGGGTCAGGATTAGGGGAGACCAGTACAGGACCCACTATAGGAGAGGGAATGATATGGGGTCAGGATTAGGGGAGACCAGTACAGGACCCACTATAGGAGAGGGAATGATATGGGGTCAGGATTAGGGACCAGTACAGGACCCACTATAGGAGAGGGGATGATATGGGGTCAGGATTAGGGGAGACCAGTACAGGACCCACTATAGGAGAGGGAATGATATGGGGTCAGGATTAGGGGAGACCAGTACAGGACCCACTATAGGAGAGGGGATGATATGGGGTCAGGATTAGGGACCAGTACAGGACCCACTATAGGAGAGGGAATGATATGGGGTCAGGATAAGAGACCAGTACAGGACCCACTATAGGAGAGGGGATGATATGGGGTCAGGATTAGGGGAAACCAGTACAGGACCCACTATAGGAGAGGGAATGATATGGGGTCAGGATTAGGGGAGACCAGTACAGGACCCACTATAGGAGAGGGAATGATATGGGGTCAGGATTAGGGGAGACCAGTACAGGACCCACTATAGGAGAGGGAATGATATGGGGTCAGGATTAGGGACCAGTACAGGACCCACTATAGGAGAGGGAATGATATGGGGTCAGGGTGTATACCTCAGCAGTGTGAGGTAATGGGGTCTTTATCCCAGAATGCATCACTGCTACTGAGGAGGGACGGTAACAGCAGAGGGACACTAGATGGCGCCTGTCCAGTAGACAGCAGATGCTGGAGACATGGCGATATCCGTGTGAGGACTCCTTCTCCTTCTCTTCCAGGTGGGACCTCGGCCTCGGCGCAGTACTCCCTGCAGTTGGACGCCGGACGCACCCAGTCTCGTGCCGTCTTTTCTATCAATCAAAAACCCAACACTCGTCTGATAGATTCATCTCTGGAGCTCAAGAAGAATAAAGAGTGCAACAGCTACGATATCATCCTGCCTGTTAGTGTCATTGGGACATGTATGAGGGCGATGTATGAGGATAGTGTATGAGGGCAGTGTATGAGGATAGTGTATGAGGGCGGTGTATGAGGATAGTGTATGAGGGCGGTGTATGAGGATAGTGTATGAGGGCAGTGTATGAGGATAGTGTATGAGGATAGTGTATGAGGGCGGTGTATGAGGGCAGTGTATGAGGATAGTGTATGAGGGCGGTGTATGAGGATAGTGTATAAGGGCGGTGTATGAGGATAGTGTATAAGGGCGGTGTATGAGGATAGTGTATGAGGATAGTGTATGAGGGCGGTGTATGAGGATAGTGTATGAGGGCGGTGTATGAGGGCGGTGTATGAGGATAGTGTATGAGGGCGGTGTATGAGGATAGTGTATGAGGGCGGTGTATGAGGATAGTGTATGAGGATAGTGTATGAGGGCGGTGTATGAGGATAGTGTATAAGGGCGGTGTATGAGGATAGTGTATGAGGATAGTGTATGAGGGTGATGTATGAGGATAGTGTATAAGGGCGGTGTATGAGGATAGTGTATGAGGATAGTGTATAAGGGCGGTGTATGAGGATAGTGTATGAGGATAGTGTATGAGGGCGATGTATGAGGATAGTGTATGAGGGCGATGTATGAGGATAGCGTATGAGGGCGGTGTATGAGGATAGTGTATGAGGGCGGTGTATGAGGATAGTGTATGAGGGCGGTGTATAAGGGCGGTGTATGAGGATAGTGTATGAGGGCGGTGTATGAGGATAGTGTATGAGGGCGGTGTATGAGGATAGTGTATGAGGGCGGTGTATAAGGGCGGTGTATGAGGATAGTGTATGAGGGCGGTGTATGAGGATAGTGTATGAGGGCGGTGTATAAGGGCGGTGTATGAGGATAGTGTATGAGGGAGGTGTATGAGGATAGTGTATGAGGGCGGTGTATGAGGATAGTGTATGAGGATAGTGTATGAGGGTGGTGTATGAGGATAGTGTATGAGGGCGGTGTATGAGGATAGTGTATGAGGGCGGTGTATGAGGATAGTGTATGAGGGCGGTGTATGAGGACAGTGTGTGAGGGCGGTGTATGAGGATAGTGTATGAGGGCGGTGTATGAGGATAGTGTATGAGGGCGGTGTATAAGGGCGGTGTATGAGGATAGTGTATGAGGATAGTGTATGAGGGCGGTGTATGAGGATAGTGTATGAGGATAGTGTATGAGGGCGGTGTATGAGGATAGTGTATGAGGGCGGTGTATAAGGGCGGTGTATGAGGATAGTGTATGAGGGAGGTGTATGAGGATAGTGTATGAGGGCGGTGTATGAGGATAGTGTATGAGGATAGTGTATGAGGGTGGTGTATGAGGATAGTGTATGAGGGCGGTGTATGAGGATAGTGTATGAGGGCGGTGTATGAGGATAGTGTATGAGGGCGGTGTATAAGGGCGGTGTAAGAGGATAGTGTATGAGGGCGGTGTATGAGGATAGTGTATGAGGGCGGTGTATGAGGATAGTGTATGAGGGCGGTGTGTGAGGATAGTGTATGAGGATAGTGTATGAGGGCAGTGTATGAGGGCAGTGTATGAGGATAGTGTGTGAGGGCGGTGTGTGAGGGCGTTGTGTGAGGATAGTGTGTGAGGGCGGTGTGTGAGGATAGTGTGTGAGGACAGTGTATGAGGGAGGTGTATGAGGGCGGTGTATGAGGGCGGTGTATGAGGATAGTGTATGAGGGTGGTGTATAAGGGCGGTGTATGAGGATAGTGTATGAAGGCGGTGTATGAGGATAGTGTATGAGGGCGGTGTATGAGGATAGTGTATGAGGGCGGTGTGTGAGGATAGTGTATGAGGATAGTGTATGAGGATAGTGTATGAGGGCGGTGTATGAGGGCAGTGTATGAGGGCAGTGTATGAGGGCAGTGTATGAGGGCAGTGTATGAGGATAGTGTATGAGGGCGGTGTATGAGGATAGTGTATGAGGATAGTGTATGAGGGCAGTGTATGAGGGCGGTGTATGAGGATAGTGTATAAGGGCAGTGTATGAGGATAGTGTATGAGGATAGTGTATGAGGCAGTGTATGAGGATAGTGTATGAGGATAGTGTATGAGGGCTGTGTATGAGGGCAGTGTATGAGGATAGTGTATGAAGGCGGTGTATAAGGGCAGTGTATGAGGGCAGTGTATGAGGATAGTGTATGAGGGCAGTGTATGAGGGCAGTGTATGAGGATAGTGTATGAGGATAGTGTATGAGGGCGGTGTATGAGGGCAGTGTATGAGGATAGTGTATGAGGATAGTGTATGAGGGCGGTGTATGAGGGCAGTGTATGAGGATAGTGTATGAGTATAGTGTATAAGGGCAGTGTATGAGGTGTAGACATGTCAATGGTAAAGTGTTCGAGGGGGTGTACATCTCACCTAGGCTGATACATAACGTGAGATGGTAAGTCCGGAAGAGGTAGGTTGCTCAGCAGTGATATGCTGCTGAGTCCTTATTTAATTTTCCGGGCCTGGATTTACTGGAATGGCGGATAGGTTGATAGTGGGATCTGCCATTCCCTCCCCCTCGATCCAGTGTGGGTTTTGGGATCAGGTGAGCTCTGATCCTAATCAGCCTGAGGATGCCTTCACACCTACCGTATCGCAGGACAAAATCCGCTGCGGATCCGCAGCAGATTTAACTTAATGAATGAACACAGCATTAAGTACGCACTGTCAAATCCGCTGCGGATCCGCAGCGGATTTTCTGCTGTGATACGGTAGGTGTGAAGGCATCCTGAGAAGGCAAAAGGTGTGCTCAGTGTGCAGGGGAGGCTCTCAGCCTGTGTGGTGGGAGCTGGGAATACAGCCGCTGCTGAAGCCTATTCACACCCAGCGATGGTGCTTATCCTAGTGTCAGACAGGTGACCTGCATGTTTAGTAAGTGCTCAGACGGGCAAGACCTTTTTGTTTGTTTTGTTTTTAAAAGCGCGGTGTTGCTGTATTTCTGTTTGCTGGACGGTTTATGATACAAATAAACGCAAAGCTCCTGTTTTATAAAGCCAAGTCTGTTGTGAACTGTGTCCAAACACACCATCCCCCGGGAAGATCCCTACAGAGGATAGTGTATGAGGGCGGTGTATAAGGATAGTGTATGAGGGCGGTGTATGAGGACAGTGTATGAGGGCGGTGTATGAGGATAGTGTATGAGGATAGTGTATGAGGATAGTGTATGAGGATGGTGTATGAGGATAGTGTATGAGGGCGGTGTATGAGGATAGTGTATGAGGGCGGTGTATGAGGATAGTGTATGAGGGCGGTGTATGAGGATAGTGTATGAGGGCGGTGTATGAGGATAGTGTATGAGGGCGGTGTATGAGGATAGTGTATGAGGGTGGTGTATGAGGACAGTGTATGAGGGTGGTGTATGAGGGCGGTGTATGAGGGCGGTGTATGAGGATAGTGTATGAGGGCGGTGTATGAGGATAGTGTATGAGGGCGGTGTATGAGGATAGTGTATGAGGATAGTGTATGAGGGTGGTGTATGAGGGCGGTGTATGAGGGCGGTGTATGAGGATAGTGTATGAGGGCGGTGTATGAGGATAGTGTATGAGGGCGGTGTATGAGGATAGTGTAAGAGGATAGTGTATGAGGGCGGTGTATGAGGATAGTGTATGAGGATAGTGTATGAGGGCGGTGTATGAGGATAGTGTATGAGGGCGGTGTATGAGGATAGTGTATGAGGGCCGTGTATGAGGATAGTGTATGAGGGCGGTGTATGAGGGCGGTGTATGAGGATAGTGTATGAGGGCGGTGTATGAGGGCGGTGTATGAGGGCAGTGTATGAGGATAGTGTATGAGGGCGGTGTATGAGGCTTATCTGGAGATGATCTGCTACTATAATGCTATAGGTTTTCTCATCGGTTTTCTCCTCTTCCCTCCTCAGGAGTGTGTGGAGGACACTGTAGTCCCTCTCAGCATCAGTCTCAATTTTTTACTAACTGGAAATCCTATTCTAAGTGAGGACTCCATAACCAGTTACAAAGGAGAGGTATGATGTCTGGTCGAGATAGGTAGTGCTGTATGATGGTGGTGACACTCAGGAAGGAAAGGTGGAGCTGTATGATGGTGGTGACACTCGGGAGGGATAGGTGGAGCTGTATGATGGTGGTGACACTCGGGAGGGATAGGTGGTGCGGTATGATGGTGGTGACACTCGGAAGGGATAGGGGGTGCTGTATGATGGTGGTGACACTCGGGAGGGATAGGGGGTGCTGTATGATGGTGGTGACACTCGGAAGGGATAGGTGGAGCTGTATGATGGTGGTGACACTCAGGAGGGATAGGTGGTGCTGTATGATGGTGGTGACACTCGGGAGGGATAGGTGGTGCTGTATGATGGTGGTGACACTCGGGAGGGATAGGTGGTGCTGTATGATGGTGGTGACACTCGGGAGGGATAGGTGGTGCTGTATGATGGTGGTGACACTCGGGAGGGATAGGTGGTGCTGTATGATGGTGGTGACACTCGGGAGGGATAGGTGGTGCTGTATGATGGTGGTGACACTCGGGAGGGATAGGTGGTGCTGTATGATGGTGGTGACACTCGGGAGGGATAGGTGGTGCTGTATGATGGAGGTCACATGGTTTGGGATCAGATTTCTCTGTGTTTCCCTCTGTAGATCCCGTTTGAGAGGAACTGTGGTGGACGGGTGAAGTGTGTGGACAATCTGCGGATGAGTCTCTCCTTCAGCGGGTAAGAGGGCGGCGCTGACTCCCCTGCTCATCACCTGTCATAGAGGGTGATGATCTGTCTGACGTCCGTGAATTGTTCAGGAAGAATCGGCGCCATATTTATTCCCTTGCCATACACTTCAATGGGTGGATTCCATCTCCAAAGCCACATCTGTAGTCCTAGCCAAAGCTACGGATCCTGCGTCCCTAATACGTACAGGTGAATGTATGACGCCATAGAAGTGAATGGCTCTGCACACTGTACCGCCACCTACCCACCCCTCTACACTGTACCCCCTCTTACCTGCCCCTCCACACTGTACTATCCCCTACCCGCCCCTCCACACTGTACTACCCCCTACCCACCCCCCACTGTACTACCCCCTACCCACCCCCCACACTGTACCACCCCCTACCCGCCCCCCCACACTGTACCACCCCCTACCCACCCCCCACACTGTACCACCCCCTACCCGCCTCTTCACACTGTACCATCCCCTACCCGCCCCCCACACTGTACTCCCTCTTACCCGCCTCTCCACACTACCATCTCCCACCCTCCCCTCCACAGTGTACCCCCTCTTACCCGCCCCCACACTGTACTGCCCCCTACCCGCCTCTCCACACTGTACCGTCTCCTATCCACCCCTTCACACTGTACTGACCCCTACCCATCCCTATACACTGTACCACCTCCTACCCGCCCCTCCACACTGTACCACCTCCTACCCGCCCCTCCACACTGTACCACCTCCTACCCGCCCCTTCACACTGTACCATCCCCTACCCGCCCCCCACACTGTACTGCCCCCTACCCGCCCCCCACACTGTACCATCTCCTACCCTCCCCTCCAGACTGTACTGCCCCCTATCCGCCCCCCACATTGTACCATCTCCTACCCGCCCCTCCACACTGTATTGCCCCCTACCCGCCCCTCCACACTGTGTACACAGGAGTGGCGGTAAGGTGAGACTCTCAATCTTTACAGCATATTGTCCTCCAGTATTAGTGAGATTACACAAGGCACCCTCTCTCTGTCCTATCCTACCTACATGGTGACAGTCTCTGGTCTCTCTCGGTCCTATCCTACCTACATGGTGACAGTCTCTGGTCTCTCTCTGTCCTATTCTACCTACATGGTGACAGTCTCTGGTCTCTCTCTGTCCTATCCTCACTACATGGTGACAGTCTCTGGTCTCTCTCTGTCCTATCCTCACTACATGGTGACAGTCTCTGGTCTCTCTTGCAGTCTCCAGCAGCTGGTGGTCGGATCATCTCTGGACGTGAATCTAACAGTATCCGTGACCAATACCGGGGATGAATCCTCCAACACTCGTGTCCTCATTCCCTTCCCCCCAGACCTCTCTTATCGTAGAGTGTCTCTTATAGAGGTATGTCAGTCTCTTATCGCAGAGTGTCTCTTATAGAGGTGCGATGCCCTGGCCCCTAGGGGCCACTCCGCAGTGTAGATGGTGCTAACAGGCAGGAACCGGTGCAGCTGTAGGGTATAAGGTTGTCACGGTGTAGGCACGAGGGTGATACAACTGGAAACCGGGCTCCTGACCATGCGGGAATACTGGGCATGCGATTCTTCGTTGTCCTTAGTCAGGGCACCAATGATCACACCAATGCCAAGGTTCAGAAACAACGGTAGTTGTATATTTATTATAACGGTGGTAACTAGTAGTAACAGTCTCTCCAGATGCAACCGGGTATAAGGCAGACTTGGATAAAGCAGAGTAATGGGTGATGCTGCAATAGGCTGTGAGATTAGCGTGCTGAATGATGGGAGTTGTAGTGATACTGAAGTTGAGATGCTGGGTGGAATGAGACTTGAATTGAATACTTGCTGTTGATGATTTGAGGAGATGATGATGAGAGGAACTGAAGAATGACTGAAGAATCGACACCCAGATGAGAATCTTGAGACTTGAGACAGGAACACAGCCAGTGGACTGGAGCAGCAGAGCACACGCAGGCCTCTCTCTTAGCAGGGAGAGAGGACAGACACACAACCTATCCCCTCTGGGGTAGGAGATAGACTGAGGTAGCACAGGAAGTCACATGGTAACCCCAGCCAAAGCTCGATGACCATTGGAGTTACCATGGAAGCAGGGGCAGTCACGTGACATCCAGCCATTGCATCATCACACCATTAGGCATATACAGTGAAATATACATGAGAAGTACCATACTTGAACACTGGGGGGCGACATAATACCATTTGGCACTGATACCTGAATATACATACAATAAATGAATGGAATAGCAGATCTGAATACTGCAGGGGGTGACACAATACATGCAGTTTGCAGTGAACCATAGCTTTCCAGAACATAGCTGGTCATAGTAAAAGTGTGAGGATAAGAGGACCTGTTCTGGGACACTGCATACCTCCCTAGTAGAAATGAGCTCACCTCGGCTGAACCACAAGCTGAGGTAGATGTGGCCGAATGAACATAGAGGACCAGGACAACAAGACAAGAGGAAGGAATGTTAGTCTAAGTGAGTAGGTAGATGTGTGTTTCCCACGCTCAAGGCACAGGTGACAAGAGAAATAAAAACCCTAGTGGCAGGACTTCACCTAGGGGTGCCTAATGTACTCTGGTTACAGGTAGTTAGTGCGTGAACCATCTGACATGTAAGTCAGGACAACTTAACTGCTGGCGGGGGACCCTCAATATTCCAGCAAGTTAGACAGTAGGTTTCCAATGAAATACGTTACCCCACTGGAAAAAGAGAACTGTGAAGAGTTGTGTACTGCCTTGGGTGTCTGTGTCAAGTGACTTGGACACCTGAAAGAGAAAAGAACAAAATAATAAACGCAAACATACATGGGGGCCCCTTACATACCGGTCAATCATACACCACAATTACTCAATAGGCCAAACACACAAAAAGGTATCCAAGGTGCAATATGTATGGACAAGTGTGAAGGTTAAGTATGACTATGTGTAACAAGTACTGTGTTGGGACCAGACAGAGGTGAACAGACACTGGAAACAAAAGGAAGGGAAATACAAAAGGCAACAAACACTGCGAGGTCCTGAGGAGAATTGGCTCAATAATCTGGAGAAATCTGGTGAAAAACTGGCTCGACTACTCTTTCCAGTTACAAATATAGTGGATACAATAATACTATGCATGGAGAAAATAGAAGATCCTTCTGAAAAATACACGCTTTAGAAAATAGACTTTCTCTGAGGCTATAGATATATACTGACTTCTTTACTCAGAGGAGGAGGAAAATATCTGACTCTGATACGAGAATATACTCTGTGAGAAGATAGACTTTTTCAAGAGACACACTTTACTCTGAGACTATCTAAATGACCTTTCTGCTTACTCAGAGGAAGGAAATATATATAAGACTCTGATATGAAAATAGACTTTTACCTACTGAAGTGCAATACTGAAATACAATAATAAACCTCTGACAATCACATAATCATGAAAGGTGCTTTAGGAAGAACTGGATAAGTGTCTCTGTTTGGTAGAGTCTCTTTAGGCAACATAGAACATCGTCCATGTAAAGGCTCTGGGATCAGCACATAGCTGGTTAGTACAGGGAGCTTGGTCAGGAGGACCAGGTGCGAACCCTAAACGTTGCAAACTTCACAAAGCAAACAAAACTGAAAAGGAAAACCGTTTAAGCCTCATGGGCTCAGTTCCAACCTGGAGCCTAATAGGAGGCAGAGAGGCCCCCAGCAGTTTTCTTCTGCTTCTGCCACGGGTAGCGGAAGCCCTGGAGCAGAAGTATCGCTAGAGGTAGTAGTGACCACGATACTAGGGGTGACCGTGGAGATGGGGGAAATAATGGGAGCCGTGGAGGTGGCTTCAGTAGTAGTGAAATCCGCAGCTCTGGAAGTAGCCTTTAGAGAGCCTAGGGGCTTGAAGTCTTGCCAGTCCTCATCCCAATCCTCCGAAGGAGTTGGCAGAAAGGGCCTCTGTACAGCCTTCTTAGGCCTGGTAACAGCATCCGCCCAGGGACCTTTCGGGGACCCCACAAGAGTATACTGTACAATCTCCCCGGGGGTGAGGTTATTCAGATAACCCGACTGATAGTCTCTCATGACAGCCCGGCGGTAAACCAGTACGAGGAGACCGGTGTAGGAGTCCATCACCAAGCCGTAACCCTGTTTTTTATCAAATTTGGTGACGGTGCCCCTTCTTCTCTCCAGAGGGGCTGAGCCTGGCCTGGGTCGTCCGAGATTCCGAATAAAGAGTCGCTCGGATGCAGCATTGGACTCCAGGTATGGGGTGTAGGGGTGTCCCCAGAGCGGGGCATAATCCGGGTAAGGCACTGCAGGAGGTCCGGGTAGAACCTGCGTCCTCTGACGCGGAGGAGCCACAGCTGGAGTGACTGCCCGGAGGGAGCGGTGCTAGGAGACAGGCCGGGTCCAGCTCCGGTAGGCTTTCAGGCCACTCTGGCACTAATGGAGCAGCTGCAGTACAGATGCACTCCTCGGGGGTCGCCATCTTGTCACGCTCTGGCGCGGCCTTGAGGACCTGGGAGGAGGCGGAGCGCAGGGGCTGAAGTCCCGGCCCTGTAGTCTGCCCGGCAACAGTGACGTCATCTGGCACAGGCAGCCAATCAGGAGCAGTCAATGCAAAGTCTATGGCGCCGGGCGATTCCCGCGCTTTGGCAGCAAGGCGGTTAAGCCCCTCCTTTCCGGGGTATGGCGCAGTTAGAAACTGAAGAAAACGGCGGCCATCTTTTGTACCGTCTAGGGCCCTGAGCGCCTTGATTACCCCCATGGTGATATAGCAAAGTCTTTCTGGGGATCGTAGTGCGCCTCTAGGGAATAGTTGGAGCGGGCACAATGCAGTTTGTATCCTGTTCGTGACGCCAAAAATGCGATGCCCTGGCCCCTAGAGGCCACTCCGCAGTGTAGATGTTGCTAACAGGCAGGAACCGGGGCAGCTGTAGGGCACAGGGTTGTCACGGTGAAGGCATGAGGGTGCTACAGCTGGAAACCAGGCTCCTGACAATGCGGGAATACTGGGCGTGCGATTCTTCGTTGTCCTTAGTCAGGGCACCAATTATCACACCAATGCCAAGGTTCAGAAACAACGGTGGTTGTATATTCATTATAACGGTGGTAACTAGTAGCAACAGTCTCTCCAGATGCAACCGGGTATAAGGCAGACTTGAATAAAGCAGAGTAATGGGTGATGCTGCAATAGGCTGTGAGAGTAGCGTGCTGGATGATGGGAGTAGTAGTGAAACTGAAGTTGAGATGCTGGGTGGAATGAGACTTGAATGAAATACTTGCTGTTGATGATTAGAGAAGATGATGATGAGAGGAACTGAAGAATGACTGAAGAATCGACACCCAGATGAGAATCTTGAGACTTGAGACAGGAACACAGCCAGTGGACTGGAGCAGCAGAGCACACAGAGGCCTCTCTCTTAGCAGGGAGAGAGGACAGACATACTTGTCTCCCTGAAGGTGGAGGACAAGACTAGACTGAGGTAGAACAGGAAGTCCCATGGTAACCCCCAGCCAAAGCTCGATGGCCATTGGAGTTACCATGGAAGCAGGGGCAGTCACGTGACATCCAGCCATTGCATCATCACACCATTAGGCACATACAGTGAAATATACATGAGAAGTACCATACTTGAACACTGGGGGGGTGACATAATACTATTTGGCACTGATATCTGAATATACATACAATAAATGAATGGAATAGCAGATCTGAATACTGCAGGGGGTGACACAATACACGCAGTTTGCAGTGAACCATAGCTTTCCAGAACATAGCTGGTCATAGTAAAAGTGTGAGGATAAGAGGGCCTGTTCTGGGACACTGCAGAGGTATGGCAGTCTCTTATCGCAGAGTGTCTCTTATAGAGGTATGTCAGTCTCTTATCATACTGTAGTGTCTCTTATAGAGGTATATACCAAACAAGACAGAAAGACAAAGAATGGCGCACCCGCAATATGATAATAAATAAATCTGATATCTTTATTTTCAAAACACATAAACAAAACAGCAAATGGACATACACTTAAAAACACCTAAAAACCCAATCCGGGTAAACCATCACAGGGAATACTCGTAATAATATACGTGTCCCTCTAGCCGCAGCCCCAATAGCAAATAAATGTCAGGCCCTGTGTCCTGTCTAAACAATTAAATCGGAGACCCTGACTATTCAAAGTACATATGTCCTAAAGTGCACGTGCTCACAAAAATGACCTAAATTGATCCATAGACAAATAAACAATCATGTATGAAATATCAATACTGAAAATCATGAAAATCCCCCCCAAAAAAAGTGACCAAGTGCATAACCTATCCTATCATTTCAAAAAGTCAGGGTCAAAGCCATACAGAATAATCACATATCACCCAGGGCTCTGAGATGGGGCTCCGGTCTGTAACCCTATGCGTATCGTCACCTCACGTGAGGTGACGATACGCGTAGGGTTACAGACCGGAGCCCCATGATATGGGGCCCTGGGTGATATGTGATTATTCTGTATGGCTTTGACCCTGACTTTTTGAAATGATAGGATAGGTTATGCACTTGGTCACTTTCTTGGGGGGGATTTTCATGATTTTCAGTATTGATATTTCATACATGATTGTTTATTTGTCTATGGATTAATTTAGGTCATTTTTGTGAGCACGTGCACTTTAGGACATATGTACTTTGAATAGTCAGGGTCTCCGATTTAATTGTTTAGACAGGACACAGGGCCTGACATTTATTTGCTATTGGGGCTGCGGCTAGAGGGACACGTATATTATTACGAGTATTCCCTGTGATGGTTTACCCGGATTGGGTTTTTAGGTGTTTTAAGTGTATGTCCATTTGCTGTTTTGTTTATGTGTTTTGAAAATAAAGATATCAGATTTATTTATTATCATATTGCGGGTGCGCCATTCTTTGTCTTTCTGTCTTGTTTGGTATTTGTTCTGGTATAAGGACATTGGCAGCATCCCATATAGAGATTTTTAGTAGCTCCAACCTTCTCTTCTTGTATAGCAAGTCTTATAGAGGTATGTCTCTTTCTGCCCGTGTCTCTTCCCCTTGGATTGACCTGGTTATCTGTTACATTTCTGATTTGTAGAGCAACAAGCGAGTGACAATTACTTGTTCAACAGAGAAGAACCAGAGAGTGGTGAACTGTGGGGTGAACAGACCTGTGCTGAGACCCAACACTACGGTAAGAGAGAGCGCAAGAGACTGCTGACAGTGAGAGACCTCATGTCATATGGGAGACTGCTGACAGTGAGAGACCTCATGTCATATGGGAGACTGCTGACAGTGAGAGACCTCATGTCATATGGGAGACTGCTGACAGTGAGAGACCTCATGTCATATGGGAGACTGCTGACAGTGAGAGACCTCATGTCATAAAGCAGTAGGAGACAGCTGGCGGTCTGATGCTCCTGGTATACATTGTGGCAGCTGGTGAGCGCTCACTGTAGTGAGTTGCAATGAGTTTCTGTCCCTCCCGCCATTACTCTTCTGCTGCCCATAGACATCAGGGTCCCTCCCGCCATTGCTCTTCTGCTGCCCATAGACATCAGGGTCCCTCCCGCCATTGCTCTTCTGCTGCCCATAGACATCAGGGTCCCTCCCGCCATTGCTCTTCTGCTGCCCATAGACATCAGGGTCCCTCCCGCCATTGCTCTTCTGCTGCCCATAGACATCAGGGTCCCTCCCGGCCTCATACAGTCAGGTTCTTCAGAATCCGGGTCCTGGTGCGGATGTCCTGGTATATAAACCTGGTAACAGACAGTGAGGTCAGGAGATGCCTCCATACATACGGCTCCACCATGCTCCAGAGCCCACCTCTCATCCCCAGCTGAATCTCTTGGTCGATCCCCATTGGCAGTGTTCACATTACACATTCACCCTGAAGTCTCCCTGTTACAGCCGTAACCACGTCCAGGATCTACAGCAGCCAGGTAGCTCCTACACTCAGTCTTATCTCCCCGATTTCTTTCAGGCCGTCTTCTTGGTTGGTTTCCATGTTGCACGGACAGCCCATCTGGGAGACTCCTTAACTATGACTGGCAATGTGATCAGGTAAGTGACCAGAGCTGCATGGGATCCAGATGGGATGTGACAGGTTCTTGGCCATAGATAACTCTTCATGTCTCTCTACAGTGACAACGGTGGAGTTCTCAATGATCTCATGAACTCCTCTGCCACCATAAAAGTGATGTACTCTGTCTACGTAACCATCACCAGGTGAGTAAAGACCCGAGACGTCTGTGCTGTATGTGAGAGCGCTCATACCCCCTTCTATAGAGCCGAGACATCTGTGCTGTATGTGAGAGCGCTCATACCCCCTTCTATAGAGCCGAGACATCTGTGCTGTATGTGAGAGCGCTCATACCTCCTTCTATAGAGCCGAGACATCTGTGCTGTATGTGAGAGCGCTCATACCTCCTTCTATAGATCAGAGACATCTGTGCTGTATGTGAGAGCGCTCATACCCCCTTCTATAGAGCCGAGACCTCTGTGGTGTATGTGAGAGCGCTCATACCCCCTTCTATAGAGCCCGAGACGTCTGTGGTGTATGTGAGAGCGCTCATACCTCCTTCTATAGAGCCGAGACATCTGTGCTGTATGTGAGAGCGCTCATACCCCCTTCTATAGAGCCGAGACATCTGTGGTGTATGTGAGAGCGCTCATACCTCCTTCTATAGAGCCGAGACATCTGTGCTGTATGTAAGAGCGCTCACACCCCCTTCCGTAGATCAGAGACATCTGTGCTGTATGTGAGAGCGCTCATACCTCCTCCTATAGAGCCGAGACATCTGTGCTGTATGTGAGAGCGCTCACACCCCCTTCCGTAGATCAGAGACATCTGTGCTGTATGTGAGAGCGCCCATAAACCCTTCTGTAGATCAGAGACATCTGTGGCGTATGTGAGAGCGCCCATAAACCCTTCTGTAGATCAGAGACATCTGTGGCGTGTGAGAGACGACCTCCTTGATACTGCAGCAGTTCTCGGTGGCTGAGATGCTACTAGGGGATGGATATCGGCCCATGTGGACAGGATGACTTCTCAATGTTCTTTAGTTGTTGGTCCTGAAATGGGGACTGTGAAGGCCGGGGGGTGTAGGGAAAGCACACCGCCATGTTCCTTGAGCCAATCCATTACTATAGAAGCCTTGTGAGTGGTTCATTGTCCTGCTGACAGTTTCCTTCTGCCAAAGGGATGAACGTGGTTTCCATATGAGTAGATGAGCTTTACTATCCAAATGTCCTGGATTCTCTGATACCTGTGGAAGGACAAGAAAACACTCTCCCTCTTTATGGATCCCTGCTGCTTACTCTGAACCAAACACTATGGTGTCACAGAGATCTAGATCCATGTGATCGGCCATGTTTCTTTACAGAAATCTAGAACCATCTGACCTGACATGTTTCTCCAGAAATAGCAGGATATATCTGACCGTCCGTGTTTCTTTACTGAGATCTGGATCCATCTACTCAGTAAATGTTTCTCAACAGAGATCTGGATCCATCTACTCAGTAAATGTTTCTCAACAGAGATCTGGAACCATCTGACCAGAAGGCTTTTCCCCACAAATATCTAGATCCATCAGCCAGCCATGTTTCTCCACAGACCTCTGGATCCAGCTGCCCAGAAGATTTTTCTTCAGGGATCTGAACCCATCTGATATAACATGTTTCTCCACATATATCTGGACACATAGGACCATAAGATTTTTCCCCACGTTGATCTGGATCCATCTGAACAGCCATGTTTCTCAACAGAGATCGAAATCCATCCAACCAGGACATGTTTTTCCATATAGACCTGGATCCTTTTGACTTGACCATGTTTCACAACAGAGATCTGGATGAATCTGATAAGACCATGTACTCCACAGAGATTTCGATCCATCTGATCGGCGATGTTTTTCCACAGTGATCTAACCAGCAATGTTTCTCCATGGTGACCTGAATTCATGTGACCAGAAGACTTTTCTCCACAGAGATCTGGATCCATCTGACCGGCCGTGTTTTTCCATAGAGATCATGATCCATCTAACCGGCCATGTTTCTCCACCGAGATCTGGATCCATCTGACCAGCCATGTTTCTCCACAGAGATCTGGATCCATCTGAATCTCCATGTTTCTCCACAGTAATCTAAATCCATCTGAGTAGCCATATTTCTTTACAGAGATCTGATGCAACTGACCTACCATGTTTCTCCACAGAGATCTGGACCCATTTGACGAGGCCAATTTTCTCCACAATGGTTCATTAGAGAGATCTGTATCCATATGAGACTGGAAAATGTTTTTCCACAGGGATCTGAATCCATCTGACCAGAAGATGTTACTCCAAAAAGATCTTATTTCATCTGACCAGGCAATGTTTCTCCAAAGAAACTTGGATCCACCTGAAGAGCGGTGTTTCTCTAGAAAGATCTGGATCCATCTGACCAGCCATGTTTCTTTATAGAGATCTGGATCCATCTGACCAGCCATGTTTCTACACAGAGGTCTGGATCCATCTGGCTAGTCTGTTTCTCCACAGAGATCTGGAGCCATCTGACCGGCCATGTTTCTCTACAGAGAGCTGGATCCATCTGACGGGCCATGTATCTCCACAGAGATCTGGATCCATCTGACTAGCCATGTTTCCTTACAGAGATCAGGAGACATCTTACTGGCCATGTTTCCCTACAGAGATCAGGAGATATCTTACCGGCCATGTTTCCCTACAGAGATCTGGAGCCATCTGACCGGCCATGTTTCTCTATACAGATCTGGATCCATATGACCGGCTATTTTTCTCCACAGAGATCTGGAATCATTTGACCGGCCATTTTTCTCTATAGAGATCTGGAGCCATCTGACTGACCATGGTTCTCTATAGAGATCTGGATCCATCTGACAGGCCAATAGTTCTCTATAGAGATCTGGATGCATCTGACCGGCCATGTTTCTCTGCAGAGATCTGGGTCCATATGACCGGCCATGTTTCCCTACAGAGATCTGGAGCCATCTGACCGGCCATGGTTCTCTATAGAGATCTGGATCCATCTAACAGCCAATAGTTCTCTATAGAGATTTGGATGCATCTGACCGGCCATGTTTCTCTGCAGATATCTGGATCCATCTGACCGGCCATGTTTCTCTACAGAGATCTGGATCCATCTGACCGGCCATGTTTCTCCACAGAGATCTGGATCCATCTGACCGGCCATGTTCCTCTATAGAGATCTGGGTCCATCTGACCGGCCATGTTCCTCTATAGAGATCTGGGTCCATCTGACCGGCCATGGTTCTCTATAGAGATCTCAAGCCATCTGACTGGCCATGGTTCTCTATAGAGATCTGGAGCCATCTGACTGGCCATGATTCTCTATAGAGATCTGGAGCCATCTGACCGGCCATGTTTCTCTGCAGAGATCTGGAGCTATCTGACCGGCCATGTTTCTCTGCAGAGATCTGGAGCCATCTGACCGGCCATGTTTCTTTACATTGATCTGGATCCATCTGCCCAGAAAATGTTTCTCCACAGAGATCTAGATTTTATTTTATTCTTCCACTAAGACTGATCCCTGAATCTTCTGCCCCTCTGGGCCCGGCTAGTCACACCCGGATGACCAGACCCTGCTCTCTGTCTCTAGATTTTCCTACCTGATATAGGTTCCCCAGATAACTGATCCGTGAATCTTCTGCCCATCTGGGTTTGGGGTTCTGATCTCCATCCAGGGAAGATCCCATAGGGCAGCGGGCAGGGCCGTATATCCTGTATCTTTGGCTGCTGTACAAAGCTGTGTATATTTTGGGGTGAGGGGAGCGGACAGTAAATGAGACCACCACTATATTGCTCTATGATGACTTGTTCCTTTCTATGTGTTTCAGCCTTGAAGAGTCCAGTAAATATGAGAACTTCACATCCCCGGAGGCCAGCATTAAACACGTCTACAAGGTGAGGACGTCCACGCTGTATGTATGGGGTATGAATGCAGGTACCCCAGATACCCCCATATAACATTCCCCCCAATATTCCTCTATCCTTCAGGTGGAGAATCTCGGGGTACACTCGCCCCCTATCTCTGTCACCTTCATGATTCCCATCCGTCTGGGGCAAAGCAACGTCTGGGAGAGGCCGAACATCACCAGCTCTGAGGTAAATCCGAAAATCTCTACCTGATCAGGATGATCATAATATTCTGCCCCCTAATACCACAATCAGATACTGCATGGAAACTAAGAGTTATCCAGGAGACTGTATCTAATCCTGAGGACTGTATCTAATCCTGAGGACTGTATCTAATCCCGAGGGCTGCGCCTAACCCCGAGGGCTGCGCCTAACCCCCAAAGGGGTGTGTCTAACCCCCAAGGGCTGTGTCTAACCCCCAAGGGCTGTGTCTAACCCCGAGGGCTGTATCTATCCCTGAGGACTACAGTGGGTACACCCACACTTACTTGCCTTTCCTCCTTCTTCTTCTGACTATTTGCAGCACTTTTCCTGTCCTCTGACTCCATCGTATCCATTGTGTGTCTCTCTTGCCTTCTTTGCAGCCGCAGATCACCACATGTACAACAATCAGTGAAAGTAAAGGCCCTCGGAACCACCGGGAGCTCCTGACAGCAAGTCCAGTCCTGGTAAGAACCTTCCTCATCATCACACCAAGCTATTCTGGCACTGGTCACACACATCACATAGAACCTAGCGGACCTCCTCCAGTGGACCGAGAACGTCCATAGCTCTGCCCACATATCCACACTTACTGTTCTTACGCTTACATGTACGAGAATCTCTTCCCATCTCTGCTCCAACCGGGAATGAGTCCACCCAGTAGGACAACCAGTGGGTGAAGAGCACATAACTGGCCTCTGTACCCACTGAGTCTCCATCTGCGGGCAGCTGTCTACACATGGGCTCCAGATGGGCTAATATTCCTGGTCATGCTGCTAGTAAGATTGCAGACATCTCATCACGAGACACAGCTCCACCACTCGAATAGAACGGTGAGAAACAATACAAGGTCTAGTAGAAGGTGCAGAACATTACACGGGGGCTATAGCTGCTTACAAGAAACCAGACATCTCCCTGAATTGTTGACTTCACTTTAAGATCTGAAGGTCTAAAGGGAATGACCTGACCCTTCATCCTTGTTCTCCTCTTCCTCCACAGAACTGCTCCATCGGGACATGTCTCCGATACATCTGTAACATCAGCAATTTGATGGATGGGGAATCGGTGACTTTCACCATCAGCGGACCAGTGACCAAGGACTGGGAGACACAGGTCATGATGCTTTCTATGTGCAGAGAAGGTCTATCGATAATACTGAGGAGAGAGGCGATAGAATGAGTCCTATATGTCTATATCACCTTCATTAGGAACACTCTCCAGATACTATGGGACTATGGTGTGTAGTAACTGTGCAGGAGATAGGATGTCCCAGTGGTGAGGTCTAGTCCTTCATACAGGGTGTATCCACCATGAGTGTATTACAGCGCTCCCCTGAGAGGTGGTGTACATCAAGACAGTAATGTATGGTCCAGGCCAGGTTTGGTGGTGGTGATAGAGGACCCATCCTGGCACTGCAGGGAGTGTCTTGGGATAGTGGTGGATGTGAATGTCGTCCCCTCGCCCTGCTCATCACTAGTTGGGAGGTGTAGCTCATGTGATTGTATATTGTGGAGTATAATTCCATTCTTCTCCTCAGACTGAACAGAAAAAAGTGTCCCTCCAGAGCACCGCAGAAATTCATTACGACCTGCAGATGTATTTTATGGAGCAGAACTTCATCAGAGCTCAGGTACAGCCAGGAGATGAGGATGATGAGGGTGGTGGTCAGCCAGGAGATGAGGAAGATGAGGGTGTTCGTCAGCCAGGAGATGAGGATCATGAGGGTGGTAGTCATCCAGGAGATGAGGATGATCATCAGCCAGGAGATGAGGATGATGAGGGTGGTGGTCAGCCAGGAGATGAGGATGATGAGGGTGGTCGTCAGCCAGGAGATGAGGATGATGAGGGTGGTGGTCAGCCAGGAGATGAGGATCATGAGGGGGTCATCAGTCAGGAGATGAGGATCATGAGGGTGGTCGTCAGCCAGGAGATGAGGGTGGTGGTCAGCCAGGAGATGAGGGTGGTGGTCAGCCAGGAGATGAGGATGATGAGGGTGGTGGTCAGCCAGGAGATGAGGATGATGAGGGTGGTGGTCAGCCAGGAGATGAGGATGATGAGGGTGGTGGTCAGCCAGGAGATGAGGATCATGAGGGGGTCATCAGTCAGGAGATGAGGATGCTGAGGGTGGTGGTCAGCCAGGAGATGAGGATGATGGGTGGTCGTCAGCCAGGAGATTAAAGGAGTCGTCAGCCAGGCGATGAGGATGATGTACACCCAGGAGATGGGGATCATGAGGTGGTGGTCAGCCAGGAGATGAGGATGATGAGGGTAGTCGTCTTCCCATAGGTCTGGGTTCTCCTGTACATGTGGTTTGGCCTCTAGGGCTGAGCATATTTTCATCCCTCGACCATATTCTTCATCCTCTCCATGTTTTCTCGGCCCTCATTGTCAGCTGTGTTATCTCCGCAGGCTCAGACTGTGCTGGAGCTGGTGGTTCAGTATGACTACCTCCCGATAATACTTGGCAGTAGTGTGGGAGGATTGGTCCTCCTAGCCCTCATCACTGCCGGCCTCTACAAGGTGAGTATCATCAGTTACGTCTCTTTGGCGTCATTCACACTATATCCTCTACTTTTCTTCCATCTGCTACATGGAAACTTCTATCGGTTGTGAGACCTGAGAGGCTAGCCTCTATGTCATGGTGGCAGTGATGGGGGGCAGTGAGGAAGGCCACCGGGGTGAATGCTCTGGGATGTTAGTTGTCTGTATCTTTGCTTGGTGCCTTCACTATTGACCACGTTGGTGTCTCGTCTCTCCGACTCTTCTCAGCTTCCTCCCTGTCCCGTTACCTCTCATCATCCCTCTCGTCTTCTCTTCTGTAGCTTGGATTCTTTAAGCGTCAGTATAAACAGATGCTGGAGAGCGAGGATGGTGATAATGCAGCAAACAATCCAGCTGTGGAGGCTCCAACCAGCGATGGCGGAAAGTGAGGAGTCCGGGGACATCCTACTGTCTGTACTGGACCCCGACCTTCTCCATATTTACCCCACACAGTATCTAATAGATTCTAGTCTCTTCTAGGATATCCTGAGTTTCCCCATATTCCCCGACACATGATCCACATGTAGCGGAGTGTGAGCGCTCCCTTATGGTCTCCAGCATCATACTCCACCAACATCCCATCCCCACCCCATCCCATAATAGTCTCCTCTACACAGATCGCTGACAAGGAAAACCAGAAACTCCCAATGGGAATGTGGCACCAGGAAATGGTTTGTAGTAGATTTGTAATATTAAACATCTTTTTGGGGAAGTTTTGGTGTTTTTTTCAGTTTATTTTCTTCATAATCTCGGAAACCTAAAAATAGAGAAAAACACAAAAACCTCCAGCAGCAAATAGAGAGAAACCAATCAGGTTGTTAGTATACCATGTGACCAGATAGAGTCTACCATCCCACCCCAAAAAGGTGACCTCCACGGACCCGACACTATACACCTGCCTCTCCTGGGCTAAAAATAACCTACACCTTCTAGGCAGGAGGGATAACTATATAGTATACACCTTCTAGGCAGGAGGGATAATTATATAGTATACACCTTCGAGGCAGGAGGGATAACTATATATAACCTACACCTTCTAGGCAGGAGGGATAACTATATATAACCTACACCTTCTAGGCAGGAGGGATAACTATAGTATACACCTTCTAGGCAGGAGGGATAACTATATATAACCTACACCTTCTAGGCAGGAGGGATAACTATATAGTATACAACTTCTAGGCAGGAGGGATAACTATAGTATACACCTTCTAGGCAGGAGGGATAACTATATATAACCTACACCTTCTAGGCAGGAGGGATAACTATATAGTATACACCTTTTAGGCAGGAGGAATAACTATATACAGCCTACACCTTCTAGGCAGGAGGGATAACTATATAGTATACACCTTCTAGGCAGGAGGAATAACTATATACAGCCTACACCTTCTAGGCAGGAGGGATAACTATATAGTATACACCTTTTAGGCAGGAGGGATAACTATATAGCCTTCAGCTTCTAGGCAGGAGGGATAACTATATAGTATACACCTTCGAGGCAGGAGGGATAACTATATATAACCTACACCTTCTAGGCAGGAGGGATAACTATATAGCCCATACCTTCTAGGCAGGAGGGATAACTATATAGTATACAACTTCTAGGCAGGAGGGATAACTATAGTATACACCTTCTAGGCAGGAGGGATAACTATATATAACCTACACCTTCTAGGCAGGAGGGATAACTATATAGTATACACCTTCTAGGCAGGAGGGATAATTATATAGCCTACACCTTCTAGGCAGGAGGGATAACTATATAGTATACACCTTTTAGGCAGGAGGAATAACTATATACAGCCTACACCTTCTAGGCAGGAGGGATAACTATATAGTATACACCTTCTAGGCAGGAGGGATAACTATATAGTATACACCTTCTAGGCAGGAGGGATAACTATATAGTATACACCTTTTAGGCAGGAGTGATAACTATACAGCCTACACCTTCTAGGCAGGAGGGATAACTATATATAACCTACACCTTCTAGGCAGGAGGGATAACTATATATAACCTACACCTTCTAGGCAGGAGGGATAACTATATATAACCTACACCTTCTAGGCAGGAGGGATAACTATATAGTATACACCTTCTAGGCAGGAGGGATAACTATATAGTATACACCTTCTAGGCAGGAGGGATAACTATATAGTATACACCTTCTAGGCAGGAGGGATAACTATATAGTATACACCTTCTAGGCAGGAGGGATAACTATATATAACCTACACCTTCTAGGTAAGTAACATCCAGCCAGTGGCTTAGCTATAGGGGTTGGCCCGTAGTTAGGGGGGGGCCCGCCGTCACCCTCCACCCCACCAACACCACTTTCTATCACTCTGTAGTTCTCCCCAATCGGCTGTGATAATTATAGCCAGTCTAGGAGAACTGCATTGCTGCTCTCCCTCCACGACCAGACTGACAATCTGGCAGACCAGCGGGCTGCCCAGATTGTCAGTACATGGGGGGGGGGGGCACCTGGGCTGTAAAAGTAACAGGCATCACAGCGGACACCCTAACTCCCTTCCTCCCAAGCCCCGGTGCTTCCTAAGCTGAGGGCCAGGGTCAGACTGAGGGCCCCTGCTGTCACAGGTGGCACAACAAGGCAATGACTGTGAGCAGCAGCAAACCTCAGCGAATGCTGACGGCCCGACCCCATTACATTCTGGAGGAGGAGATCTACCTGCTGGAGGAGGAACATGCTGCTGGAGATCTACATGCTGCTGGAGGAGGAGATCTACCTGCTGGAGGAGATGAGATCTGCTGCACAGGCCAGTCCTGGGAAGAACAGTGGGGAGAGGAGGAGACAGCATACAGGGGGTTACTGGGCAGTCCCGTCCCTTGAAGGCACCTCCCCCTTAGCTATATAACACCCCAGAGAACACACATCAGCGTATTTTTTTCTTCTGTTTTTCTGCTAAGAAGAACCTTCGCTTATTCAGAAATTCCCTGGCATACCGAGGGGGTCCTCGGCTCAGCCGGTCCCTGCACATACCTCTCATCCTGTTGAGGTCTAGAAGGTAAGGGTATTGCTCCCGGCTCTGCTCTCTGGGGAGAGTCTCCGGTGATGCAGTGGCTGGGAACTTTCTCCAGCAGGGTTGCTGACAGACTGTAGCCCTGCAGCCATGCCGTGTATTTGCAGGAGGAGGGGTCCGGCACATGGAGTATCGCTGTGTGCGGGACAGACCCTCTCCTGAACATGGCGCTGCGCCACAAAGTTTTTGGGTCCTCCTGGCTGACTAACGTGTGGTAGGCTCCGGGGGGGCGGGGCTTGGCTCCGGTCCCCACGCTTGTAATGTCGGCGGGTGCGGGGGTTCTTTCCGGGGCTAGGCTCTGCTCTCTCTGGAGTTCTCTGCCCCACTTCCTGTCTCCATGGCTTTGCTCTGCTGAGTGTCTGCCCCACTTCCTGTCTCCATGGCTGCACTCTGCTGAGCGTCTGCCCCACTTCCAGTCATGTGGCAACCTCACTTCCTGTGGTGACGTCATCAGGGCCGAATACCGCGGTTGGCCGGTGTTTGGTAAGTCCGGCCTCCTCATTTGCCCAGGAAGGAGATTTAAAGGTGCTGGGGACTAGGATTAGCTCCCAGCACTCTGCCAGGAGCGCTTACTTTGTGCACATTAGGTATGTCAGCAGGGTTGCGGCTGTTGCTTTTTACCTGCTTGTTTTTCTATCTGTGTCTCCTATCCGCTTATCCTACTGCTTGCCTCTTAGGATGAACAACCAGCGGGACCATACCTCAGCGGGGAAAAGGAGACGCAAGGACAGACACAGGATGTGCCGCAGCTGCAGCCAACCTCTTCCAGACGACTGCGCTTCTGATGTCTGCCATAATTGCGCTGCCCCGGTACCTCGCGGTAGCATGCTGTCAGAAGCCAGAGAATTCATGGGATGGTTTAAGAACCAGCTGTCCGGAATCTTTAATGAGGTACAAAAACGTCATGAGGTACCCATGTCTCAAGCTCTTGTCCCGGTTTCCGTTCTCTCCTCACCATGCCAGTCCTCGCAGGATGAGGAGGACTCTGTCTCTGAGGCCGACTCTGACAAAGGGACCCCGGATCGGGGTCTCCCTGATGATTATTATTTGCTGCAAAAAGATCAAATGGCTACTCTGATCAGTGCAGTTAAGAAAACAGTGGAAGGCGAACCTAGTCCTTCCAAGCTTCCAAAAAAAGAGGCTCTTTCTTATTTTTCTGAGAGTCCCCATCACGCTCTGCCCAACCAACTGCTGTTGGACCCCCTCATGCAGGCCGAGTGGGCGAAACCAGAAAAAAAGGCGGATCTAGGTTCCAGGTTTAAGTCGGTCTATAAGTTAGACCCTGGGTGTTCAGAAGCGTGGGATTCTACTCCCAGTGTTGATTTGGCGGTCGCCAGGTTGTCCAAAAAGTCTATGTTCCCTTCTGACGAGTCTGCGCTTCTGAAAGACCAGATGGACAGGCGGGCAGATGGTTCTCTTAAGCGGATGTACCAGGGGGCCGCCCAAGCTGTTAAAGCTTCTATCACTTCTGTGTCGGTCAGTAGAGCACTCAGGGTCTGGCTGAGACAATTGTCCAAGGATCTCAAGGATGGGGTCCGACGGGAGGATATTTTAAAAGATATCCCGGATATGAAGCTGGCTGCCGAGTTCCTGTCGGACTACCCCCTGGACATAATCCGCCTTAACACTAAGTTGTTGGCCTCGTCCACAGCGGCAAGGAGGGCACTGTGGTTGAAGGAATGGCAAGGGGACATTTCTTCCAAGAACCATTTTTGTTCCTTGCCTTTTCAGGCTGGGAACCTTTTTGGCCCTCAACTTACCCCTATCCTGGAAGGTATGAGCTCAAAGAAAGGGGTGGATTTTCCTCAGCCCCCAAGGAAGCCTAGGTTTCGCCCGCAGCAGAAGCCCTTTCGGAGGTCTCCAGCTAGAAAAAGGTTTCAGCATAAGTACAAGCAGAATAAGTCCAATTACCAGGCCAATACATCATCCTCGTATAAGAAAAAGCCCGCTTCGGGAGGTGCAAAGGGCTCTCCCTTCTGACGCCAGGAAGATAGTGGGGGCCAGACTCGCTCAGTTTGCTGCAGTCTGGTTTCAAACATCATCAGACTCCTGGGTCCGCTCTGTCATCAGCAGGGGCTACTCCCTAGAGTTGGCCAGTATTCCCCTGTCGTCCGCTCCCCGGGTCTTCACCAAGGTCTCAGTAATCTAAGCTGCCCATCTCAGTCTCCGGGGAGTCTATATCATACCATACTTGGATGACTGGCTGATCAAGGCCTCCTCTCCAGCGGTTCTGGTTCAACATCTAAGTCTGACTCAGGAGACTCTAGAGAATCATGGCTTCATTGTCAACAGACAAAAATCGTGCCTCACTCCAGCAAGAGTTTGCAGGTTCCTGGGCTTCAACATCAACTCCATCTTGATGAAACTCTTCCTTTCTTCGGAGAGATGGGAACGATTGGTGACAGAAGTCTATCACTTGCTTCAAGGACCAGAGGTGACGGTTCGCTCTGCTATGAGCGTTCTGGGGCTTATGACGCTAGACGCTGTTCCTTGGCCCAGAGCTCACCTCAGGCCACTGCAGCTCGACATCCTCACGCAGTGGAACAGGAGGCCTTGGGGGCTGGACATGTTGTTGAGACTATCGCCCCCCACGAGGTCAGATCTCACATGGTGGCTCCAGCCAGACAAGATCTTGGTGGGGAAGTCTATGTCCAGTACCCCGTGTCTGGTACTGACCACAGATGCCTCAGCCATAGGTTGGGGGGCCCACTTGAACTGCAGGTGGGTCCAAAAAAGGTGGTCCAGACAAGAAGCCTCGTACTCGTCCAACCGCAGGGAACTGCGAGCGATCCGCCTAGCCCTGCGTCATTTCGCTCCTCTGGTTCATCACCAATGCGTCCTGATTCAGTCGGACAACCTCCCTGCAGTGTTTTATGTGAACAAGCAGGGAGGCACCAGGTCCCCAGGTCTAATGGAGGAGTGCAGTCTTCTGATGTTGTGGGCAGAAGATCATCTCCTGGACCTTCGTGCAGTTCATATCAGAGGGTCTCTCAACATTCAAGCAGACCTTCTGAGCAGAGAGCAGCTGAATCCAGCGGAATGGAGTCTTCATCCGGAGGTGTTTTCTCATCTAGTCAACATGTTCGGGGAACCTCAGCTGGACGTAATGGCGACGAGACTCAATCGCAAGACCAGAACTTTTTGTTCAATATACAGGGCGGACAAGCCAGACTTCCTGGGCGGTCTATCGATTCCTTGGAGACACAAATTCATCTATGTCTTCCCATTGTTTCCTCTGATCATGAAAATTCTGACCATAGTCAAAGAGGAGAAGGCCTCAGCCCTGGCGATCTACCTTACTGGCCCAGGAGGGCATGGTTTCCCCTGGCTGTGTCTCTGGCCAAGGGGCAAATCTGGGAAATCCCATTGAGACCAGACATTCTCCTACAAGCAGGCCTTTACCATCCATGTCCGGAGAGACTGACTGCGTGGCTACTGACAGGTTAACCCTTCAGTCTATAGGGTTATCGGAGGACGTCATACACATCCTGTCGGCTGCACATAGGCCCGCTACGGTAAAAGTTTACAGCCGTATCCTGAAGAAATTTAACTCTTTGTGTAATCTCCGTAATATCCTCTCTCCATCTGTTTCGCATGTCTTGGAATTTCTCAAGGAAGGTTTCAACATGGGCCTCAAGTTAAACACTCTAAGAGTCCATTTTTCGGCAATTAATTATCATTTTGACGGTGCTTTCTCTAACTCATCTCTGGTCACAAAATTTTTTAGAGCACTAAAGAATCTTCGCCCTCCGGTCAAGAGTCCTTTACCTTCCTGGGACTTGCCATTGGTATTAGAGGCTCTGTCTCAACCTCAGTTTGAACCCTTTCAGACAGCGGACATCAGATCTATGTCTTGGAAGACTCTATTTTTGGTGGCTATCACCTCGGCCAAGAGGGTAGGAGAGATACAATCTCTCTCGGCAGGACATCCGTTTCTGAGAGTTATGCAAGACTGCCTAATCCTCCGTATGAAACCCTCTTTTCTCCCTAAGGTGGCATCCCTCACCAACATCAATCAAGAGATTTTTCTGCCAGATTTTTTTCCAGATCCCCAGAATGAGACTCATGCCAAACTCCATACTCTAGATGTTAAGCGTGCTGTCTTAGGCTATCTTGATAAAACAAAGGACTTTAGACGCTCGGACTGTCTTTTTCTCCAGTATGTTGGGCCCAACAAAGGAAAATCAGCGTCCAAAGTATCCTTAGCCCAGTGGATTAAGGGCACCATTGCCCAATGCTACTCGTCCTCAGGTCTATCGGCACCAGAAGGTATTAGAGCTCATTCAACCAGATCGACAGCTACTTCCTGGGCGGAACTGGCACAAGTCTTTATGAAACAAATCTGCAGAGCCGCTTCATGGTCATCACCAGGGACCTTCATCAAGCACTACAGGATAAATGTCCTTCCTAACAGAGAGGCGTCCTTTGGCAGGAGTGTGCTGGAACTGGGGACTACGTAAAATCCCTCGCTCTATTTCCATTGCTTTATATGTCCCTCTGTTGTGCTGCTGAAGGGACGAATGGAAAGTTTAGAATTTACTCACCGAAATCTCTTCTTTCCATGATGTCCCAAGGCAGCACAAGCTACCCACCCTCATTAAATAATATTGCTGCATACTTCACGCTGATGTGTGTTCTCTGGGGTGTTATATAGCTAAGGGGGAGGTGCCTGGTGCTAATTACTCTTAATTGTTAGTATACTTGTATTACTATGATTGGTTCTTCTGTTAGTAGGAAAAGAGAAATAATGTTAACCCTCTGTTGTGCTGCCTTTGGACATCATGGAAAGAAGAGATTTCTGTAAGTAAAATCTAAACTATACTATCATACTGCTATACTGTTATACTACTATACTGATATACTGCTATACTATTATACTGCTATACTGTTATACTACTATACTGTTATACTGCTATACTGTTATACTGTTATACTATTATACTGTTATACTGCTATACTGTTATACTGCTATACTATTATACTGCTATACTGCTATACTATTATACTATTATACTGCTATACTACTATACTGATATACTGCTATACTACTATACTGCTATACTATTATACTGCTATACTATTATACTGCTATACTGCTATACTACTATACTGTTATACTGCTATACTGTTATACGGCTATACTGCTATACTGTTATACTGCTATACTATTATACTGCTATACTGATATACTACTATACTATTATACTGCTATACTGTTATACTATTATACTGCTATACTACTATACTGATATACTGCTATACTACTATACTGCTATACTATTATACTGCTATACTACTATACTGCTATACTATTATACTGCTATACTACTATACTGCTATACTGCTATACTACTATACTGTTATACTGCTATACTATTATACGGCTATACTGCTATACTGTTATACTATTATACTGCTATACTGTTATACTGCTATACTACTATACTGATATACTGCTAAACTGTTATACTACTATACTGCTATACTGTTATACTACTATACTGATATACTGCTATACTGCTATACTGCAATACTGATATACTGCTATACTATTATACTGCTATACTGTTATACTGCTATACTGTTATACTACTATACTATTATACTGCTATACTGCTATACTATTATACTATTATACTATTATTCACACAACGTGTTTTCAGCTCCGTTAGAAATGACGTCTGTCATTTTGAGTCTAAAATAACGGACGTCATTTAGCAGACGGCTGCTGGTACATTATTCTAGTTTGGTTACTAATTGCCCTTTGGATGCGGCTTAGTTGAAAAGTCCATTAAATTTAATAGTAAAAACTGACAGAGAACGGTGTCCTGTACTGCTGTGTGTCTAGTATCTCCTCCCTACAGTATAGTGTGATACTACATGTCCTGTACTGCTGTGTGTCTGGTATCTCCTCTACAGTATAGTGTGATACTACATGTCCTGTACTGCTGTGTGTCTAGTATCTCCTCCCTACAGTATAGTGTGATACTACATGTCCTGTACTGCTGTGTGTCTAGTATCTCCTCCCTACAGTATAGTGTGATACTACATGTCCTGTACTGCTGTGTGTCTAGTATCTCCTCTCTACAGTATAGTGTGATACTACATGTCCTGTACTGCTGTGTGTCTAGTATCTCCTCCCTACAGTATAGTGTGATACTACATGTCCTGTACTGCTGTGTGTCTAGTATCTCCTCCCTACAGTATAGTGTGATACTACATGTCCTGTACTGCTGTGTGTCTAGTATCTCCTCCCTACAGTATAGTGTGATACTACATGTCCTGTACTGCTGTGTGTCTAGTATCTCCTCCCTACAGTATAGTGTGATACTACATGTCCTGTACTGCTGTGTGTCTGGTATCTCCTCTACAGTATAGTGTGATACTACATGTCCTGTACTGCTGTGTGTCTAGTATCTCCTCCCTACAGTATAGTGTGATACTACATGTCCTGTACTGCTGTGTGTCTAGTATCTCCTCTACAGTATAGTGTGATACTACATGTCCTGTACTGCTGTGTGTGTCTGGTATCTCCTCTCTACAGTATAGTGTGATACTACATGTCCTGTACTGCTGTGTGTCTAGTATCTCCTCTACAGTATAGTGTGATACTACATGTCCTGTACTGCTGTGTCTAGTATCTTCTCTACAGTATAGTGTGATACTACATGTCCTGTACTGCTGTGTGTCTAGTATCTCCTCTCTACAGTATAGTGTGATACTACATGTCCTGTACTGCTGTGTGTCTAGTATCTCCTCTCTACAGTATAGTGTGATACTACATGTCCTGTACTGCTGTGTGTCTAGTATCTCCTCCCTACAGTATAGTGTGATACTACATGTCCTGTACTGCTGTGTGTCTAGTATCTCCTCTACAGTATAGTGTGATACTACATGTCCTGTACTGCTGTGTGTCTAGTATCTTCTCTACAGTATAGTGTGATACTACATGTCCTGTACTGCTGTGTGTCTAGTATCTCCTCTCTACAGTATAGTGTGATACTACATGTCCTGTACTGCTATGTGTCTATTATCTCCTCTCTACAGTATAGTGTGATACTACATGTCCTGTACTGCTGTGTGTGTCTAGTATCTCCTCCCTACAGTATAGTGTGATACTACATGTCCTGTACTGCTGTGTGTCTAGTATCTCCTCTACAGTATAGTGTGATACTACATGTCCTGTACTGCTGTGTCTAGTATCTCCTCTCTACAGTATAGTGTGATACTACATGTCCTGTACTGCTGTGTCTAGTATCTCCTCTCTACAGTATAGTGTGATACTACATGTCCTGTACTGCTGTGTGTGTCTGGTATCTCATCACACTATACTGTAGAGAGGAGATACCAGACACACAGCAGTACAGGACATGTAGTATCACACAATACTGTAGAGGAGATACCAGACACACACAGCAGTACAGGACATGTAGTATCACACTATACTGTAGAGAGACTACATGTCCTGTACTGCTGTGTTTGTCTGGTATCTCCTCTACAGTATAGTGTGATACTACATGTCCTGTACTGCTGTGTTTGTCTGGTATCTCCTCTACAGTATAGTGTGATACTACATGTCCTGTACTGCTGTGTGTGTCTGGTATCTCCTCTCTACAGTATAGTGTGATACTACATGTCCTGTACTGCTGTGTGTGTCTGGTATCTCCTCTCTACAGTATAGTGTGATACTACATGTCTTGTACTGCTGTGTGTCTGGTATCTCCTCTACAGTATAGTGTGATACTACATGTCCTGTACTGCTGTGTGTGTCTGGTATCTCCTCTCTACAGTATAGTGTGATACTACATGTCCTGTACTGCTGTGTGTCTAGTATCTCCTCTACAGTATAGTGTGATACTACATGTCCTGTACTGCTGTGTCTAGTATCTCCTCTCTACAGTATAGTGTGATACTACATGTCCTGTACTGCTGTGTGTGTCATATCCCCTGTACAGTACAATGTGATACTACATGTCCTGTGCTGCTCTGTACCTGGGCCAGGATGAGTTGCTCCTTTGGGCACCAGGTGAGGGCGGCTTCATGTTATTTTTCTAGGACCCTGTGTGACCTTTACAGGACCTGAAAACGTTCCAGTCCCCTACATAGAAAAATTTTGAGTCTCTTGTAGCTCTCTGACTGCTGTATGTGAGGACTTGCTGTATCCTTTATTAGTTACAGCTGCTTAGCTGCTTATTTTCCTATAAACTTTCATTTGTTCTTATTTTGGGGGATTTAGAACCAATAACCAGTTTCCCATTGAGATTTGGTCTAGACATACAATGCTTGTCCTGGAACCAATTACTATTGTATGTTGAGGAACCACTGTATACTGCTATACCACTAAACCGCAATACTACTGTACTACTATACCACTATACTGCTGTACTGCTATACCACTATACTGCTATGCTCTTATACCACTATACTGCTATGCTCTTATACTGCTATACCACTATACCGCTATACTGCTGTACTGCTATGCTCCTATACAGCTATACTCCTATACCACTATACTCCTATACCGCTATACTGCTATGCTCCTATACTACTATACTCCTATACCACTATACCACCATACTGCTATGCTCCTATACTCCTATACCACTATACCGCTATACCACCATACTGCTATGCTC
Organism: Dendropsophus ebraccatus; assembly: GCF_027789765.1. Lineage (NCBI taxonomy): Eukaryota > Metazoa > Chordata > Amphibia > Anura > Hylidae > Dendropsophus > Dendropsophus ebraccatus. Next base: position 119,482,877 of record NC_091462.1, read on the forward strand.
CTATACTCCTATACCACTATACCGCTATACCACCATACTGCTATGCTCCTATACTCCTATACCACTATACTCCTATACCACTATACCGCTATACCACCATACTGCTATGCTCCTATACTCCTATACCACTATACTCCTATACCACTATACCGCTATACCACCATACTGCTATGCTCCTATACTCCTATACCACTATACTCCTATACCACTATACCGCTATACCACCATACTGCTATGCTCCTATACTCCTATACCACTATACCGCTATACCACCATACTGCTATGCTCCTATACTCCTATACCACTATACTCCTATACCACTATACCACCATACTGCTATGCTCCTATACTCCTATACCACTATACTCCTATACCACTATACCGCTATACCACCATACTGCTATGCTCCTATACTCCTATACCACTATACTGCTATACTCCTATACCGCTATACTGCTATGCTCCTATACCACTATACTCCTATACCACTATACTCCTATACCGCTATACCACTATACCACTATACTGCTATACTCCTATACCACTATACTCCTATACCACTATACTCTTATACCACTATACCGCTATACCACCATACTGCTATGCTCCTATACTCCTATACCACTATACTCCTATACCACTATACCACTATACCACCATACTGCTATGCTCCTATACTCCTATACCACTATACTATACTTTCTTCTGTTTGTGCCAGGATCTCAGCCATGGCAGCGAGCACCTGCGTAGTTATTAGATATGATGGGACTTCCTTCTGACATCCTGGACTGTACAGGTCCCTTCTCTGCAGTCTCCTGGTCCCCAGCAGGACAGGCGTGATGGTGTGTAACACTGCGGCACTAGTCACCAGGAGTGCAGGACAGAGTATCAGCATCTCTATGTATAAGGACAGAATATCTATCTCCTATCTATCACATGGGTGAGGTCGGCAGTGGTCACATGTCCAGGCTCTGCGGCCCCCGCACTGTGCAGTCACTGTGTGTGTGTGTGTGGGGGGGGGGGGGGTCTCTCTTTCCTTCTATGGAGAATAATGCGGTGATGAATAATTCTCATGGTGTAACGTTCCGCATTGCTTCCTTCCTGCTATGTGTACATGCAGCATCCTGCCCGGCCGCCCTGGCTGCCACCTTACCCTGTGCACAATCACTGGCGCAAATGTACAGCTTCAGCCCCCCCTCTCCCTACTGCACCCTACTGCTGAAATAGGGAAGGGATGTGGTAAATCTCAGGATCCCTGGTGGTCTCAGACACTGGAGGGGTTAATCTCAGGATCCCTGGTGGTCTCAGACACTGAAGGGGTTAATCTCAGGATCCCTGGTGGTCTCAGGTAATGCAGGGGTTAATCTCAGGATCCCTGGTGGTCTCAGGTAATGCAGGGGTTAATCTCAGGATCCCTGGTGGTCTCAGGTAATGCAGGGGTTAATCTTAGGATCCTTGGTGGTCTCAGGAAATGCAGGGGTTAATCTCAGGATCCTTGGTGGTCTCAGGTAATGCAGGGGTTAATCTCAGGATCCCTGGTGGTCTCAGGTAATGCAGGGGTTAATCTCAGTATCCCTGGTGGTCTCAGGTAATGCAGGGGTTAATCTCAGGATCCCTGGTGGTCTCAGACACTGAAGGGGTTAATCTCAGGATCCCTGGTGGTCTCAGGTAAAGCAGGGGTTAATCTCAGGATCCCTGGTGGTCTCAGGTAATGCAGGGGTTAATCTCAGGATCCCTGGTGGTCTCAGGTAATGCAGGGGTTAATCTCAGGATCCCTGGTGGTCTCAGGTAATGCAGGGGTTAATCTCAGGATCTCTGGTGGTCTCAGGTAAAGCAGGGGTTAATCTCAGGATCCCTGGTGGTCTCAGGTAATGCAGGGGTTAATCTCAGGATCCCTGGTGGTCTCAGGTAATGCAGGGGTTAATCTTAGGATCCCTGGTGGTCTCAGGTAATAAAGGGGTTAATCTCAGGATCCCTGGTGGTCTCAGGTAATGCAGGGGTTAATCTCAGGATCCCTGGTGGTCTCAGGTAATGCAGGGGTTAATCTCAGGATCCCTGGTGGTCTCAGACGTCTGGAGGGGTTAATCTTAGGATCCCCGATGATGGAGGGGCTGTGATCGGTGACTGAGGGGCTGCAAGATGTTGTAATGCGGGGGCGGGGGGCTGCGGTACTGCTCCAGCACTTGTCACGGGGTCTTAGTGGTGGTCAGCTCTTCCCAAGGTCCCCACACACAGACTTTCTAGAGGTTTCCATTACCCCCTCCACAATGTGCCGCTACAGGACACGATCCCAAGGAGTTCAGGAATAAAGGGTTAAAGCGTACCTGACGTCAAGGGCAGTAGAGGAGGATGTGATGTCATCTGCCCTCACACCTGCCAAATAAGGGCAGTAGAGCAGGAAGTGATGTCATCTGCCCTCACACCTGCCAAATAAGGGCAGTAGAGGAGGAAGTGATGTCATCTGCCCTCACACCTGCCAAATAAGGGCAGTAGAGGAGGAAGGGATGTCATCTGCCCTCACACCTGCCAAATAAGGGCAGTAGAGGAGGAAGTGATGTCATCTACCCTCACACCTGCCAAATAAGGGCAGTAGAGGAGGAAGTGATGTCATCTGCCCTCACACCTGCCAAATAAGGGCAGTAGAGGAGGAAGGGATGTAATCTGCCCTCACACCTGACAAATAAGGGCAGTAGAGGAGGAAGGGATGTCATCTGCCCTCACACCTGCCAAATAAGGGCAGTACAGGAGGAAGTGATGTCATCTGCCCTCACACCTGCCAAATAAGGGAAGTAGAGGAGGAAGTGATGTCATCTACCCTCACACCTGCCAAATAAGGGCAGTAGAGGAGGAAGTGATGTCATCTGCCCTCACACCTGCCAAATAAGGGCAGTAGAGGAGGAAGGGATGTCATCTGCCCTCACACCTGCCAAATAAGGGCAGTAGAGGAGGAAGTGATGTCATCTGCCCTCACACCTGCCAAATAAGGGCAGTAGAGGAGGAAGTGACGTTGTGGTGACCCAGTACTTCCCCCTAAGCCTTTATTGCACCTGAGTACGGTAACTCCCTCCGGTTCACACAGGTGGGATGAAGTATCCACTGCAGTTAGATTTTTTCTCACTAGGTCACTAGAGTGCCTGTTGTTTAACATGCACAGCTAAAGTAGACTAAGGGTTAACTATTGTACATCACATGTTGTCCTTCAACCACTTAGAGGTGCAGGTGCTTTCCCTCCTTTCTTCACCCTATCGTCTTCTCTCTCTTTAGATAGATTCTGCCAGAAACCTCTCTAAATGAGCAAGGCAGTTACCTCAGCAGTCACAGGAACTGACCCCAGTGGAACAAAGTTACTGGAAAGTCTATGTATTCCACTGCGCAGTGCAGGGTGACTGGGAAGTCTCGGGTGGCTGCTTAGCCCAGATAACAAGGCTCGTACCACCCACCTAGGATGGGTAGCCCGCAACTATGAGGCTTTAGGTGGTCAGACTAGAGTCTATATACAAGTACGAATAATATATATATATATATATATATATATATATATATATATATATATATTCTACACACCTACACCTGTTCCAGGCAGAGCACACTTCTACATTGGACAGGGCCCCTCAGGCCCCTGCTCTCCTCTCTCTTCTGTAGCACCTGATGGCTACCTCAACTCCAAGCACCTATATAACTCACAAGATTGTGCTTTTGTATTGCACTTCTTCCAGATCTTCTTCCTGTTCCTCTAAGTAAACTGTTCTATCTTTATTCTAGTATTGGACTCTGGCTTCTTCTTTCCACCCCCGCACTTGCACACCAGTACACTTGGGTTAATCTTTTTCTTTTGTGTGTTGGTGAGGCACCATACTGTACGGGGTGGGTCCTACACCACTCCAGGCTACCGTGACAAGTGCCCAAGTGACCTTAGACCCACCCAGCTACCACGCCACCAAACCAGCTGATGCAGCTGGGAGACCACCAGACTTCCCGTGCCTCACCGCAATGTCATTTGCCCCTTCCAGCCCGCCAAGTAAGTGCAGTAGAGGGGAAATCAATGGCAGGACTGTCCATACAGTACTGGACTCTGCTGGAGGGGGACTGCCCACACTGTACTGGACTGTGCTGGAGGGGGACTGCCCCCACTGTACTGGACTCTGCTGGAGGAGGACTGCCCCCACTGTACTGGACTCTGCTGGAGGAGGACTGCCCCCACTGTACTGGACTCTGCTGGAGGGGGACTGCCCCCACTGTACTGGACTCTGCTGGAGGGGGACTGCCCCCACTGTACTGGACTCTGCTGGAGGGGGACTGCCCCCACTGTACTGGACTCTGCTGGAGGGGGACTGCCCATACTGTACCGGACTGCTGGAGGAGGACTGCCCACACTGTACTGGACTCTGCTGGAGGGGGACTGCCCCCACTGTACTGGACTCTGCTGGAGGGGGACTGCCCCCACTGTACTGGACTCTGCTGGAGGGGGACTGCCCACACTGTACTGGACTCTGCTGGAGGGGGACTGCCCCCACTGTACTGGACTCTACTGGAGGGGGACTGCCCACACTGTACTGGACTCTGCTGGAGGGGGACTGCCCCCACTGTACTGGACTCTGCTGGAGGAGGACTGCCCCCACTGTACTGGACTCTGCTGAAGGGGGACTGCCCACACAGTACTGGACTCTGCTGGAGGGGGACTGACCATACTGTACCGGACTGCTGGAGGAGGACTGCCCACACTGTACTGGACTCTGCTGGAGGGGGACTGCTCACACTGTACTGGACTCTGCTGGAGGGGGACTGCCCCCACTGTACTGGACTCTGCTGGAGGGGGACTGCCCACACTGTACTGGACTCTGCTGGAGGAGGACTGTGCACACTGTACTGGACTCTGCTGGAGGGGGACTGCCCACACTGTACTGGACTCTGCTGAAGGGGGACTGCCCACACTGTACTGGACTCTGCTGGAGGGGGACTGCCCACACTGTACTGGACTTTTCTGGAGGGGGACTGCCCCCACTGTACTGGACTCTGCTGGAGGGGGACTGCCCACACTGTACTGGACTCTGCTGGAGGAGGACTGCACATACTGTACTGGACTCTGCTGGAGAAGGACTGCTCACACTGTACTGGACTCTGCTGGAGGGGGACTGCCCCCACTGTACTGGACTCTGCTGGAGGGGGACTGCCCACACTGTACTGGACTCTGCTGGAGGGGGACTGCCCACACTGTACTGGACTCTGCTGGAGGGGGGACTGCCCCCACTGTACTGGACTGTGCTGGAGGCGGACTGCCCCCACTGTACTGGACTGTGCTGGAGGAGGACTGCCCATACTGTACTGGACTCTGCTGGAGGAGGACTGCTCACACTGTACTGGACTCTGCTGGAGGGGGACTGCCCACACTGTACTGGACTCTGCTGGAGGGGGACTGCCCACACTGTACTGGACTCTGCTGGAGGGGGACTGCCCACACTGTACTAAACTCTGCTGGAGGAGGACTGCCCCCACTGTACTGGACTTTGCTGGAGGGGGACTGCCCACACTGTACTGGACTCTGCTGGAGGGGGACTGCCCCCACTGTACTGGACTCTGCTGGAGGGGGACTGCCCACACTGTACTGGACTCTGCTGGAGGGGGACTGCCCACACTGTACTGGACTCTGCTGGAGGGGGACTGCCCACACTGTACTGGACTCTGCTGGAGGGGGACTGCCCCCACTGTACTGGACTCTGCTGGAGGGGGACTGCACCCACTGTACTGGACTGTGCTGGAGGAGGACTGCCCATACTGTACTGGACTCTGCTGGAGGGGGACTGCCCACACTGTACTGGACTTTTCTGGAGGGGGACTGCCCCCACTGTACTGGACTCTGCTGGAGGGGGACTGCCCACACTGTACTGGACTCTGCTGGAGGAGGACTGCACATACTGTACTGGACTCTGCTGGAGAAGGACTGCTCACACTGTACTGGACTCTGCTGGAGGGGGACTGCCCCCACTGTACTGGACTCTGCTGGAGGGGGACTGCCCACACTGTACTGGACTCTGCTGGAGGGGGACTGCCCACACTGTACTGGACTCTGCTGGAGGGGGACTGCCCCCACTGTACTGGACTGTGCTGGAGGAGGACTGCCCCCACTGTACTGGACTGTGCTGGAGGAGGACTGCCCATACTGTACTGGACTCTGCTGGAGGAGGACTGCTCACACTGTACTGGACTCTGCTGGAGGGGGACTGCCCACACTGTACTGGACTCTGCTGGAGGGGGACTGCCCACACTGTACTGGACTCTGCTGGAGGGGGACTGCCCACACTGTACTAAACTCTGCTGGAGGAGGACTGCCCCCACTGTACTGGACTTTGCTGGAGGGGGACTGCCCACACTGTACTGGACTCTGGCTGGAGGGGGACTGCCCCCACTGTACTGGACTCTGCTGGAGGGGGACTGCCCACACTGTACTGGACTCTGGCTGGAGGGGGACTGCCCACACTGTTACTGGACTCGTGCTGGAGGGGGACTGCCCACACTGTACTGGACTCTGCTGGAGGGGACTGCCCCCACTGTACTGGACTCTGCTGGAGGGGGACTGCACCCACTGTACTGGACTGTGCTGGAGGAGGACTGCCCATACTGTACTGGACTCTGCTGGAGGGGGACTGCCCCCACTGTACTGAACTCTGCTGGAGGGGGACTGCCCCCACTGTACTGGACTCTGCTGGAGGAGGACTGCCCACACTGTACTGGACTCTGCTGAAGGAGGACTGCCCACACTGTACTGGACTCTGCTGGAGGGGGACTGCCCCCACTGTACTGGACTCTGCTGGAGGGGGACTGCCCCCACTGTACTGGACTCTGCTGGAGGAGGACTGCCCACACTGTACTGGACTCTGCTGAAGGAGGACTGCCCACACTGTACTGGACTCTGCTGGAGGGGGACTGCCCCCACTGTACTGGACTCTGCTGGAGGGGGACTGCCCACACTGTACTGGACGTTGCTGGAGGAGGACTGCCCACACTGTACTGGACTCTGCTGAAGGAGGACTGCCCACACTGTACTGGACTCTGCTGGAGGGGGACTGCTCACACTGTACTGGACTCTGCTGGAGGGGGACTGCCCCCACTGTACTGGACGTTGCTGGAGGAGGACTGCCCACACTGTACTGGACTCTGCTGAAGGAGGACTGCCCACACTGTACTGGACTCTGCTGGAGGGGGACTGCTCACACTGTACTGGACTCTGCTGGAGGGGGACTGCCCCCACTGTACTGAACTCTGCTGGAGGGGGACTGCCCCCACTGTACTGGACTCTGCTGGAGGGGGACTGCCCACACTGTACTGGACGTTGCTCAAGGAGGACTGCCCATACTGTACTGGACTCTGCTGGAGGAGGACTGCCCCCACTGTACTGGACTCTGCTGGAGGAGGACTGCCCCCACTGTACTGGACTCTGCTGGAGGGGGACTGCCCCCACTGTACTGGACTGTGCTGGAGGAGGACTGCCCCCACTGTACTGAACTCTGCTGGAGGAGGACTGCCCCCACTGTACTGGACTCTGCTGGAGGGGGACTGCCCCCACTGTACTGGACTCTGCTGGAGGGGGACTGCCCCCACTGTACTTGACTCTGCTGGAGGGGGACTGCCCCCACTGTACTGGACTCTGCTGGAGGGGGACTGCCCCCACTGTACTGGACTCTGCTGGAGGGGGACTGTCCACACTATACTGGACTGTGCTGGAGGGGGACTGCCCACACTGTACTGGACTCTGCTGGAGGAGGACTGCCCACACTGTACTGGACTCTGCTGGAGGGGGACTGCCCACACTGTACTGGACTCTGCTGGAGCTGGACTGCCCACACTGTACTGGACTCTGCTGGAGGGGGACTGCCCACACTGTACTGGACTCTGCTGGAGGGGGACTGCCCACACTGTACTGGACTCTGCTGGAGGGGGACTGCCCCCACTGTACTGGACTCTGCTGGAGGGGGACTGTCCACACTATACTGGACTGTGCTGGAGGGGGACTGCCCACACTGTACTGGACTCTGCTGGAGGAGGACTGCCCACACTGTACTGGACTCTGCTGGAGGGGACTGCCCACACTGTACTGGACTCTGCTGGAGCTGGACTGCCACACTGTACTGGACTCTGCTGGAGGTGGACTGCCCACACTGTACTGGACTCTGCTGGAGGGGGACTGCCCACACTGTACTGGACTCTGCTGGAGGAGGACTGTGCACACTGTACTGGACTCTGCTGGAGGGGGACTGCCCACACTGTACTGGACTCTGCTGGAGGAGCACTGCCCCCACTGTACTGGACTCTGCTGGAGGGGACTGCCCACACTGTACTGGACTCTGCTGGAGGAGGACTGCCCCCACTGTACTGGACTCTGCTGGAGGGGGACTGCCCACACTGTACTGGACTCTGCTGGGGGAGTGACTGCCCATACTGTACTGGACTCTGCTGGAGGAGGGACTGCCCATACTGTACTGGACTCTGCTGGAGGGGGACTGCCCCCACTGTACTGGACTCTGCTGGAGGGGGACTGCCCACACTGTACTGGACTCTGCTGGAGGAGGACTGCCCATACTGTACTGGACTCTGCTGGAGGGGGACTGCCCCCACTGTACTGGACTCTGCTGGAGGGGGACTGCCCACACTGTACTGGACTCTGCTGGAGGAGAATGCCCACACTGTACTGGACTCTGCTGGAGGGGGACTGTCCCATACTGTACTGGACTCTGCTGGAGGGGGACTGCCCACACTGTACTGGACTCTGCTGGAGGGGGACTGCCACCACTGGTACTGGACTCTGCTGGAGGGGGACTGCCCCACTGTACTGGACTCTGCTGAAGGAGGGACTGCCCCCACTGTACTGGACTCGGCTGGAGGGAGGACTGCACCCACTGTACTGGAACTCTGCTGGAGGGGGACTGCCCACACTGTACTGGACTCTGCTGGAGGAGGACTGCCCACACTGTACTGGACTCTGCTGGAGGGGGGCTGCCACACTGTACTGGACTCTGCTGGAGGGGGACTGCCACCACTGTACTGGACTCTGCTGGAAGGGGATGGCCCCCACTGTACTGGACTCTGCTGGAGGGGGACTGCCCACACTGTACTGACTCTGCTGGAGAGGGACTGCCCACACTGTACTGGACTCTGCTGGAGGGGGACTGCTCACACTGTACTGGACTCTGCTGGAGGGGGACTGCCCCCACTGTACTGGACTCTGCTGGAGGGGGACTGCACCCACTGTACTGGACTGTGCTGGAGGAGGACTGCCCATACTGTACTGGACTCTGCTGGAGGGGGACTGCCCCCACTGTACTGAACTCTGCTGGAGGGGGACTGCCCCCACTGTACTGGACTCTGCTGGAGGAGGACTGCCCACACTGTACTGGACGTTGCTGGAGGAGGACTGCCCATACTGTACTGGACTCTGCTGGAGGAGGACTGCCCCCACTGTACTGGACTCTGCTGGAGGGGGACTGCCCCCACTGTACTGGACTCTGCTGGAAGGGGACTGCCCCCACTGTACTGGACTTTGCTGGAGGAGGACTGCCCCCACTGTACTGAACTCTGCTGGAGGAGGACTGCCCCCACTGTACTGGACTCTGCTGGAGGGGGACTGCCCCCACTGTACTGGACTCTGCTGGAGGGGGACTGCCCCCACTGTACTGGACTCTGCTGGAGGAGGGCTGCCCCCACTGTACTTGACTCTGCTGGAGGGGGACTGCCCACACTGTACTGGACTCTGCTGGAGGGGGACTGCCCCCACTGTACTGGACTCTGCTGGAGGGGGACTGTCCACACTGTACTGGACTCTGCTGGAGGAGGACTGCCCACACTGTACTGGACTCTGCTGGAGGGGGACTGCCCACACTGTACTGGACTCTGCTGGAGCTGGACTGCCCACACTTTACTGGACTCTGCTGGAGGGGGACTGCCCACACTGTACTGGACTCTGCTGGAGGGGGACTGCCCACACTGTACTGGACTCTGCTGGAGGAGGACTGTGCAAACTGTACTGGACTCTGCTGGAGGGGGACTGCCCACACTGTACTGGACTCTGCTGGAGGGGGACTGCCCACACTGTACTGGACTCTGCTGGAGGAGGACTGCCCCCACTGTACTTTACTCTGCTGGAGGGGGACTGCCCCCACTGTACTGGACTCTGCTGGAGGGGGACTGCCCACACTGTACTGGACTCTGCTGGAGGGGGACTGCCCACACTGTACTGGACTCTGCTGGAGGGGGACTGCCCCCACTGTACTGGACTCTGCTGGAGGGGGACTGCCCACACTGTACTGGACTCTGCTGGAGGAGAACTGCCCACACTGTACTGGACTCTGCTGGAGGGGGACTGCCCATACTGTACTGGACTCTGCTGGAGGGGGACTGCCCCCACTGTACTGGACTCTGCTGGAGGGGGACTGCCCCCACTGTACTGGACTCTGCTGGAGGGGGACTGCCCCCACTGTACTGGACTCTGCTGGAGGGGGGCTGCCCACACTGTACTGGACTCTGCTGGAGGGGGACTGCCCACACTGTACTGGACTCTGCTGGAAGGGGATTGCCCCCACTGTACTGGACTCTGCTGGAGGGGGACTGCCCCCACTGTACTGGACTCTGCTGGAGGAGAACTGCCCACACTGTACTGGACTTTGCTGGAGGAGGACTGCCCACACTGTACTGGACTCTGCTGGAGGGGGACTGCCCACACTGTACTGGACTCTGCTGGAGGGGGACTGCCCCCACTGTACTGGACTCTGCTGGAGGGGGACTGCCCCCACTGTACTGGACTCTGCTGGAGGGGGACTGCCCACACTGTACTGGACTCTGCTGGAGGAGGACTGCCCACACTGTACTGGACTCTGCTGGAGGGGGACTGCCCACACTGTACTGAACTCTGCTGGAAGGGGATTGCTCCCACTGTACTGGACTCTGCTGGAGGGGGACTGCCCACACTGTACTGGACTCTGCTGGAGGGGGACTGCCCACACTGTACTGGACTCTGCTGGAGGGGGACTGCCCCCACTGTACTGGACTGTGCTGGAGGAGGACTGCCCATACTGTACTGGACTCTGCTGGAGGAGGACTGCCCATACTGTACTGGACTCTGCTGGAGGGGGACTGCCCACACTGTACTGGACTCTGCTGGAGGGGAACTGCCCCCACTGTACTGGACTCTGCTGGAGGGGGACTGTGCACACTGTACTGGACTCTGCTGGAGGAGGACTGTGCACACCGTACTGGACTGTGCTGGAGGGGGACTGCCCCCACTGTACTGGACTGTGCTGGAGGAGGACTGCCCCCACTGTACTGGACTGTGCTGGAGGGGGACTGCCCCCACTGTACTGGACTGTGCTGGAGGAGGACTGCCCCCACTGTACTGGACTGTGCTGGAGGGGGACTGCCCCCACTTTACTGGACTCTGCTGGAGGACTGTGCACACTGTACTGGACTGTGCTGGAGGGGGACTGTCCACACTGTACTGGACTCTGCTGGAGGGGGACTGTCCACACTGTACTGGACTCTGCTGGAGGGGGACTGCCCCCACTGTACTGGACTCTGCTGGAGGAGGACTGCCCCCACTGTACTGGACTGTGCTGGAGGGGGACTGCCCCCACTGTACTGGACTGTGCTGGAGGAGGACTGCCCCCACTGTACTGGACTGTGCTGGAGGAGGACTGTGCACACTGTACTGGACTCTGCTGGAGGGGGACTGCCCACACTGTACTGGACTCTGCTGGAGCTGCACTGCCCACACTGTACTGGACTCTGCTGGAGGGGGACTGCCCACACTGTACTGGACTCTGCTGGAGGGGGACTGCCCACACTGTACTGGACTCTGCTGGAGGAGGACTGTGCACACTGTACTGGACTCTGCTGGAGGGGGACTGCCCACACTGTACTGGACTCTGCTGGAGGAGGACTGCCCCCACTGTACTGGACTCTGCTGGAGGGGGACTGCCCACACTGTACTGGACTCTGCTGGAGGAGGACTGCCCCCACTGTACTGGACTCTGCTGGAGGGGGACTGCCCACACTGTACTGGACTCTGCTGGGGGAGGACTGCCCATACTGTACTGGACTCTGCTGGAGGAGGACTGCCCATACTGTACTGGACTCTGCTGGAGGGGGACTGCCCCCACTGTACTGGACTCTGCTGGAGGGGGACTGCCCACACTGTACTGGACTCTGCTGGAGGGGGACTGCCCATACTGTACTGGACTCTGCTGGAGGGGGACTGCCCCCACTGTACTGGACTCTGCTGGAGGGGGACTGCCCACACTGTACTGGACTCTGCTGGAGGAGAACTGCCCACACTGTACTGGACTCTGCTGGAGGGGGACTGCCCATACTGTACTGGACTCTGCTGGAGGGGGACTGCCCACACTGTACTGGACTCTGCTGGAGGGGGACTGCCCCCACTGTACTGGACTCTGCTGGAGGGGGACTGCCCCCACTGTACTGGACTCTGCTGAAGGAGGACTGCCCCCACTGTACTGGACTCTGCTGGAGGAGGACTGCACCCACTGTACTGGACTCTGCTGGAGGGGGACTGCCCACACTGTACTGGACTCTGCTGGAGGAGGACTGCCTACACTGTACTGGACTCTGCTGGAGGGGGGCTGCCCACACTGTACTGGACTCTGCTGGAGGGGGACTGCCCACACTGTACTGGACTCTGCTGGAAGGGGATTGCCCCCACTGTACTGGACTCTGCTGGAGGGGGACTGCCCACACTGTACTGGACTCTGCTGGAGGAGGACTGCCCACACTGTACTGGACTCTGCTGGAGGGGGACTGCTCACACTGTACTGGACTCTGCTGGAGGGGGACTGCCCCCACTGTACTGGACTCTGCTGGAGGGGGACTGCACCCACTGTACTGGACTGTGCTGGAGGAGGACTGCCCATACTGTACTGGACTCTGCTGGAGGGGGACTGCCCCCACTGTACTGAACTCTGCTGGAGGGGGACTGCCCCCACTGTACTGGACTCTGCTGGAGGGGGACTGCCCACACTGTACTGGACGTTGCTGGAGGAGGACTGCCCATACTGTACTGGACTCTGCTGGAGGAGGACTGCCCCCACTGTACTGGACTCTGCTGGAGGAGGACTGCCCCCACTGTACTGGACTCTGCTGGAGGGGGACTGCCCCCACTGTACTGGACTTTGCTGGAGGAGGACTGCCCCCACTGTACTGAACTCTGCTGGAGGAGGACTGCCCCCACTGTACTGGACTCTGCTGGAGGGGGACTGCCCCCACTGTACTGGACTCTGCTGGAGGGGGACTGCCCCCACTGTACTGGACTCTGCTGGAGGAGGGCTGCCCCCACTGTACTTGACTCTGCTGGAGGGGGACTGCCCCCACTGTACTGGACTCTACTGGAGGGGGACTGCCCACACTGTACTGGACTCTGCTGGAGGGGGACTGCCCACACTGTACTGGACTCTGCTGGAGGGGGACTGCCACCACTGTACTGGACTCTGCTGGAGGGGGACTGCCCCCACTGTACTGGACTCTGCTGGAGGGGGACTGTCCACACTATACTGGACTCTGCTGGAGAAGGACTGCCCACACTGTACTGGACTCTGCTGGAGGGGGACTGCCCACACTGTACTGGACTCTGCTGGAGCTGGACTGCCCACACTGTACTGGACTCTGCTGGAGGAGGACTGTGCACACTGTACTGGACTCTGCTGGAGGGGGACTGCCCACACTGTACTGGACTCTGCTGGAGGAGGACTGCCCCCACTGTACTGGACTCTGCTGGAGGGGGACTGCCCACACTGTACTGGACTCTGCTGGAGGAGGACTGCCCCCACTGTACTGGACTCTGCTGGAGGGGGACTGCCCCCACTGTACTGGACTCTGCTGGAGGGGGACTGCCCACACTGTACTGGACTCTGCTGGAGGGGGACTGCCCATACTGTACTGGACTCTGCTGGAGGGGGACTGCCCCCACTGTACTGGACTCTGCTGGAGGGGGACTGCCCACACTGTACTGGACTCTGCTGGAGGAGAACTGCCCACACTGTACTGGACTCTGCTGGAGGGGGACTGCCCATACTGTACTGGACTCTGCTGGAGGGGGACTGCCCCCACTGTACTGGACTCTGCTGGAGGGGGACTGCCCCCACTGTACTGGACTCTGCTGGAGGGGGACTGCCCCCACTGTACTGGACTCTGCTGGAGGGGGGCTGCCCACACTGTACTGGACTCTGCTGGAGGGGGACTGCCCACACTGTACTGGACTCTGCTGGAAGGGGATTGCCCCCACTGTACTGGACTCTGCTGGAGGGGGACTGCCCACACTGTACTGGACTCTGCTGGAGGAGGACTGCCCACACTGTACTGGACTCTGCTGGAGGGGGACTGCCCACACTGTACTGGACTCTGCTGGAAGGGGATTGCCCCCACTGTACTGGACTCTGCTGGAGGGGGACTGCCCACACTGTACTGGACTCTGCTGGAGGGGGACTGCCCACACTGTACTGGACTCTGCTGGAGGGGGACTGCCCCCACTGTACTGGACTGTGCTGGAGGAGGACTGCCCATACTGTACTGGACTCTGCTGGAGGAGGACTGCCCATACTGTACTGGACTCTGCTGGAGGGGGACTGCCCACACTGTACTGGACTCTGCTGGAGGGGAACTGCCCCCACTGTACTGGACTCTGCTGGAGGGGGACTGCCCACACTGTACTGGACTCTGCTGGAGGGGGACTGCCCACACTGTACTGGACTCTGCTGGAGGAGGACTGTGCACACTGTACTGAACTGTGCTGGAGGGGGACTGCCCCCACTGTACTGGACTGTGCTGGAGGAGGACTGCCCCCACTGTACTGGACTGTGCTGGAGGGGGACTGCCCCCACTGTACTGGACTGTGCTGGAGGAGGACTGCCCCCACTGTACTGGACTGTGCTGGAGGGGGACTGCCCCCACTTTACTGGACTCTGCTGGAGGACTGTGCACACTGTACTGGACTGTGCTGGAGGAGGACTGTCCACACTGTACTGGACTCTGCTGGAGGGGGACTGTCCACACTGTACTGGACTCTGCTGGAGGGGGACTGCCCCCACTGTACTGGACTCTGCTGGAGGAGGACTGCCCCCACTGTACTGGACTGTGCTGGAGGGGGACTGCCCCCACTGTACTGGACTGTGCTGGAGGAGGACTGCCCCCACTGTACTGGACTGTGCTGGAGGAGGACTGTGCACACTGTACTGGACTCTGCTGGAGGGGGACTGCCCCCACTGTACTGGACTGTGCTGGAGGAGGACTGCCCCCACTGTACTGGACTGTGCTGGAGGAGGACTGTGCACACTGTACTGGACTCTGCTGGAGGGGGACTGCCCCCACTGTACTGGACTGTGCTGGAGGAGGACTGCCCCCACTGTACTGGACTCTGCTGGAGGAGGACTGCCCCCACTGTACTGGACTGTGCTGGAGGGGGACTGCGCACACTGTATTGGACTCTGCTGGAGGAGGACTGCCCCCACTGTACTGGACTGTGCTGGAGGAGGACTGCCCCCCTCCCCTATTGGCGCTTGCTTTGTGGGGTTGGCGTTTGCTGACTGACAGTGGTGAGTTAGTGTAGGGACTCATGTGAACCAGGGGACCTGCACGCTGGTACATGGGGCAACAACATGGTAGGATCAAATTATATACAAACATCCTGGCGTTGTTTTTAAATTTAGATGAGAGGCATTAGTGTTATATACACGGTTGTAGATTTGGTGCATTGTTATATACATGGTTGTAATTTGGTGCATTGTTATATACACGGTTGTACATGTGCTGCATCGTTATATACACGGTTGTAGATGTGCTGCATCGTTATATACACGGTTGTACATGTGCTGCATCGTTATATACACGGTTGTACATGTGCTGCATCGTTATATACACGGTTGTAGATTTGGTGCATCGTTATATACACGGTTGTAGATTTGGTGCATTGTTATATACACGGTTGTAGATTTGGTGCATTGTTATATACACGTTTGTAGATTTGGTGCATTGTTATATACATGGTTGTAATTTGGTGCATTGTTATATACACGGTTGTACATGTGCTGCATCGTTATATACACGGTTGTAGATTTGGTGCATTGTTATATACACGGTTGTAGATTTGGTGCATTGTTATATACACGGTTGTACATGTGCTGCATCGTTATATACACGGTTGTAGATTTGGTGCATTGTTATATACACGGTTGTAGATTTGGTGCATTGTTATATACATGGTTGTAGATTTGGTGCATTGTTATATACACGGTTGTAGATTTGGTGCATTGTTATATACACGTTTGTAGATTTGGTGCATTGTTATATACATGGTTGTAATTTGGTGCATTGTTATATACACGGTTGTACATGTGCTGCATCGTTATATACACGGTTGTAGATTTGGTGCATTGTTATATACACGGTTGTAGATTTGGTGCATTGTTATATACACGGTTGTACATGTGCTGCATCGTTATATACACGGTTGTAGATTTGGTGCATTGTTATATACAGGGTTGTAGATTTGGTGCATTGTTATATACAGGGTTGTAGATTTGGTGCATTGTTATATACACGGTTGTAGATTTGGTGCATTGTTATATACAGGGTTGTAGATTTGGTGCATTGTTATATACAGGGTTGTAGATTTGGTGCATTGTTATATACATGGTTGTAGATTTGGTGCATTGTTATATACACGGTTGTAGATTTGGTGCATTGTTATATACAGGGTTGTAGATTTGGTGCATTGTTATATACACGGTTGTAGATTTGGTACATTGTTATATACAGGGTTGTAGATTTGGTGCATTATTATATACAGGGTTGTAGATTTGGTGCATTGTTATATACACGGTTGTAGATTTGGTGCATTGTTATATACACGGTTGTACATGTGCTGCATCGTTATATACACGGTTGTAGATTTGGTGCATTGTTATATACAGGGTTGTAGATTTGGTGCATTGTTATATACAGGGTTGTAGATTTGGTGCATTATTATATACACGGTTGTAGATTTGGTGCATTGTTATATACACGGTTGTACATGTGCTGCATCGTTATATACACGGTTGCTGCACATGCGGAGAGTTGGAGGCGGCTGTCACGCAGGTGCAGAGGTGTGGGCAGCTCTCACAAGACTCTTACTAGTGGCTGAGCCCACTCGACCTGGCCCCAGGATAGGTGGTCTCAGACATGGCAGCACTCTTCTATCAGCCCCTCGCCATGGACGCAGCTCCTGTGCATGGCGCATGGGCTTCATCTAATTGTGCAGAAATTTTTTAAGCATTACCCAGAACTCCAATCACAGAGTGCCCGATGTTTGTAGTTTAGACGCTACAGGGCAAACAGCCAGCTAGTATCACTGCGGCGTTCACTGGGTGTGCCAGTGTGCTGGGTGTGCTGGTGCCAGTGTGCTGGGTGTGCTGGTGCCAGTGTGCTGGGTGTGCTGGTGCCAGTGTGCTGGGTGTGCTGGTGCCAGTGTGCTGGGTGTGCTGGTGCCAGTGTGCTGGGTGTGCTGGTGCCAGTGTGCTGGGTGTGCTGGTGCCAGTGTGCTGGGTGTGCTGGTGCCAGTGTGCTGGGTGTGCTGGTGCCAGTGTGCTGGGTGTGCTGTGCCAGTAAGCTGGGTATGCTAGTGCCAGTATGCTGGGTAAGCGGCTTATTGTTCATGTACCTAGCAGATGGATTTCAGTGCTGCACATGTTGCAGCAACACCAGGCCATAGTGCAGTACGTTGTGAGTCATTGTCTGTGCCCACACGTTGCTGATGTACTGTACACCATCAGTGCCAGCACCAGGAGCGCTGCACCGCGCGGCACTGCTCTGATAAAGCTATGATGTATGTAGGTGGCAGGAGGAACAGGAGGAAAGTGACATCATTTTGCCAGCCACAGCTGGTGGTATGGGTGTGCGGGGGAGTGTCCTCTCCCTGCAGCACCCCCCCCCCTGGTGTGGAGGAAAGTTAATCTGGATTACTGGGGAGCCACTCTGCTGGATCCTGATTTGCAGACATGACTCCCTGTGATGATAGAGACTCCGACCCCGGCCCCGGCAGCACTCCGGCGCAGGACTCTGGGGGCCACATATGGAATGCATTTTGGACAACATCAGGCACTGCAGCATCATTGACCGGCAGTAGTAGTCAGACTGACAGCGGCAGCCGCCTCTCCTCTGACAGTGTAGACTGGCTGACAAAGCACGGCTCTCCCCTGTGTTTCACATTGCTGAGTAACATTGCGGGGGAGGGGGGGGGGGTTAATCCCCCAGACGGCATATATATATATATACTCTGTTTGTTTTTTGGGGCCTCCAGCTTATGTTCAGATCCTAGCCTGGGAGCTGAGACATCTGATGTCCTGCCCCCCCTCACCTCCAACAGACACTCTACCATTAAAGAGTTAATAACGTGTGTTTGGATAATTTGGGGCCAGTGAGAAAAACAGAATGGAGGGGGGGGGTGTAATATTTCTGATCCCTGCCGACCACCTGCACAGAATGGGGGGGGGGGGGGGGTGTAATATTTCTGATCCCTGCCGACCACCTGCACAGAATAAGGGGGGGGGGGGGTTTAATATTTCTGATTCCTGCCGACCACCTGCACAGAATGGGGGGGGGGGGTGTAATATTTCTGATTCCTGCCGACCACCTGCACAGAATGGGGGGGGGGGGTGTAATATTTCTGATCCCTGCCGACCACCTGCACAGAATGGAGGGGGGGGGGGTGTAATATTTCTGATCCCTGCCGACCACCTGCACAGAATGGAGGGGGGGGGGGGGGGGGGGGGGAGGTAATATTTCTGATCCCTGCCGACCACCTGCACAGAATGGAGGGGGGGGGGTAATATTTCTGATCCGCCTCCGACCACTTGCACAGAATGGAGGGGGGGGGGGGGGGGAGGTAATATTTCTGATCCCTGCCGACCACCTGCACAGAATGGAGGGGGGGGGGTAATATTTCTGATCCGCCTCCGACCACCTGCACAGAATGGAGGGGGGGGGTGTAATATTTCTGATCCGCTGCCGACCACCTGCACAGAATGGAGAGGGGGGGGGGAATATTTCTGATCTCTGCCGACCACCTGCACAGAATGGAGAGGGGGGGGTAATATTTCTGATCCCTGCCGACCACCTGCGCAGGATGGAGGGGGGGAGGGGGTAATAATCACCTGTGAGTGACAGAATCTATAGAACATTCCAGATAATCACACTGTAGGATTTATAAAGAATTATTCACCATTTTATTCCATGAAATTTGGTCGCCGACCAGCAGGACTTCTGCCGCTCACAGAGCTGTCAGTGTCTCTATAAGAAGCTCCTCCCCCTCTGCCCTCATTACCTGGACTACCTGCACCTGTTTCATCTCGTTACCTGTATAATAATCACCTGTCCGCACACTCATCAGACTGCAACCTCTCCACCATGGCCAAGACCACAGAGCTGTCTAAGGACACCAGGGACAGAGCTGCAGACCTGCACAAGGCTGGGATGGGCTACAGAACAATATGCAGCAGCTTGGCGAGAAGGCAGGAACTGTTATTGGTAAATGGAAGAAACACAAGATGGCTGCATATGTTCCTTGGTCTGGGGCTTCATGCAGGATCGCAGCTTGTGGGGTAAGGAGGACTCTGAGAAAGGTCAGGAGTCATCCCAGAAGTACATGGGAGGAGCTGGTCACTGACGTGAGGAGAGCTGGACCACAGTAACACACTTCTCCCAGCAGCACAGAGTATTTATAGGATGGAGCTGATCACACGGATGTGGAACCTGTTCCACGGACACGTCTCACATTTCATGGGCTTCTTAGCATTTGCTACTTCTGCTTCTTCTCTTGGTTGTGACGGGCTGTGAGGAAGTCTCCGGCCTTCCTGTGGTGTCAGGCTGGGAGGGGGTCATTTATAAGCACATCTAGAGGATCCAGTCAGTAGTGTCCTCAGTGCGGACTCTGCAGGTGGTGACATGGCTGCTCTGCTGTGCTGGTGCCTCCTGGGCCTGGGTGAGTAATGGGGCAATGTTATGTTATATACACGGGGCAGGGTTATGTTATATACATGGGGCAGGGTTATGTTATATACATGGGGCAGGGTTATGTTATATACATGGGGCAGGGTTATATACACGGGGCAGGGTTATGTTATATACATGGGCCAGGGTTATATACACGGGGCAAGGTTATATACATGGGGCAGGGTTATATACATGGGGCAGGGTTATGTTATATACATGGGGCAGGGTTATGTTATATACATGGGGCAGGTTTATATACATGGGGCAGGGTTATGTTATATACATGGGGCCGGGTTATATACACGGGGCAGTGTTATGTTATATACATGGGCCTGGGTTATATACATGGGCCTGGGTTATATACATGGGGCAGGGTTATATACACGGGGCAAGGTTATATACATGGGGCAGGGTTATATACACGGGGCAGGGTTATGTTATATACATGGGGCAGGGTTATGTTATATACATGGGGCAGGTTTATATACACGGGGCAGTGTTATGTTATATACATGGGGCAGGGTTATATACACGGGGCAGGGTTATATACATGGGGCAGGGTTATGTTATATACACGGGGCAGGGTTATGTTATATACATGGGGCAGGTTTATATACACGGGGCAGTGTTATGTTATATACATGGGGCAGGGTTATGTTATATACACGGGGCAGGGTTATGTTATATACATGGGACAGGGTTATATACACGGGGCAGGGTTATGTTATATACATGGGGCAGGGTTATGTTATATACAAGGGCCAGGGTTATATACACGGGGCAGGGTTATGTTATATACATGGGCCAGAGTTATATCCATGGGGCAGGGTTATGTTATATATATGGGGCAGGGTTATATACATGGGGCAGGGTTATGTTATATACATGGGGCAGTGTTATGTTATATACATGGGGCAGGGTTATATACATGGGGCAGGGTTATGTTATATACATGGGGCAGGGTTATATACATGGGGCAGGGTTATGTTATATACACGGGGCAGGGTTATGTTATATACACGGGGCAGGGTTATGTTATATACACGGGCCAGGGTTATATACATGGGGCAGTGTTGTGTTATATGCACGGGCCAGGGTTATATCCATGAGGAAGGGTTATGTTATATGCATGGGGCAGTGTTATGTTATATCCATGGGGCAGGGCAGTTTTATATACATGGGGCAGTATTATGTTATTTCCATGGGCCACGGTTATATACATGGGGCAGGGTTATATACATGGGCCAGGGTTATATACATGGGGCAGGGTTATGTTATATACATGGGGCAGGGTTATGTTATATACATGGGGCAGGGTTATATACACGGGGCAGGGTTATGTTATATACATGGGCCAGGGTTATATACACGGGGCAAGGTTATATACATGGGGCAGGGTTATATACATGGGGCAGGGTTATGTTATATACATGGGGCAGGGTTATGTTATATACATGGGGCAGGTTTATATACATGGGGCAGGGTTATGTTATATACATGGGGCCGGGTTATATACACGGGGCAGTGTTATGTTATATACATGGGCCTGGGTTATATACATGGGCCTGGGTTATATACATGGGGCAGGGTTATATACACGGGGCAAGGTTATATACATGGGGCAGGGTTATATACACGGGGCAGGGTTATGTTATATACATGGGGCAGGGTTATGTTATATACATGGGGCAGGTTTATATACACGGGGCAGTGTTATGTTATATACATGGGGCAGGGTTATATACACGGGGCAGGGTTATATACATGGGGCAGGGTTATGTTATATACACGGGGCAGGGTTATGTTATATACATGGGGCAGGTTTATATACACGGGGCAGTGTTATGTTATATACATGGGGCAGGGTTATGTTATATACACGGGGCAGGGTTATGTTATATACATGGGACAGGGTTATATACACGGGGCAGGGTTATGTTATATACATGGGGCAGGGTTATGTTATATACAAGGGCCAGGGTTATATACACTGGGCAGGGTTATGTTATATACATGGGCCAGAGTTATATCCATGGGGCAGGGTTATGTTATATATATGGGGCAGGGTTATATACATGGGGCAGGGTTATGTTATATACATGGGGCAGTGTTATGTTATATACATGGGGCAGGGTTATATACATGGGGCAGGGTTATGTTATATACATGGGGCAGGGTTATATACATGGGGCAGGGTTATGTTATATACACGGGGCAGGGTTATGTTATATACACGGGGCAGGGTTATGTTATATACACGGGCCAGGGTTATATACATGGGGCAGTGTTGTGTTATATGCACGGGCCAGGGTTATATCCATGAGGAAGGGTTATGTTATATGCATGGGGCAGTGTTATGTTATATCCATGGGGCAGGGCAGTTTTATATACATGGGGCAGTATTATGTTATTTCCATGGGCCACGGTTATATACATGGGGCAGGGTTATATACATGGGCCAGGGTTATATACATGGGGCAGTGTTGTGTTATATCCATGGGCCAGGGTTATATCCATGGGGCACTGTTATGTTATATACATGGGGCAGGGTTATGTTATATACATGGGACAGGGTTATATACATGGGACAGGGTTATATACATGGGGCAGGGTTATGTTATATACAAGGGCCAGGGTTATATACACGGGGCAGGGTTATGTTATATACACAGGGCAGGGTTATGTTATATACATGGGGCAGGTTTATATACACGGGGCAGTGTTATGTTATATACATGGGGCAGGGTTATGTTATATACACGGGGCAGGGTTATGTTATATACATGGGACAGGGTTATATACACGGGGCAGGGTTATGTTATATACATGGGGCAGGGTTATGTTATATACAAGGGGCAGGGTTATGTTATATACATGGGGCAGGGTTATGTTATATACAAGGGGCAGGGTTATATACACGGGGCAGGGTTATGTTATATACATGGGCCAGAGTTATATCCATGGGGCAGGGTTATATTATATATATGGGGCAGGGTTATATACATGGGGCAGGGTTATGTTATATACATGGGGCAGGGTTATATACATGGGGCAGGGTTATATACATGGGGCAGGGTTATGTTATATACACGGGGCAGGGTTATGTTATATACACGGGGCAGGGTTATGTTATATACACGGGCCAGGGTTATATACATGGGGCAGTGTTGTGTTATATGCACGGGCCAGGGTTATATCCATGAGGAAGGGTTATGTTATATGCATGGGGCAGTGTTATGTTATATCCATGGGGCAGGGCAGTTTTATATACATGGGGCAGTATTATGTTATTTCCATGGGCCACGGTTATATACATGGGGCAGGGTTATATACATGGGCCAGGGTTATATACATGGGGCAGTGTTGTGTTATATCCATGGGCCAGGGTTATATCCATGGGGCACTGTTATGTTATATACATGGGGCAGGGTTATGTTATATACATGGGACAGGGTTATATACATGGGACAGGGTTATATACACGGGGCAGGGTTATGTTATATACATGGGGCAGGGTTATGTTATATACAAGGGCCAGGGTTATATACACGGGGCAGGGTTATGTTATATACACGGGGCAGGGTTATGTTATATACATGGGGCAGGTTTATATACACGGGGCAGTGTTATGTTATATACATGGGGCAGGGTTATGTTATATACACGGGGCAGGGTTATGTTATATACATGGGACAGGGTTATATACACGGGGCAGGGTTATGTTATATACATGGGGCAGGGTTATGTTATATACAAGGGGCAGGGTTATATACACGGGGCAGGGTTATGTTATATACATGGGCCAGAGTTATATCCATGGGGCAGGGTTATATTATATATATGGGGCAGGGTTATATACATGGGGCAGGGTTATGTTATATACATGGGGCAGGGTTATATACATGGGGCAGGGTTATATACATGGGGCAGGGTTATATACATGGGGCAGGGTTATGTTATATACACGGGGCAGGGTTATGTTATATACACGGGGCAGGGTTATGTTATATACACGGGCCAGGGTTATATACATGGGGCAGGGTTATGTTATATACACGGGCCAGGGTTATATCCATGAGGAAGGGTTATGTTATATACATGGGGCAGGGTTATATACATGGGGCAGGGTTATATACACGGGGCAGGGTTATGTTATATACACGGGGCAGGGTTATGTTATATACACGGGGCAGGGTTATGTTATATACACGGGCCAGGGTTATATACATGGGGCAGGGTTATGTTATATACACGGGCCAGGGTTATATCCATGAGGAAGGGTTATGTTATATGCATGGGGCAGTGTTATGTTATATCCATGGGGCAGGGCAGTTTTATATACATGGGGCAGTGTTATATCCATGGGGCAGTGTTATGTTATATCCATGGGGCAGGGCAGTTTTATATACATGGGGCAGTATTATGTTATTTCCATGGGCCACGGTTATATACATGGGCCAGGGTTATATACATGGGGCAGTGTTGTGTTATATCCATGGGCCAGGGTTATATCCATGGGGCACTGTTATGTTATATACATGGGGCAGGGTTATGTTATATACATGGGACAGGGTTATATACACGGGGCAGGGTTATGTTATATACATGGGGCAGGGTTATGTTATATACAAGGGCCAGGGTTATATACACGGGGCAGGGTTATGTTATATACATGGGGCAGGGTTATATACACGGGGCAGGGTTATGTTATATACATGGGCCAGAGTTATATCCATGGGGCAGGGTTATGTTATATACATGGGGCAGGGTTATGTTATATACAAGGGCCAGGGTTATATACACGGGGCAGGGTTATGTTATATACATGGGCCAGAGTTATATCCATGGGGCAGGGTTATGTTATATATATGGGGCAGGGTTATATACATGGGGCAGGGTTATGTTATATACATGGGGCAGGGTTATATACATGGGGCAGGGTTATGTTATATACATGGGGCAGGGTTATATACATGGGGCAGGGTTATATACATGGGGTAGGGTTATATACATGGGGCAGGGTTATGTTATATACACGGGCCAGGGTTATATACATGGGGTAGGGTTATATACATGGGGCAGGGTTATGTTATATACATGGGGCAGGGTTATATCCATGAGGAAGGGTTATGTTATATGCATGGGGCAGTGTTATGTTATATCCATGGGGCAGGGCAGTTTTATATCCATGGGGCAGTGTTATATCCATGGGGCAGTGTTATGTTATATCCATGGGGCAGGGCAGTTTTATATACATGGGGCAGTATTATGTTATTTCCATGGGCCACGGTTATATACATGGGGCAGTGTTATGTTATATACATGGGCCAGGGTTATATACATGGGGCAGTGTTGTGTTATATCCATGGGCCAGGGTTATATCCATGGGGCACTGTTATGTTATATACATGGGACAGGGTTGTGTTATATCCATGGGGCAGGGTTGTGTTATATCCATGGGGCAGGGTTGTGTTATATCCATGGGGCAGGGTTGTGTTATATCCATGGGGCAGGGTTATATATGGAGTCAGGGGGGTCAGTGACCTGTATTTAGGCCACGCCCCTCTATTGAGTTTCTGGTGAGGTAAGACGTCTACAACACATAATGAAAATGCAAGTCACGTCAGGCAGCTTCCTGGCCCCAACCGTATATACCTCCCACCCCACCACCCCCACCTCACCACATCCCCATACACTTCATGGACCAACCAGAGATGGCGAACTGGTCACATGACCCACCTCCACTCATCATTATATATAGATAATTTATTATTGTCACACAGAGAAGTGACAGGAAATTTCTGTGGAAACAGATAAATCTATGAAACATTTATATATCACATAATAACTCTGTATACTGACACTGCACAGTACCACTTCCCTTATTCTGTGTGTATGTATGTATGTGTGTATATTTATATACAGTGCACAGTACCACTTCCCTTATTCTGTGTGTATGTATGTATGTGTGTATATATATATACAGTGCACAGTACCACTTCCCTTATTCTGTGTGTATGTATGTATGTGTGTATATATATATACAGTGCACAGTACCACTTCCCTTATTCTGTGTGTATGCAGGCCTGTATTTAGAGTTCATGCTGCCCTAGGCACTTTGCACGCAGAGGCGCCCCCCCCCCCCCCCCCCCCCCCCCACGTTGCTGTACATGCATGGTATATACCCTGGCACTTGGGTGTCGCTCTGCTTGATGCCCGCTGTTCTCATCAAACAGACGTGATGGAGGAAGGAAGGAGGCCGGGGACGTCTTAGTTTGGGGACTGGTTCTGTCCAGTGTTGGACTGGGGTACCTGGGGCCACCAATATACAACCAGTGAGACACGACATGCTGATCCGCTTCTTTCCTGAATTCATCTGTATCTGTGACAAATCTCAGAACACCCTCCATTTATACAGCTCTCAGGGTATGCTGGGAGTTGTAGTCTCTGAGAGGACAACCCTTTAATAAATCACTGTGTGCAGAGTCTCCTGGTGGCTGCAATCTGTGGGTGACAACCATCAGCCCTGAAGGTCCAGCAAAACATCTGTCTACAGCCGCAGTTATCATAGGATTGTACTACTGTACTACAACTCCCAGCATATCCTGAGGGCTGCAGACTGTCAGTACATGCTGGGAGTTGTAGTGCCTGTAGCTGTTGTAGTTGGATCCTAGGTGCATTATACACTGGATGCTTTGTGGCACATCAGAATACATAGATCTGTGGGGGCTCAGTGTAGGGAAGTGACCCCAGAACATCACTAATAGGGGATAGAACAAAAACATCTCCCCCTATATCTTATTAGTGATGTTCTGGGGTCACGTCCCTGCACTGAGCCCCCACAGATCTATACATTCTTATATGCCACAAAGCATCCAGTGTATGATGCACCTAGGACCCAACTACAACAGCTGCATGCACTACAACTCCCAGCATATCCTGAGGGCTGCAGACTGTTCTGGGAGTTGTAGTGCCTGCAGCTGTTGTAGTTGGGTCCTGGAGGCGTTGTGGGAGTTCATAATACATAGATCTGTGGGGGCTCAGTGTAGGGAAGTGACCCCAGAACATCACTAATATGGTAGGGGGAGATGTTTTTGTTCTATCCCCTATTAGTGATGTTCTGGGGTCACTTCCCTACACTGAGCCCCCACAGATCTATGTATTCTGATCTCCCACAACGCCTCCAGGAGGCTGGGGGGGCAGGGGAGAGGCTGAGGCTGGGGGCAGGGGAGAGGCTGAGGCTGGGGGTAGGGGGAGAGGCTGGGGGGCAGGGGAGCGGCTGAGGGGGGGGGCGGGGGAGAGGCTGAGGCTGGGGGCAGGGGAGAGGCTGAGGCTGGGGGCAGGGGAGAGGCTGAGGCTGGGGGTAGGGGGAGAGGCTGGGGGGCAGGGGAGAGGCTGAGGCTGGGGGCAGGGGAGAGGCTGAGGCTGGGGGCAGGGGAGAGGCTGAGGCTGGGGGTAGGGGGAGAGGCTGGGGGGGCAGGGGAGAGGCTGGGGGCAGGGGAGAGGCTGAGGCTGGGGGTAGGGGGAGAGGCTGGGGGGGCAGGGGAGAGGCTGAGGCTGGGGGCAGGGGAGAGGCTGAGGCTGGGGGTAGGGGGAGAGGCTGGGGGGGCAGGGGAGAGGCTGAGGCTGGGGGCAGGGGAGAGGCTGAGGCTGGGGGGCAGGGGAGAGGCTGAGGCTGGGGGGCAGGAGAGAGGCTGGGCAGGCAGGCTGGTTCCCTCCCCCCATGCAGCGCCGGGGTCCGGGGCAGGTGTTGAGCTTCCGGCACACACAGTGTGACAGAGGCCGGAAGCTCCCAGCTGCAGCCCCGCGGTCCCAGATCTTCACTCCTTCTCGGCGATGACGTCACATCACGTGAGCGCCGCCGAGCGGGAGAGAAGATCGGGCATCGCGGGGCTGCAGCTGGGAGCTTCCGGCCTCTGTCACACTGTGTGTGCCGGAAGCTCAACACCAGCCCTGCACCCCGGACCTCGGACCCCGGCGCTGCATGGGGGGAGGGAACCAGCCTGTCTGCCCATCCTTCTCCCGGCCGCTCCGTCACCCCCCCCCCCTCCCGGCGCGGACTAGGCACCCGTGGGCCGGGAGGGGGGGGGTGCCTAGTGGCAAATACGGCCCTGTGTGTATGTATGTATGTATGTGTATATATATATATATATATATATATATATATATACAGTGCACAGTACCACTTCCCTTATTCTGTATATATAGACACTGCACAGTACAACTTCTCCTGCCCTATATAATGAGGATTACATGCAGCATACAGGACAGGAGAAGTGGTACTGTGCAGTGTAGACATATTAGCAGGCTGGTATTACTAGGCTGGGAGTAAATGGCCCTCTTACCCTGGTACTACTAGGCTGTTGCTGTTGGGTTTGTTACCTGGCTGGTTATAAAAAAGAGGTTTTTCTTAAATATTTATTTATTTAAATTCCATAACCAGACTGTTAAATATACCAAAAAATACAGTTCTGCTGACCATCAAATAGTCCACCAAATCTCATGTAGTCCTCAAGATACCAAAAACTGAAAAACACAAAGGAGAGACAAAAACATAGGCAGGAGCAGAGCCCCCTTCATTCTGACAGGTGTTCTGCTACTTTACATCCTGCAGACCTGATATGACTGGCTGCCATGTATGGGGGCTCCATCTAGTCCACCCTCATCTCCCAGTCCTTCTATAAGACTTCTATGTGCAGAATTTAGCTTTTGTCCATATTGGTGCCAAGTAACCAGCCCGGATGCCGCCGTTTCCCGCCCACAGTGGTTGTCTCTCCGCTTTCCCTCTGTGATACAGAAATCTGAGCTCTGGGCAGAGGGGTACGTTGTGTTAGAACTTCACACGGGAGACATCTCAGGGGCTGACACCACCAGGCAGGGCTCTCTAGGAGGAGGACATGTTCTCTATTAACCTCCGTCCTCTTTTTACAGTCCTGTCCTCGGCCATCGCCTCTTTTCTGCACACCAAGCAGCCAATCATCTTCCGGGTTAGTGATGAAAGCTTCGGACATCAGGTGGCACAGCTGGCAGAAAGGTGAGAGAATTTGGTGTTCTACCAGCAGTCATCGCGACCTCCCTGAGATAGGAACGCTATCCCTAGAAGCCTTTGCAGCTGCTGATCAGAGGTTGAGGAGATGGCAATGTTCTGTCACAGATGGGCAACCTGAAAACTACAGATGAGCCAGCCCAGCCTCCAGAACCCAGATCAGTTCCAAACTTTGCAAAAAGTTCGGTTCATTACTAAACCAAACTTCGGTAACATAGCGGCATTAAACCAAAAAAAAAAGATTCTCACGTCTCCTCGCTCCCCTGGTGTCCTCTTGTGGCTCTCTGGTGTTTTAAGCCGCTTGTGCAGTGACGGCCGATTGCTGGCTGACTAGGATGGGACAGCATCGTGGCCAGTGATTGGCTGAGCAGGCTGTCACTGGAGAAGATGGGACTGGACTGGAGAAGAAGGACACTGGGGGGGGGGGGTGCGGATAGGTAAGTATGACAAGTGACCTTTTGGAACTACAGTAAAAGATCTGAAGACCTGCAGTCGTTTAGCTGAGTTAGTGCGGCTCAGGACAAACCCGAACTTTACATTAAAATTTGCTAAACCTGCCAAACCAAACTTTTAAAAAGTTTTCTCATCTCTACTTAAAACCTAACATATCAGCATCTGTGGATCTGCCAGTAAGCGAAACTAGCCAGGGGTATGATGGAAGGGATATATTGCCTTCATTAAAGATCCTGAGAGGTCCATCATCTGCCCCGTGTCTATCACAGAGCCACCCCACCGCACCAGTATCTAGTACAGGGAACGTCTACCATCACTGGGCCTCAACTTCTTCCCCTTATACCGCAGTACAATAAATCATCAAGTAGGAAAACAAAGAACCCTGAGGGCATCACATGACCAAAGACTAGTGTGACCACCATCTCTGGAGAACACCACCTCACCACACGTATAACCTTCCATTACCCGCATCGTCTAGAGCGCAGGTGTCAAACTCAGGCCCTCCAGCTATTCCAAAACTAATATTCCCCTCATGCCTGGACAGCCAAAGCCAAAGCTTCATCTGTCCAGGCATGATGGGAATTGTAGTTTTTGAATAGCTGGAGGGCCTGAGTTTGACACCCCTGGTGTAGAGAGTCTTGTCCAGAGCACAACCTGCTGGTCCTCAGTAACCATCTAAGGTCCAGCTTTCCTGTATCTGATTTGGCTGAAGCTATCTGGGGTATGTCGTCCGAGGGTATCTGGGGTATGTCGTCCGAGGGTATCTGGGGTATGTCGTCCGAGGGTATCTGGGGTATGTCGTCCGAGGGTATCTGGGGTATGTCGTCCGAGGGTATCTGGGGTACGTCGTCCGAGGGTATCTGGGGTACGTCGTCCGAGGGTATCTGGGGTACGTCGTCCGAGGGTATCTGGGGTACGTCGTCCGAGGGTATCTGGGGTACGTCGTCCGAGGGTATCTGGGGTACGTCGTCCGAGGGTATCTGGGGTACGTCGTCCGAGGGTATCTGGGGTACGTCGTCCGAGGGTATCTGGGGTACGTCGTCCGAGGGTATCTGGGGTACGTCGTCCGAGGGTATCTGGGGTACGTCGTCCGAGGGTATCTGGGGTACGTCGTCCGAGGGTATCTGGGGTACGTCGTCCGAGGGTGTCTGGGGTACGTCGTCCGAGGGTGTCTGGGGTACGTCGTCCGAGGGTATCTGGGGTATGTCGTCCGAGGGTATCTGGGTTAAGTCGTCCGAGGGTATCTGGGGTACGTTGTTCCGAGGGTATCTGGGGTACGTCGTCCGAGGGTATCTGGGGTACGCCGTCCGAGGGTATCTGGGGTACGCCGTCCGAGGGTATCTGGGGTACGCCGTCCGAGGGTATCTGGGGTACGCCGTCCGAGGGTATCTGGGGTACGTCGTCCGAGGGTATCTGGGGTACGTCGTCCGAGGGTATCTGGGGTACGTCGTCCGAGGGTGTCTGGGGTACGTCGTCCGAGGGTGTCTGGGGTACGCCGTCCGAGGGTATCTGGGGTACGCCGTCCGAGGGTATCTGGGGTACGTCGTCCGAGGGTATTTGGGGTACACCATCCAATGCACACAGTGACTTCGGTGTCTGACCCTCCACATCCTGGGCCCTTCTAGTGCCTAACCCTACCCATGCAGGAGCCCCGGGCCCCTCTAGTGCCTAACCCTACCCATGCAGGAGCCCCGGGCCCCTCTAGTGCCTCACCCTACCCATGCAGGAGCCCCGGGCCCCTCTAGTGCCTAACCCTACCCATGCAGGAGCCCCGGGCCCCTCTAGTGCCTAACCCTACCCATGCAGGAGCCCCGGGCCCTTCTAGTGTAATAGATGAACACAGAGGGCTCGGGAGGGCGGCACAGAAGCACAAAAACGATAAAGGTAAATAAAACAGCGAGATAATCTTATAGATAGCCATACAGTCCTTATATACTGGGATAGCCATACAGTCCTTATATACTGGGATAGCCATACAGTCCTTATATACTGGGATAGCCATACAGTCCTTATATACTGGGATAGCGATACAGTCCTTATATACTGGGTTAGCGATACAGTCCTTATATACTGGGATAGCCATACAGTCCTTATATACTGGGATAGCCATACAGTCCTTATATACTGGGATAGCCATACAGTCCTTATATACTGGGATAGCCATACAGTCCTTATATACTGGGATAGCCATACAGTCCTTATATACTGGGATAGCGATACAGTCCTTATATACTGGGATAGCGATACAGTCCTTATATACTGGGATAGCCATACAGTCCTTATATACTGGGATAGCGATACAGTCCTTATATACTGGGATAGCCATACAGTCCTTATATACTGGGATAGCGATACAGTCCTTATATACTGGGATAGCCATACAGTCCTTATATACTGGGATAGCCATACAGTCCTTATATACTGGGATAGCCATACAGTCCTTATATACTGGGATAGCGATACAGTCCTTATATACTGGGTTAGCGATACAGTCCTTATATACTGGGATAGCCATACAGTCCTTATATACTGGGATAGCCATACAGTCCTTATATACTGGGATAGCCATACAGTCCTTATATACTGGGATAGCCATACAGTCCTTATATACTGGGATAGCCATACAGTCCTTATATACTGGGATAGCGATACAGTCCTTATATACTGGGATAGCCATACAGTCCTTATATACTGGGATAGCCATACAGTCCTTATATACTGGGATAGCGATACAGTCCTTATATACTGGGATAGCCATACAGTCCTTATATACTGGGATAGCGATACAGTCCTTATATACTGGGATAGCCATACAGTCCTTATATACTGGGATAGCCATACAGTCCTTATATACTGGGATAGCCATACAGTCCTTATATACTGGGATAGCGATACAGTCCTTATATACTGGGATAGCGATACAGTCCTTATATACTGGGATAGCCATACAGTCCTTATATACTGGGATAGCCATACAGTCCTTATACTGGGACACCACAGCGGACGGTCAGTGTGAACGTCCTGGATGATCTGCTCTAGGAGAGGGATTCCCATCATCCTCTGACTGAGCTGTAGTGATATCACACAGTGAGGCAGATGGGGGGAGTAGTCCCGGTCACTGCACTCATCCAACTTACTTGTTATAAATCAGCGGTCGGTCGGTCGGTGAGTGGATGATCTCCTTCTGTGCAGTGTTTGGCTATTAGAGCAGTGTGACTGATCCCGCTGATTCCCGCCAATCTGTCTTGTTGCGGACACTGGATCTCTGGCTCTATCACTGCTCGTTGTCACAGAGGAGGATTCATACACATACAGACATGGGATTGGCGTCTTCTCTGGGGTCACTGGCGTCCCGGTCTGCCCGCTGTGAGTACAGTGACCTCAGCAGCCTCGGGATCCGGCTGCCAGTAGTGTAATAGGTAAAGTGACAGTGAGCCGGCTTCCCCCAGACTCCTACAGATGGAGGATAGCTACAGGCGTACGTCCAGATGACTGGAAAGGGGTGCAGCATTTAGGCCTCTGGCTTGTAGAGTCTGGATGTGCCAGCGCCGTGGTCTCTCCTTGTGTATGTTCTGGAGTCCTGTGAATGTAAGACCTGAGGTTCCATCTCCTGAGGTTGTTCTGAGGCTCGGACCTTTGGCCGTCGCTTGGTCCTGCCTGTATATTATGGCACTTACACTGTAATATTGATGTGACTCTGTTGGGGTTACCAGTCCGCAGGTTTTCTATCTCCCGTGTATAATCGGTGGATGTGGAGCTGACGGGAGGGATTCCTCAGGGGAAGCCGCTACTCTTGCAGTTAATGTGCCGGAGCGGTAAGAACCAGTGCTCAGCCGCCATGTGGACGATGGAAGGTTATTCCGATTTGTGACTGGGGGGGGGGCGACCTCGATACCCAGATTGGAGGCTTTGAGATGCACAATAGGGGGAGCTGAGCGCCTCGCAGTTTGTCTTTATTAGATGCCAAGGCTTTTGTATTTTCTCTGCCCGTTTGTATTCTCAGTTATATGGGGGAATGGTTTTGGAGTCCGAGTTCTCTCCGGTAGCGGACTGGGTAGGTTCCAAGAAGGCGTTCATATCAAGTTGTTGTTCTCTCTCTAATGGAGCCTGTAAATTGTCTATGGAATAAAGATTTTCTTGTAATTTCTGGGTGAGTGCCTCAGCTTCTGCCTCAGACTGTTAAAAGGGTAGTGCGGCGCTAAGAAATTATTCACAGAATAACACACATCACAAAGTTATACAACTCTGTAATGTATGTTATGTTTGTAAATCGCCCCCTTCCCCGTGTCCCACCCCCCCCACCCGTGTACCCGGAAGTGTGGTGCATTATACATACCTCATCCGTGTCGCACCCATCCGCCATCCTGTGCCAAGACGTCATCTTTGGGAGGCCGGCTGAATCACTGATGCCGGCCCCCCTCTGCCGCGTCTTAACTGTGCTCAGCCGCGATTGGATAGGAGGGGTAGGATGCAGAAGACCAGCCCCTGCATTACACCATTGGCTAAATGGATTTCAGAGGTTGGGTGGATGGATGTGTGGAGGGGGCTCTATGGTGAAAGATATGCCTTCTCATGTTTCAGCCCTGGCTCCAATGCAGCCTCTAGGATAGACATGGCACTAAGTAATGATGTTGGGATGAGATGGGTTAAAAAATGACATATGAGTTAAGGACAATATCTAACCACTCCCCATTGACAGTCACGTTAAGGGGTCCATGGTGTGGTGAACAGGTGCCAAGGGGCTTTAGGTTCAATGCGCATTGGCTGAGTCTTCTGGAGAGCAAGGGGCAAATAGGAATTGAAATTGGGCAGTTTTGGGAGGAAAATAAGGGGTCCACCCGTATCCAGTTTGTATGGGATGCCCTAAAGGCCTCATTGAGGGGCTTGCTCTTCAGGGAAGTGAAATTGAAAAGAAAACTGTTTTATGCGCAGGAGAAACTTCTTGTAGAGAATGCAGCAGCCGCAGAGCAGGAGTTTGCTACAAATCCCTCAGAAGCTAATGGGGAAAAGATGAAGATGGAGCAGTCTAAGTACTCAGAGTTTCTTTGTAAAAAAGCCCAGCAACGTACCTTCTTTAAGGGACAGAAGTACTTTGCGGAGGCAGGGAGGCCGGGGAAACTACTCTCTGCCATCATTAAGGCGCAAGATGAGAAACCCTATATAGCACATCTAAAAGTGAAAGATGGTTTTGTAATTAGGGAACCAGAAAAAGTAAGGAAGGTAGTGTTTGATTTCTTTTCAGATCTGTATGGGAAGGGCGGTGTGAGGGGTGTCCCCGCGGACTTTTTGCGAGGCGTCTCCCTCCCTGAGGCTGATGCTGCGCAGAGAGCCTTGTTAAATAGACCATTATCAGTGCAGGAACTGAAGACCGCGCTGTTTAGTTTCTTGGGAGGTTCGGCCCCAGGTTCGGATGGCCTTCCTTTTGAAGTATATAAAGAATTTGCTGATATATTACTCCCTTTTTTGTTAGAGACATATAATGAATCCTGTAAGGATGGGGAACTTCCAAGATCCATGAGAGGGGCCACAGTAGTTTTATTGGGGAAAAAAAATAAAGACCTAAGCTATATAGAATCATACCGCCCTATCTCACTCCTCAATGCCGATATTAAGATCATAGCGAAGGCACTGGCACTCAGGCTGGCAGAGGTGGCTCCTGGTCTGATAAGCAAGGAACAGGCGGGCTTTGTGCCTGGTCGGCTAATCCATGATAATCTGTCTAGACTCTATGCCAATATCCAGATAGGGAGGGGGGTTCCCCGTTCCATCCTGTCATTGGACGCTACTAAGGCCTTCGACAGGGTGGAATGGGGGTTCCTTTGGGAATCCCTACAAGCGTTTGGACTGGGGGAGGAGTTCATCTCCTGGACTAAGCTGCTGTATACAAGTCCGATAGCCAATGTAAGGGTCAACAATGTATGTACAGATTGGTTTGCATTACATAGGGGTACTCGACAGGGGTGCCCCCTGTCTCCCTTATTGTTTATTTTTTATTTAGAGCCGCTAGCAGCCTGGCTGAGACAAAATGAGGAGGTGGAGGGATTTGGTCTGAAGGGTCATTCAGAGAAATTCCTCTTATATGCGGATGACGTAGTATTGTTTGTGAAGGGTCAGGAAGCCCCCATCCTAAAATTAATTTGCTTAGTAAATGAATATGGCTCTTATTCTGGATTGCAGATAAACTGGGAGAAATCCGCTTTATTACCGTTGGACTGGGCTCCTGGGGTAGGGAATCTACCGATTAACATAATTAGAGAGGGGGACACAATGGAATACTTGGGGGTTAAGGTCTCCTCTGTAGTAAATGATTTTGTGGTAAATAATATGGCTCCCCTATTGAGAAAATTGAAAGAGAAGGTGAATGTCTGGTCCAGAATGCCAATAGCCATGGGGGACAGAATTGGGATCATAAAAATGATAGTTTTGCCGCAAGTTCTATACTTGTTAAACAGCTCTCCGATATGGATTTCGGACAGCTGGTTTAAAAAAATTGATGTCTTTAATGAACTTTTGATTTGGGGTAGGAAGAAAGCTAGAATCAAGTTTGTGACAAGGACACAGTTATGGGGAGAGGGGGGTCTTGCCTTTCCAGACTTTCAGCTATACTTCTTGGCAGTGTTGGCTCGAGGTCTGGCGATGTGGAGATCCTCCCCATTAATGGAATGGATGTTAGCAGAATCCACAGTTAAATATACAGATATTTTTCAAGCTGTCGATGCAGGTTTTGGTGGTCTAGGTTCTTCAATATCTTTTGTTCACTTATATACTAAAGGGTGGAAAGCACTTAAGAAAATATATAAGTTGTCGGGTAGTTTTGTATATACCTCCATATGGGGAAACATAAACTTGGTAGAATTTTCTAAAATCCATGATAGAAAGTTTTGGTTGAATAAAGGGGTTAGCACGGTAGCACACATTACACAAGATGGACAGTTATTAACATTTGAACAGTTTAAGGCAGTATTTGGCTTACGCGATGCACAGTTTTTTTGTTTTTTACAGATTAGGGATGCATTTAATAGTACGCTAAAGAAAAGTATTTGGAACACTAATGCACATGATTTTTTTGACTATGTCACAAGGGAAGCGCACGGGAAGAAAATATTAACTGCAATTTATAGGAGATTGGTAAGGGAAAGGGGTAGCGTCCATTTGAATAAAATTAGAATGAAGTGGCAAAACTATGGTATAGAAACCTCTGAAGATGAATGGAGTAGAGTACTGTGGAATACTAGGTTATTATCATCCAATATAACATTTAAAATTATTCAGTTAAAAGTTTTATACTGTACCTACCTGTCCCCCCTGAAGATGTTTAATAATGAGTGTCGCTCGGATTCCCTATGTCCCAAATGTGGGGAGGAAACGCTGATTTTTTTCATATGGTATGGTCATGTCCTAAGGTCTTGGCCTTTTGGAACTTGGCAAAGGACTACTTGGAGAACGGGCTTGGTATTAAAGTGAAGGGGGGCACCATGGAGATGCTGCTGGGAGGGTTCCCCGAGGAGGGGAGTGAGAGCTCTCTCGCAAATAGGGCATATGCCATATGTAAAGTCTTATTGGCTAGAAAATGGTTCTGCAAAGGAGCGCCAGATATTAAGGAGTGGAGGTCTCTGGTGGGGAAAATCAAAATCTATGAGGAATGTATAGCAAAGAAAACATCTGCAAAGGCTATTATTAGATACACTAAAATTTGGAGCTTGTGGAAATGATCCCGTGGTAGTTTGCTGAGGTATCGGTTTTTTTTGTTTGTTTTTTTTTGTTTTTTTTCCACTGCCGCCCGGGGTGGGGTGGGGAGTTGCTGAGGGGGGGGGGGATTGGGGGGGGGGGGTCTATATGGTTTTGTGTTAAAGGGATATCTATTGGTTCCCCTTTTTGTATTTAATATTTGTACTTTTTGGTTTGCATAATAAAAAAAGAAAG
This sequence comes from Dendropsophus ebraccatus, assembly GCF_027789765.1. Classification (NCBI taxonomy): domain Eukaryota; kingdom Metazoa; phylum Chordata; class Amphibia; order Anura; family Hylidae; genus Dendropsophus; species Dendropsophus ebraccatus. The sequence goes on from NC_091462.1 coordinate 119,520,318, forward strand.
AAATGAAAAAAAAAAAAAAAAGTTCTGATCCCTGTTCCAGAGGCCGAGTGGGGGAGAGGTTTTTACTCCACTCTGTTTCTGGTAAAGGAACCCAACGGTTCTTACAGAACCATTATCCATCTTAAACCTCTCAACAGGGTATTAACTTATGAGACGTTTAAGATGGAATCAGTTTCCTCAGCCGTCTTAAATCTCTCCCAGGATTGTTACATGGCTACCCAAGACCTAAGGGATACGTATTATCATATTCCCATTCACCCAGACCACCAAAGGTTTTTGAGGTCATCTCCAATACCAGGCCCTTCCCTTTGGTATCTCACAGGCACCTAGAGTGTTTACTAAAGTGATGGCACACATAAGAGAACAAGATATAATCATTATTCCATACCTAGATGATTTTTTGCTTGTGAGGGACTCGATTACTTCCCTTTAGGCCCAGATCAGGGTAGTAGAGGACATCATGTCTAACTTAGGCTGGGGGATTAATGACGAGAAATCAAACAAGATTCCCTCTCAGTATTGCCAATTCTTGGGGATCTGTCTGGACTCCAGGTCTAAAAGATTTTTTTTACCCCAGAACAAAATTTCCAGTATTTGTATTAGAACACAGGAACTTTTGGGTAATCCTCTGACTACTCTCAGGAAGGCTATATCACTTTTGGGGTTATTTACTTCTTGTATTCCTGCGGTTCCCTGGGCACAATATCACTCTAGGGTGCTTCAGTCTCAGATTCTTGGTGAATGGGATGGTGTCTCTGAGTCTCTGGATTCTCCTTTCATTCTATCTCCACAGACACTCAGCTCTCTTTCCTGGTGGAAAGAATCATCTCTCCAAGGGTCTCCCTTGGAATCTAGAGGACGTTGTGACCATCACCACGGACGCCAGTCCTCGGGGATGGGGAGCCCATTCAGATTCTCAGGTCTTCCAGGGACAGTGGACTCCAGAGGAAGCCAGAGATCCTCAGAACGTGAGAGAGTTGAGAGCAATATTCTTCTCCTTATCCCAGGCTCTTCCATGAATAGAAAACAAAAATGTGAGAATCTTATCAGACAACAGGTCAGCAGTGGCTTACGTCAACCACCAGGGAGGCACAAGGTCAATACAGCTCATGAGAGTGGCCCATGTTCTTTTCAGGTTAGTGGAACCACATTGTCTGTCCCTTTCGGCTCTACATTTGAAGGGGTAGACAATGTCAAAGCAGATTTCCTCAGCAGACACTCCCTAAACCAAGAGGAGTGGGAACTTTCTCAGGAAGTTTTTCTCCAAATCTGCAGTCTGCTCGAGAGGCAAAGAGGTCTATCTCCGGAGTTCCCCACAAACAGGAAGGTTCTCAGGTTCTTCTCCCTCTGCCCGGCCGACAAGCCCATGTCCCTGGATGCGTTAGCTCAACCTTGGAACAGGGGCCTGCTGTATGCGTTTCCGCCCATAAGACTTATTCTGAGAGTGGTCAGGAAGATCAGACAGGACAGGGCCCACGTAATATTAATAGCTCCCTTCTGGCCAAGAAGGTTCTGGTTTACTTGGCTCAGGAAAATGTCCCTGACGGACCCATGGATACTACCGGACAGAGCAGATCTCCTCAGCCAGGACCCAGTCTTCCATCCACAAGTTCACAATCTGCACATGACTGCCTGGCACTTGGAAGGCAACTGCTGATAGACGGAGGTCTTTCATCTGAAGTCATCACCACTTTGCTTGCCAGCAGAAAGAGAGTTACCTCGGCTATATACTTACGTACTTGGAAAGCATTTTGCAGATACGTGAATAAACCTGTTAATGTGCTGGCTGCCCCGGACATTCCTGTAATTCTACAATTTCTTCAGGAGGGTCTAAACAAGAACCTTCGACCCAGCACCATTACAGTCCAGATCTCGGCCCTCAGTGCCCTCTATGACTACAAGCTAGCAGAACACACATGGATTAAGAGATTTGGTGAAGCAGCCGGCAGCTTATGTCCCACGGTTAAGTCTAAGATTCCTCCCTGGGATCTGAATCTACTTTGAAATGGCCTCACAACTCGCCCTTTGAGCCCATTACGGATTGCAATATGAAGTTTCTATCACATAAATTAGCCTTTCTCTTAGCCATAACCTCAGCACGAAGGGTTAGTGAGATCAGGGCTTTTTCTATACAAACCCCTTACATGACCATAGAGATGATAGAGTAATACTTTCTCCTGACCCAGCTTTCCTACCGAAAGTAGTTCCTGACTTCCATAGATCACAAGATGTGGTGTCACCATCATTTTGCAGCACACCAGCTAATGAACGCGAAACCTCTTTCCATAGTCTCGATGTTAGGAGAGCCGTTCTACACTAAGGAGTTACAGAAGGATGGAGCTTGAGTAATAACTTACTGATATTAAGGGTGGAGCAGCCTCTACACAGACAACAGCCAGATGGGTCAAACAAGCAATTGGAGAATGTTATAAGGCTAAAGACATGACGACGCCACTGGGGTTTGGAGCTCATCCAACTAGAGCAGTAGGGACCTCATGGACAGAAAGGGCAGCTGTCTCCATTGACCAAATTTGTAGAGCAGCAACATGGAGCACCCCACACAGGTTCTTCAACCATTATAGATTACAACTATCCTCTACGGAAGATTTGACATTGGGTGGCAGAGTATTACAGGCTGTAGTCCCCCCTTAGGCGGCTATATTCCTGTTCTATTCTTCAGGGGTGTAGTGATGGCGGGGTGATGGTGTAGTGATGGCGGGGTGATGGCGGGGTGATGGTGTAGTGATGGCAGGGTGATGGTGTATGATAGTGTAGTGATGGCGGGGTGATGGTGTAGTGATGGCAGGGTGATGGTGTAGTGATGGCAGGGTGATGGTGTAGTGATGGCAGGGTGATGGTGTAGTGATGGCAGGGTGATGGTGTATGACAGTGTAGTGATGTCAGGGTGATGGTGTATGATAGTGTAGTGATGGCGGGGTGATGGTGTAGTGATGGCAGGGTGATGGTGTAGTGATGGTGTAGTGATGGCGGGGTGATGGTGGATGATATTGTAATGATGGTGTATGATAGTGTAGTGATGGCGGGGTGATGGTGTAGTGATGCGGGGTGATGGTGTAGTGATGCGGGGTGATGGTGTAGTGATGGCAGGGTGATGGCGTATGATAGTGTAGTGATGGCAGGGTGATAGTGTAGTGATGGCAGGGTGATAGTGTAGTGATGGCAGGGTGATGGTGTAGTGACGGCAGGGTGATAGTGTAGTGATGGCAGGGTGATGGTGTAGTGATGGCGGGGTGATGGTGTATGATAGTGTAGTGATGGTGTAGTGATGGCAGGGTGATAGTGTAGTGATGGCAGGGTGATAGTGTAGTGATGGCGGGATGATGGTGTAGTGATGGCAGGGTGATGGTGTAGTGATGGCGGGGTGATGGTGTAGTGATGGCAGGGTGATGGTGTAGTGATGGCAGGGTGATGGTGTAGTGATGGCGGGGTGATGGTGTAGTGATGGCAGGGTGATGGTGTAGTGATGGCAGGGTGATGGTGTAGTGATGGCAGGGTGATGGTGTAGTGATGGCAGGGTGATGGTGTAGTGATGGCGGGGTGATAGTGTAGTGATGGCGGGGTGATGGTGTAGTGATGGCGGGGTGATGGTGTATGATAGTGTAGTGATGCTGTAGTGATGGCAGGGTGATGGCATATGATAGTGTAGTGATGGCAGGGTGATGGTGTAGTGATGGCGGGGTGATGGTGTAGTGATGGCAGGGTGATGGTGTAGTGATGGCAGGGTGATGGCGTATGATAGTGTAGTGATGGCAGGGTGATAGTGTAGTGATGGCAGGGTGATAGTGTAGTGATGGCAGGGTGATAGTGTAGTGATGGCAGGGTGATGGTGTAGTGATGGCGGGGTGATGGTGTATGATAGTGTAGTGATGGTGTAGTGATGGCAGGGTGATGGTGTAGTGATGGCGGGGTGATGGTGTAGTGATGGCGGGGTGATGGTGTATGATAGTGTAGTGATGGTGTAGTGATGGCGGAGTGATGGTGTAGTGATGGCAGGGTGATGGTGTAGTGATGGCAGAGTGATGGCGGAGTGATGGTGTAGTGATGGCGGAGTGATGGTGTAGTGATGGTGGATGATAGTGTAGTGATTGTGGATGATGGTGAAGTGATGGTGGATGATAGTGTAGTGGTGGTGGATGATAGTGTAGTGGTGGTGGGGTGATGGTGGATGATAGTATAGTGATGGTGGATGATAGTGTAGTGGTGGTGGATGATAGTGTAGTGGTGGTGGGGTGATGGTGGATGATAGCATAGTGATGGTGGATGATGGTGAAGTGATGTCGGGGTGATGGTGGGGTGATGGTGTAGTGATGGTGGGGTGATGGTGTAGTGATGGTGGGGTGATGGTGTAGTGATGGTGGGGTGATGGTGTAGTAATGGTGGGGTGATGGTGTAGTGATGGTGCGGTGACGACGGGGTAATACCAGGGTAATGTGGTAATAAGTTGGTGCCGGGCTGCATTGGATGGTTCTCGGGCTGCTTGTTCAGGTGATACACATAGGACATCTTTACCGGATATTTATGCAGTTATCGTCTCATCTTTGCATAAAAAATCTCTACAAAAAGATTCAATTTTATCTTGGAAACGTGTTTATTATACGGTGTTATCTGCAGACGTGGAGACCCCAGCCTATGTGACATCAGTTTGTACCTGTAACACACCAGTCAATGTCTCCTGACAGGGTGATCGTCAGCGCCCCGCGCTATCAAGTGGCAGCAAATAAAACCGGTCGGATATACAGCTGCGATCCATCAACCACAAAGTGCTCCGCCATCACCATCCATGGTAAGAATCACTGACAGCACAGATGTTATTCCTCAGGGACACCAATCATCCTGAAAGGGGCCCCGTCCTCACTCCATCCATCATATCATGGCATCACACAGCAGGAAGGCAGTGTATATATATAATTAGGAAATATGTTACAGGAGGAAGAAGGGAAAGGGAGGACATGATGGAAACCTTTAAATATGTTACAGGAGGAAGAAGGGAAAGGGAGGACATGATGGAACCTTTATATATGTTACAGGAGGAAGAAGGGAAAGGGGGGACATGATGGAAACCTTTATATATGTTACAGGAGGAAGAAGGGAAAGGGAGAACATGATGGAAACCTTTATATATGTTACAGGAGGAAGAAGGGAAAGGGACATGATGGAAACCTTTATATATGTTACAGGAGGAAGAAGGGAAAGGGAGGACATGATGGAAACCTTTATATATGTTACAGGAGGAAGAAGGGAAAGGGAGGACATGATGGAAACCTTTATATATGTTACAGGAGGAAGAAGGGAAATAAGGGACATGATGGAAACCTTTATATATGTTACAGGAGGAAGAAGGGAAAGGAGGGACATGATGGAAACCTTTATATATGTTACAGGAGGAAGAAGGGAAAGGGGGGACATGATGGAAACCTTTATATATGTTACAGGAGGAAGAAGGGAAAGGAGGGACATGATGGAAACCTTTATATATGTTACAAGAGGAAGAAGGGAAAGGGAGGACATGATGGAAACCTTTATATATGTTACAAGAGGAAGAAGGGAAAGGGAGGACATGATGGAAACCTTTATATATGTTACAGGAGGAAGAAGGGAAAGGGAGGACATGATGGAAACCTTCATACATGTTACAGGAGGAAGAAGGGAAAGGGGGGACATGATGGAAACCTTTATATATGTTACGGGAGGAAGAAGGGAAAGGAGGACATGATGGAAACCTTTATATATGTTACAGGAGGAAGAAGGGAAAGGGGAGGACATGATGGAACCTTTATATATGTTACAGGAGGAAGAAGGGAAAGGGGGGACATGATGGAAACCTTTATATATGTTACAGGAGGAAGAAGGGAAAGGGAGGATATGATGGAAACCTTTATATATGTTACAGGAGGAAGAAGGGAAAGGAGGACATGATGGAAACCTTTATATATGTTACAGGAGGAAGAAGGGAAAGGAGGACATAATGGAAACCTTTATATATGTTACAGGAGGAAGAAGGGAAAGGGGAGGACATGATGGAACCTTTATATATGTTACAAGAGGAAGAAGGGAAAGGGAGGACATAATGGAAACCTTTATATATGTTACAAGAGGAGGAAGGGAAAGGGAGGACATGATGGAAACCTTTATATATGTTACAAGAGGAAGAAGGGAAAGGGAGGACATGATGGAAACCTTTATATATGTTACAGGAGGAAGAAGGGAAAGGAGGACATGATGGAAACCTATATATATGTTACAGGAGGAAGAAGGGAAAGGGAGGACATGATGGAAACCTTTATATATGTTACAAGAGGAAGAAGGGAAAGGGAGGACATGATGGAAACCTTTATATATGTTACAGGAGGAAGAAGGGAAAGGAGGACATGATGGAAACCTATATATATGTTACAGGAGGAAGAAGGGAAAGGGGGGACATGATGGAAACCTTTATATATGTTACAGGAGGAAGAAGGGAAAGGGAGGACATGATGGAAACCTTTATATATGTTACAGGAGGAAGAAGGGAAAGGGAGGACATGATGGAAACCTTTATATATGTTACAGGAGGAAGAAGGGAAAGGGGAGGACATGATGGAAACCTTTATATATGTTACAGGAGGAAGAAGGGAAAGGGAGGACATGATGGAAACCTTTATATATGTTGGGGGGGGGGATAAGGGAAGTGTATTTTATAAAAAAAAAAAACTGAACTCAAGAACAAGAGGACACAGTGAGAGGTTACTGTGTGTGTGTGTGTGTGTGTGTGTGTGTGTGTGTGTGTAGTGGATAGCCATAGAGCACAGTCGTGGGGACTGACTGACTGACTAACAACAACTACTGAGCCGGAGATGAGGAGGTGGAGACTATACTGTATATACCCTCAGGAGACCATGCCAGCAGACTCCAGAGCCTGTGGGCTGAGCGTATAAATACTGGTGGACAGGCGTTTGTCTGCCACTAGAGGGAGCCCAGCTGAGAACCAGAGAACCCATCAGAGGAAAAGCTGGCGGAGAGAGACAGAGATAATCACAGCTCAGTGCCACCCAGGGTAGGTGGGAGGTAACAGACATGGCCGTGTGCGGCTACAAGGTGGGAACCATACCCTAGTAGAGAATCCCCTCTCTCACTTTGCATTTTGACCATCAACTCCAAGGACTCGTACCTGCTTTGCTGCCACAACCCCAACAGGCTGCCTGGCCAAAAAGAACCCCCTCCAAAGAGGTACCAGACGCTACAAACAACCCCTGAACCAAAAACACACCCTAAAGGTATCCCCCGAAGGCTGAGGTTAAAAAATCTTTACCCCTTTCTCCTCCAAAAAACCTCCCCTGCCTACCTCCCCAGCCACGTGAACAATCAGAAGACAATGAAAAGGAAGATAAAGGTGGACGGACCAACACTGAATGAGAAGAAGATGACAAGAAAAAGCGCAACCAGTGGGGGTCTCCCAGCAAGGGGCCAAAATAGTCATGGGGAGAGAGTGGGGAGTGGGTGAGTTACACTGGCCGCTGGAGAGGCAGGGGGTGGTGTGTAGGAGAGGAAGGAATAAGTCAGGCGGCAAGAATACCTGGGGGACGAATAAGGTGACCTAGGTGTGCAAAGGGGGCAGGGTCATGGGTGTACAAGGGGGGGGCAGGGTCTAGGTGTACAAGGGGGGCAGGGTCATGGGTGTGCAAGGGGGGCAGGGTCATGGGTGTACAAGGGGGGGCAGGGTCTAGGTGTACAAGGGGGGCAGGGTCATGGGTGTACAAGGGGGGCAGGTCATGGGTGTACAAGGGGGGGGGGCAGGGTCATGGGTGTACAAGGGGGGGGCAGGGTCATGGGTGTACAAGGGGGGGGCAGGGTCATGGGTGTACAAGGGGGGCAGGGTCATGGGTTGTACAAGGAGGGCAGGGTCATGGGTGTACAAGGGGGGCAGGGTCATGGGTGTACAAGGGGGGCAGGGTCATGGGTGTACAAGGGGGGCAGGGTCATGGGTTGTACAAGGAGGGCAGGGTCATGGGTGTACAAGGGGGGGCAGGGTCATGGGTGTACAAGGGGGGGCAGGGTCATGGGTGTACAAGGGGGGCAGGGTCATGGGTGTACAAGGGGGGCAGGGTCATGGGTGTACAAGGGGGGGCAGGGTCATGGGTGTACAAGGGGGGGCAGGGTCATGGGTGTACAAGGGGGGCAGGTCATGGGTGTACAAGGGGGGGGGCAGGGTCATGGGTGTACAAGGGGGGCAGGGTCATGGGTGTACAAGGGGGGCAGGGTCATGGGTGTACAAGGGGGGCAGGTCATGGGTGTACAAGGGGGGCAGGGTCATGGGTGTACAAGGGGGGCAGGTCATGGGTGTACAAGGGGGGGGCAGGGTCATGGGTGTACAAGGGGGGCAGGTCATGGGTGTACAAGGGGGGGGCAGGGTAATGGGTGTACAAGGGGGGGGCAGGGTCATGGGTGTACAAGGGGGGGGCAGGGTCATGGATGTACAAGGGGGGCAGGTCATGGGTGTACAAGGGGGGCAGGGTCATGGGTGTACAAGGGGGGGGCAGGGTCATGGGTGTACAAGGGGGGCAGGTCATGGGTGTACAAGGGGGGGGGGCAGGGTCATGGGTGTACAAGGGGGGCAGGTCATGGGTGTACAAGGGTGTACAAAGCATTCTGGGTTTGTACTTCTTTGGGTTTGGATTGTGGTGGGATTTATCTTCTTTTGGGAGTGGGGTCAGCAGGTCCGCCTCCAATGATACAAGACAAGTGGTAGCCTGTGAGCCAAAGCCAATGAGAGGACTGGGCTAAATAAATACACAGAAGCTGACGAACAAGCAGGATACAACGCGGAAATGTTTCTTAGTTCAGTCAGGTGGAATATTCTAGACATCTCTGAGAACATTGATGGTAAATAGATAAGAGGACAACACATTTTGCAGATTTTCCTCATGTTGAAATTTTTGTAGCATCCCAGTATAGCACAGGGTGTTATCACAGGTGCTCCTCCTCCTCTGTGTCCCCGCCTCCTCCTCTTCCTTTGTGTCTCCTCCTCCTCCTCCTCCTCTGTGTCCCTTCTCCTCTCGGTGTCTCCTCCTCCTCTGTGTCCCCTCCTCCTCTGTTTCCCTTCCTCCTCTATGTCTCCTCTGCTGTGTCCCCTCCTTCTCAGTGTTTCCTCCTCCTCTCAGTGTCCCCTCCTCCTCTGTGCCTCCTCCTCCTCAGTGTCCCCTCTTCCTCCTCCTCTGTGCCTCCTCCTCCTCAGTGTCCCCTCCTCCTCTCAGTGTCTCCTCTGCTCAGTTTCCCCTCCTCCTCTGTGCCCCCTCCTCCTCCTTCTCAGTGTTTCCTCCTCTTCTCAGTGTCCCCTCCTCCTCTGTGCCTCCTCCTCCTCCTCAGTGTCCCCTCCTCCTCTCAGTGTCTCCTCTGCTCAGTTTCCCCTCCTCCTCTGTGCCCCCTCCTCCTCCTTCTACGTGTTTCCTCCTCTTCTTAGTGTCCCCTCCTCCTCTGTGCCTCCTCCTCCTCGGTGTCCACTCCTCATCTCAGTGTCCCCTCCTCCTCTCAGTGTCCCCTCCTCCTCTCAGTGCCCCCTCCTCCTCTCAGTGTCCCCTCCTCCTCTTGTCAGTGCCCCCTCCTCCTCTGTGTCCCCTCCTCCTCTGTGCCTCCTCCTCCTCCTCTCAGTGTTTCCTCCTCCTCAGTGTCCACTCCTCCTCTGTGCCTCCTCCTCCTCAGTGTCCACTCCTCCTCTTAGTGCCCCCTCCTCCTCTGAGTGTCCCCTCCTCCTCCTGTCAGTGCCCCCTCCTCCTCTCAGTGTCCCCTCCTCCTCTGTGCCTCCTCCTCCTCCTCTCAGTGCCCTCTCCTCCTCTCAGTGTCCCCTCCTCCTCCTGTCAGTGCCCCCTCCTCCTCTCAGTGTCCCCTCCTCCTCTGTGCCTCCTCCTCCTCAGTGTCCACTCCTCCTCTGAGTGTCCCCTCCTCCTCCTGTCAGTGTCCCCTCCTCCTCTGTGCCTCCTCCTCCTCCTCTGTGCCTCCTCCTCCTCCTCTCAGTGCCCCCTCCTCCTCTTAGTGTCCCCTCCTCCTCTGTGTCCCCTCCTCCTCCTCTCAATATCCACCATTTGTTTGACCTGCAGGATCTGATGATGAAATTAATATGTCACTTGGACTCTCGCTGGCGGCTCGGAAGGATTCTGGTCGGTTACTGGTACGTCTACTGCCCCTCTGTACCTCACTCATATCTTAGCGGGGGTCACACCACCTGTATGTTGTTGTTACAAGAAAACCCTAACCCATTCCTTGTATGTACGGCAGGTGTGTGGGCCGACCTTACAGAGACCTTGTGGACAGAACATCTATGTCAATGGACGCTGCTACCAGCTGGACAGAAACCTGGATGTGGAGAACACCCTATCGGCACCTCCACCAGGTAACAGCCGGATGGCCCAGCACCGGGGCCTCGTATTACTGCTCACACAGTACAGTCCTACTGATCTCCAAGCTGACCTAATAGTCCCGGTGTATAAGGGGCCACAGGACCACCTGACAGAAGCTTCTGGTCCTGTATAATGATTATTACTCCTGATGATGTCCTATCTCTTCCTCAGAGTGCGGCCTGGATGTTGTGTTCGTCATTGATGGTTCCGGCAGTGTTCAATTAACAAACTTTAAAGTAATGTTGCGTTTTGTGAGACAGATGATTTCTTCCTTGAGCACGACGGACACCCAGGTAATATACACACAGGTAATATACACAGGTAATATACACAGGTAATATACACAGGTAATACACACAGGTAATATACACACAGGTAATACACACAGGTAATACACACAGGTAATGCACCCTAAGTAATATACACAGGTAATATACACAGGTAATACACACAGGTAATATACACACAGGTAATATACACAGGTAATACACCCAGGTAATATACACAGGTAATACACCCAGGTAATATACACAGGTAATATACACAGGTAATACACACAGGTAATATACGCAGGTAATACACCCAGGTAATATACACAGGTAATACACCCAGGTAATATACACAGGTAATACACACAGGTAATATACACAGGTAATATACACAGGTAATACACACGTGTACTACACCCGGTAACATCCCTGCCCCACGGGTAATACACACAGGTAATACACACAGGTAATATACACCCAGGTAATATACACAGGTAATATACACAGGTAATACACACGTGTACTACACCCGGTAACATCCCTGCCCCACAGGTTATATACACAGATTATATACACAGGTTATATACACAGATAATACACACAGGTAATATACACCCAGGTAATATACACAGGTAATATACACACGGGTAATATACACGGTAACATCCCTGACCCACGGGTAATAGACACGGTGACATCCCTGACCCACGGGTAATACACATGGTAACATCCCTGACCCACGGGTAATAGACACGGTGACATCCCTGACCCACGGGTAATACACATGGTAACATCCCTGACCCACGGGTAATAGACACGGTGACATCCCTGACCCACGGGTAATACACATGGTAACATCCCTGACCCACGGGTAATATACACGGTGACATCCCTGACCCACGGGTAATATACACGGTGACATCCCTGACCCACGGGTAATATACACAGTGACATCCCTGACCCACGGGTAATATACACGGTAACATCCCTGACCCACGGGTAATATACACGGTAACATCCCTGACCCACGGGTAATATACACGGTGACATCCCTGACCCACGGGTAATACACACGGTAACGTCCCTGACCCACGGGTAATATACACGGTAACATCCCTGACCCACGGGTAATATACACGGTAACATCCCTGACCCACGGGTAATATATACGGTAACATCCCTGACCAACGGGTAATATACACGGTAACATCCCTGACCCACGGGTAATATACACGGTAACATCCCTGACCCACGGGTAATATACACGGTAACATCCCTGACCCACGGGTAATATACACGGTAACATCCCTGACCCACGGGTAATATACACGGTAACATCCCTGACCCACGGGTAATATACACGGTAACATCCCTGACCCACGGCTAATACACATGGTAACATCCCTGACCCACGGGTAATATACATGGTAACATCCCTGACCAAGGGGTAATATACACGGTAAAATCCCTGACCCACGGGTAATATACACGGTGACATCCCTGACCCACGGGTAATACACATGGTAACATCCCTGACCCACGGGTAATATACACGGTGACATCCCTGACCCACGGGTAATACACATGGTAACATCCCTGACCCACGGGTAATATACACGGTGACATCCCTAACCCACGGGTAATATACAAGGTAACATACCTGACCCACGGGTAATATACACAGTAACGTCCCTGACCCACGGATATTATCCACAGTAACATCCCTGACCCACGGATATTATACACAGTAACATCCCTGACCCACGGGTAACACACAGGTAATAAACACAGGTAATATACACGGTAACATCCCTGACCCACGGGTAATACACACGGTAACATCCCTAACCCACGGGTAATATACACGGTGACATCCCTGACCCACGGGTAATATACAAGGTAACATACCTGACCCACGGGTAATATACACAGTAATGTCCCTGACCCACGGATATTATACACAGTAACATCCCTGACCCACGGATATTATACACAGTAACATCCCTGACCCACGGGTAACACACAGGTAATAAACACAGGTAATATACACGGTAACATCCCTGACCCACGGGTAATACACATGGTAACATCCCTAACCCACGGGTAATATACACGGTGACATCCCTGACCCACGGGTAATATACACGGTAACATCCCTGACCCACGGGTAATATACACGGTAACATCAGACGCGCGCCCGCAGCAGTCTGAGAGCTGCTGATTTCGCAATGGATTTTCTGACAAATGTCCTGAGTGTTGAGCAGTAGATGGGAAGAACAGTTTATAGATATTTCAACTAATGTCAGTATGAGTTAGATCTTCGCCAACTAACCATCATCCAGCACAATCCAAAGATATATATGCAGTTACTTACCTGGTGATATACGTTACTCCTCCGCTCATCCACAGCGCCCATTTTATTAGCGGGCGACCACTGAATACGATTTAGACTAATTCCGTAATTATGTGCAAGGTCCACAGACATGCGCAGTGCCAGTCAGACAATCGCATATACTCTAAGTCCACAGACATGCGCGGTGCCAGTCAGACAATCGCATATACTCTAAGTCCACAGACATGCGCAGTGCCAGTCAGACAATCGCATATACTCTAAGTCCACAGACATGCGCAGTGCCAGTCAGACAATCGCATATACTCTAAGTCCACAGACATGCGCAGTGCCAGTCAGACAATCGCATATACTCTAAGTCCACAGACATGCGCAGTGCCAGTCAGACAATCGCATATACTCTTAAGTCCACAGACATGCGCAGTGCCAGTCAGACAATCGCATATACTCTAAGTCCACAGACATGCGCAGTGCCAGTCAGACAATCGCATATACTCTAAGTCCACAGACATGCGCAGTGCCAGTCAGACAATCGCATATACTCTAAGTCCACTGACATGCGCAGTGAACCACACATACTGCCCAGGGGAGTGAGGGTCCGTTTACACAGAAAGATTTATCTGACAGATTTTGGAAGCCAAAGCCAGGAATGGATTTAAAAAAAGGATAGATCCCAGTCTTTCCTTTATGACCTGATCCCTGTTTATAGTCTGTTCCTGGTTTTGGCTTCAAAGATCTGTCAGATAAATCTGTCTGTGTAAACGCACCATAAGTCCAAAATCAGACTCATTGGGCATGCGCACCACAGACTTTTCAAACTAAGCGCCCTTTCCATCATACCACAACAGTCCATCCTCTTTCACCTCCCCTCACGTCCTTCAGCTATCACTATAAATCCGATGATGACGATTTGAAAACGCCGGCGAGACATGTCAGTCTAACACGGACATTTTTTAACTATTGCACCTCTTGAACATGTCAGTAACTTAGCTATGGGGATATCGGTAGTTTGAGAACTTTACACTAGAGGGGAAGAGCGCATCCCAAATCGCTCAGGCAGTAGCACGGAGTAGCGACCTTTGCCCATCAAGGGCTTACAGTGGATCTCCCTTAGACAGTACTGGAGTTCCAGACCCACCAGTGATGTATGTGCTCCTGCATTATCAGTTTGTGTAGACATCCCGAGCCAGCGCTATCTGGCATCTACAGCAGTGACGCTCGGGTACTGTACAACACCGTCCGGGGACAGTACAGAGCATCACTGCACCTACTAACGACACCCACAGTAGCTATAGACAGTGTCGGCTGACACTACGAGATTTCTCAAGAGCAAGAGGCAGCAATATTTTATTTTGCATTGCACATGGTTATGTTATTAAAGTTCAATAATATAGGAAAACAGGGTATGCTCTGAGGGCTCCCAGAAAGTGTATACATACAAATGTCCTCAGTGTGCACATACCCTAAGACTGATCTGGCTGCCCAGAATGCTTTGCTCTACCCATAAGGCATGTTACTTTTACAAGTGAGGTAATACTACATACAGCCAGTAGATGGTGCTCTAACCACTGAATAGCAGAGATAATAGAACACAATGCTTTTATAATATCAGGATAATGAGGCTGGTGGACAGAAGACTGTGTGAGGGACCCAGCTCAAGGACTGGCTAAGCAAGAGAGTTACAAAACAGTGGCATATAAGAGGGTAAGGCAGATAGTCAATCAAGAAACAGTTAACCCTTTGCTATCTTCTTTCAACTGTGCCAGACAAGACAGAAGGTATAGTGACACCAAGTGGTGGGAGTAGCGCACTACATACTTCAGCCCCAGAGCATGTAGACATATAGGTACTGACCTACACTTGATACCATAGACAGTGAGACAGTGACAGATAGCAGTGACACCCGCTCTGGGACACTGCCGATGTAGAGGTGATTGATGGTGATGTGATGGATGGGTGGGGGATGTGTGATGGGTGAGGGGCGGTGATGTGATGGGTGAGGGGCGGTGATGTGATGGGTGAGGGGCGGTGATGTGATGGGTGAGAGGTGGTGATGTGATGGGTGAGGGATGTGTGATGTGATGGGTGGGGGATGTGTGATGTGATGGGTGAGGGGCGGTGATGTGATGGATGGGTGGGGGATGTGTGATGTGATGGGTGAGGGGTGGTGATGTGATGGGTGAGGGATGTGTGATGTGATGGGTGAGGGGCGGTGATGTGATGGATGGGTGGGGGATGTGTGATGTGATGGGTGAGGGGTGGTGATGTGATGGGTGAGAGGCGGTGATGTGATGGGTGAGGGGCGGTGATGTGATGGGTGAGAGGCGGTGATGTGATGGGTGAGGGATGGTGATGTGATGGGTGAGGGGTGGTGATGTGATGTGATGGGTGAGGGATGGTGATGTGATGGATGGGTGGGGGATGTGTGATGTGATGGGTGAGGGGTGGTGATGTGATGGGTGAGAGGCGGTGATGTGATGGGTGAGGGGCGGTGATGTGATGGGTGAGAGGCGGTGATGTGATGGGTGAGGGATGGTGATGTGATGGGTGAGGGGCGGTGATGTGATGGGTGAGGGGCGGTGATGTGATGGGTGAGGGATGGTGATGTGATGGGTGAGGGGCGGTGATGTGATGGGTGAGGGGCGGTGATGTGATGGGTGAGGGGCGGTGATGTGATGGGTGAGGGATGGTGATGTGATGGGTGAGGGGCGGTGATGTGATGGGTGAGGGGCGGTGATGTGATGGGTGAGGGGCGGTGATGTGATGGGTGAGGGATGGTGATGTGATGGGTGAGGGGCGGTGATGTGATGGGTGAGGGGCGGTGATGTGATGGGTGAGGGATGGTGATGTGATGGGTGAGGGATGGTGATGTGATGGGTGAGGGGCGGTGATGTGATGGGTGAGGGGCGGTGATGTGATGGGTGAGGGGCGGTGATGTGATGGGTGAGGGATGGTGATGTGATGTGATGGGTGAGGGATGGGGATGTGATGTGATGAGTGGGGGATGTGTGATGTGATGGGTGAGGGGTGGTGATGTGATGGGTGAGGGGCGGTGATGTGATGGGTGAGGGATGGTGATGTGATGGGTGATGGATGGTGATGTGATGGGTGAGGGGCGGTGATGTGATGGGTGAGGGGTGGTGATGTGATGGGCGGTGATGTGATGGGTGAGGGGTGGTGATGTGATGGGTGAGGGGCGGTGATGTGATGGGTGAGGGGTGGTGATGTGATGGGCGGTGATGTGATGGGTGAGGGGTGGTGATGTGATGGGTGAGGGGCGGTGATGTGATGGGTGAGGGGTGGTGATGTGATGGGTGAGGGGCGGTGATGTGATAGGTGAGGGGCGGTGATGTGATGGGTGAGGGGCGGTGATGTGATGGGTGAGGGGCGGTGATGGTTTGGATGGTGATGTGATTAGTAAGGAATGGTTATGGGTGAGGGGTGGTGATGTGATGGGTGATGGGCGGTGATGTGATGGGTGAGGGGCGGTGATGTGATGGGTGAGGGGCGGTGATGTGATGGGTGAGGGGCGGTGATGTGATGGGTGAGAGGCGGTGATGTGATGGGTGAGGGATGGGGATGTGATGGGTGAGGGGCGGTGATGTGATGGGTGAGAGGCAGTGATGTGATGGGTGAGGGGTGGTGATGTGATGGGTGAGGGATGGTGATGTGATGGGTGAGGGATGGTGATGTGATGGGTGAGAGGCGGTGATGTGATGGGTGAGGGATGGTGATGTGATGGGTGAGGGGCGGTGATGTGATGGGTGAGGGATGGTGATGTGATGGGTGAGGGGTGGTGATGTGATGGGTGAGGGATGGTGATGTGATGGGTGAGGGATGGTGATGGGTGAGGGGCGGTGATGTGATGGGTGAGGGGCGGTGATGTGATGGGTGAGGGATGGTGATGTGATGGGTGAGGGGCGGTGATGTGATGGGTGAGGGATGGTGATGTGATGGGTGAGGGGTGGTGATGTGATGGGTGAGGGATGGTGATGTGATGGGTGAGGGATGGTGATGGGTGAGGGGCGGTGATGTGATGGGTGAGGGATGGTGATGTGATGGGTGAGGGGTGGTGATGTGATGGGTGAGGGATGGTGATGTGATGGGTGAGGGGTGGTGATGTAATGGGCGGTGATGTGATGGGTGAGAGGTGGTGATGTGATGGGTGAGGGGCGGTGATGTGATGGGTGAGGGGTGGTGATGTGATGGGTGAGGGGTGGTGATGTGATGGGTGATGGGTGAGGGGCGGTGATGTGATGGGTGAGGGGCGGTGATGGGTGGTGATGTGATGGGTGAGGGGCGGTGATGTGATGGGTGAGGGGCGGTGATGTGATGGGTGATAGGCGGTGATGTGATGGGTGAGGGGCGGTGATGTGATGGGTGAGGGGCGGTGATGTGATGGGTGAGGGGCCGTGATGTGATGGGTGAGGGGCGGTGATGTGATGGGTGAGGGGTGGTGATGTGATGGGTGAGGGGCGGTGATGTGATAGGTGAGGGGCGGTGATGTGATGGGTGAGGGATGGTGATGTGATGGGTGAGGGGCGGTGATGTGATGGGTGATGGATGGTGATGTGATGGGTGAGGGATGGTGATGTGATGGGTGAGGGATGGTGATGTGATGGGTGAGGGGCCGTGATGTGATGGGTGAGAGGCGGTGATGTGATGGGTGAGGGGTGGTGATGTGATGGGCGGTGATGTGATGGGTGAGGGGCGGTGATGTGATGGGTGAGGGGCCGTGATGTGATGGGTGAGAGGCGGTGATGTGATGGGTGAGGGGTGGTGATGTGATGGGTGAGGGGCGGTGATGTGATAGGTGAGGGGCGGTGATGTGATGGGTGAGGGGTGGTGATGTGATGGGCGGTGATGTGATGGGTGAGGGGCGGTGATGTGATGGGTGAGGGGCGGTGATGTGATGGGTGAGGGGCGGTGATGTGATGGGTGAGGGATGGTGATGTGATGGGTGAGGGGCGGTGATGTGATGGGTGAGGGGCGGTGATGTGATGGGTGAGGGATGGTGATGTGATGGGTGAGGGATGGTGATGTGATGGGTGAGGGGCGGTGATGTGATGGGTGAGGGGCGGTGATGTGATGGGTGAGGGGCGGTGATGTGATGGGTGAGGGATGGTGATGTGATGGGTGAGGGGCGGTGATGTGATGAGTGAGGGCGGTGATGTGATGGGTGAGGGGCGGTGATGTGATGGGTGAGGGATGGTGATGTGATGTGATGGGTGAGGGATGGGGATGTGATGTGATGAGTGGGGGATGTGTGATGTGATGGGTGAGGGGCGGTGATGTGATGGGTGAGGGATGGTGATGTGATGGGTGATGGATGGTGATGTGATGGGTGAGGGGCGGTGATGTGATGGGTGAGGGGTGGTGATGTGATGGGCGGTGATGTGATGGGTGAGGGGTGGTGATGTGATGGGTGAGGGGCGGTGATGTGATGGGTGAGGGGTGGTGATGTGATGGGCGGTGATGTGATGGGTGAGGGGTGGTGATGTGATGGGTGAGGGGCGGTGATGTGATGGGTGAGGGGTGGTGATGTGATGGGTGAGGGGCGGTGATGTGATAGGTGAGGGGCGGTGATGTGATGGGTGAGGGGTGGTGATGTGATGGGTGAGGGGCGGTGATGTGATAGGTGAGGGGCGGTGATGTGATGGGTGAGGGGCGGTGATGTGATGGGTGAGGGGCGGTGATGTGAGGGGCGGTGATGTGATGGGTGAGAGGCAGTGATGTGATGGATGAGGGACGGTGATGGTTTGGATGGTGATGTGATTAGTAAGGAATGGTTATGGGTGAGGGGTGGTGATGTGATGGGTGATGGGCGGTGATGTGATGGGTGAGGGGCGGTGATGTGATGGGTGAGGGGCGGTGATGTGATGGGTGAGGGATGGGGATGTGATGGGTGAGGGGCGGTGATGTGATGGGTGAGAGGCAGTGATGTGATGGGTGAGGGGTGGTGATGTGATGGGTGAGGGATGGTGATGTGATGGGTGAGGGATGGTGATGTGATGGGTGAGAGGCGGTGATGTGATGGGTGAGGGATGGTGATGTGATGGGTGAGGGGCGGTGATGTGATGGGTGAGGGATGGTGATGTGATGGGTGAGGGGTGGTGATGTGATGGGTGAGGGATGGTGATGGGTGAGGGGCGGTGATGTGATGGGTGAGGGGCGGTGATGTGATGGGTGAGGGATGGTGATGTGATGGGTGAGGGGCGGTGATGTGATGGGTGAGGGATGGTGATGTGATGGGTGAGGGGTGGTGATGTGATGGGTGAGGGATGGTGATGTGATGGGTGAGGGATGGTGATGGGTGAGGGGCGGTGATGTGATGGGTGAGGGATGGTGATGTGATGGGTGAGGGGTGGTGATGTGATGGGTGAGGGATGGTGATGTGATGGGTGAGGGGTGGTGATGTAATGGGCGGTGATGTGATGGGTGAGAGGTGGTGATGTGATGGGTGAGGGGCGGTGATGTGATGGGTGAGGGGTGGTGATGTGATGGGTGAGGGGTGGTGATGTGATGGGTGATGGGTGAGGGGCGGTGATGTGATGGGTGAGGGGCGGTGATGGGTGGTGATGTGATGGGTGAGGGGCGGTGATGTGATGGGTGAGGGGCGGTGATGTGATGGGTGATAGGCGGTGATGTGATGGGTGAGGGGCGGTGATGTGATGGGTGAGGGGCGGTGATGTGATGGGTGAGGGGCGGTGATGTGATGGGTGAGGGGCGGTGATGTGATGGGTGAGGGGTGGTGATGTGATGGGTGAGGGGCGGTGATGTGATGGGTGAGGGGCGGTGATGTGATGGGTGAGGGATGGTGATGTGATGGGTGAGGGGCGGTGATGTGATGGGTGATGGATGGTGATGTGATGGGTGAGGGATGGTGATGTGATGGGTGAGGGGCCGTGATGTGATGGGTGAGAGGCGGTGATGTGATGGGTGAGGGGTGGTGATGTGATGGGCGGTGATGTGATGGGTGAGGGGCGGTGATGTGATGGGTGAGGGGCGGTGATGTGATGGGTGAGAGGCGGTGATGTGATGGGTGAGGGGTGGTGATGTGATGGGTGAGGGGCGGTGATGTGATAGGTGAGGGGCGGTGATGTGATGGGTGAGGGGTGGTGATGTGATGGGCGGTGATGTGATGGGTGAGGGGCGGTGATGTGATGGGTGAGGGGCGGTGATGTGATGGGTGAGGGGCGGTGATGTGATGGGTGAGAGGCGGTGATGTGATGGGTGAGGGGTGGTGATGTGATGGGCGGTGATGTGATGGGTGAGGGGCGGTGATGTGATGGGTGAGGGGCGGTGATGTGATGGGTGAGGGGCGGTGATGTGATAGGTGAGGGGCGGTGATGTGATGGGTGAGGGGCGGTGATGTGATGGGTGAGAGGCGGTGATGTGATGGGTGAGGGGCGGTGATGTGATGGGTGAGGGGCGGTGATGTGATAGGTGAGGGGCGGTGATGTGATGGGTGAGGGGCGGTGATGTGATGGGTGAGAGGCGGTGATGTGATGGGTGAGGGATGGTGATGGGTGAGGGGCGGTGATGTGATGGGTGAGGGGTGGTGATGTGATGGGTGAGGGGCGGTGATGTGATAGGTGAGGGGCGGTGATGTGATGGGTGAGGGGTGGTGATGTGATGGGCGGTGATGTGATGGGTGAGGGGCGGTGATGTGATGGGTGAGGGGCGGTGATGTGATGGGTGAGGGGCGGTGATGTGATGGGTGAGAGGCGGTGATGTGCTGGGTGAGGGGTGGTGATGTGATGGGCGGTGATGTGATGGGTGAGGGGCGGTGATGTGATGGGTGAGGGGCGGTGATGTGATGGGTGAGGGGCGGTGATGTGATGGGTGAGAGGCGGTGATGTGATGGGTTAGGGGTGGTGATGTGATGGGCGGTGATGTGATGGGTGAGGGGCGGTGATGTGATGGGTGAGGGGCGGTGATGTGATGGGTGAGGGGCGGTGATGTGATAGGTGAGGGGCGGTGATGTGATGGGTGAGGGGCGGTGATGTGATAGGTGAGGGATGGTGATGTGATGGGTGAGGGGCGGTGATGTGATGGGTGAGGGGCGGTGATGTGATAGGTGAGGGGCGGTGATGTGATGGGTGAGGGGCGGTGATGTGATAGGTGAGGGGCGGTGATGTGATGGGTGAGGGGTGGTGATGTGATGGGTGAGGGGCGGTGATGTGATGGGTGAGGGGTGGTGATGTGATGGGCGGTGATGTGATAGGTGAGGGGCGGTGATGTGATGGGTGGTTATGGGATAGGTGAGCCTATGATGAATAATGGGTTGACGTGTTTTGGATTCTGGCTGGTGACTTGTTTCTGGCGATGGGAGGGCTGACATGAGGATATGAGAAGTTGTGCTGTAATGGATGATGGGTAATAAGATCATTCATCTTTTTCCTCCTAGTTTGCTCTATTACAATACTCTCACACATTGCAAGAAGAATTTGGGTTTAGAAGATTTCCCTCCAGTTCAGATTTGGATGTTGTGAGTAATATTAGATATCAGAATGGAGGGTCTACAAAAACCTGGACGGCCATCACTACAGCCATGTAAGTATCTGCTCAGTGTGGGTACCTGAGGGGCACCAATGCCCATATCATCTGCCACACATTTTAGGCACTTTGCTTCAGCATCATCCTCACCCATCCTGAGTCCCCAACAGTGCCTATTTTGTGTCGTACTGTTGTATTTAGGCTAGTGTGGGCTCTCAAATAGTACTTGGGTCCTCTATATGCTGTCACATAGTAGAAAGGCCCCCATCTGTGTTGTTATATTGTAGATATGCCCACTCTGTGACTTCATATAAAAGACTTTGCCTCTCTGTGCCCCCAAATAGTGGTCAGACCCCTCTGTGTCTCCATAAAGTAGTTTGGCCTTTCTGTGACCTCATATAGTAGTTAGGTCCCCCATACAGTAGTTACGCCCCTCTGTGCCCTCAAATAGTAGTTAGGGAAGGATCAGCCACTGCTGGCAAAATGCTAACTATGACTTAAGACAGCACTTCTATGAAATAGGGCCACTATTTATTTACACCACAATGCAACGTTTTGGCTTTTACATAAGCGAGAGCCTAGCTTCGCCATAGCCAACAAAACCCACCGTTATTCTCCATTAAAGGAGATGTCCGGACATTTATAAAACCCGGCAACTAGCAGGACATACGTCTCCCGTGGTTAGCGTCATGAACGGCCTTGGGACTCCTGCCAGGCTTCGGAATCTGTGCTGCACACGTCACGACCCAGCCAGTCAGTAACTGTGGCGGGACGCTGCTCCAGTCACTGATTGCCTGAGTGGCCGGTCCATCAGCCACAGCAGACCGGCAGGGAGGGTATTTATGGGTTGGGTTCCCCAGGCCTCGGCTTTAACCTTTCCTATCTCTGCAGGGAGGGTCTTTATTAGTGCTGAGCGAGCATGCTGGTCCGAGCTTGGTACTCGATCAGTATTAGGGTACTCGATGGTACTCGTTACTTGGACGAGCATCTCACGATACTCGAGGAAATCTCATCATCCGTTTCCTGTAAGTTTGGGCACTATTTCTCAGCCAATAAACATGCAGGAGACTCTTTGGTACATCCTGCGATGACGTGGGACCCATACATGTCGATAGCAGCAATTGGTTGGCCAGATCCGATGACCCTGCCATATAAAACTCTACGCCGGCAGAGCTCAATGCTGTGAGAGATCAGGGACAGAGCTGCTGCTGGTCAGGGAGAGTGTCAGTGTAGGATATAGCCTTCCAGTAGGCAGGGTATATACCAGCAATACAAACAAACTAAAAATAAAAGCTTTTATTAATACTATTACTACAGACTGCTGGCTGGGAGTTGTAGTGCTGCTACCACGATTTAACCAGAACACTGTGGTGACCGGCTGCTGGCAGAACGGGGGCATAAGGTGTTGTATACAGACCCCTAAGAAGTGCTCAGTCTACTCCTTTTTGATTTTGGGGCTGGTGGTCCTGGTGTACTACACTGTATAGCTGGGATTTGTAGTGCATCCTGCATAGAACTTCACTGTTCAATGTATTGGGGTGACAGAAAGTGTGTACAGTTGGTGCCCATACCAGATAGCACCTTCAAGCACCCCCTTAACTAGTGTGTACTACACTGTATTGCTGGGATTTGTAGTGCATCCTGCCTAGAACTTACTTCACTGCTCATTGTATTGGGGTGTACAGTTGTCGCCCATACCAGATAGCACCGTAGAGCCCCACCAAACCATTGGTTACTACAACTATTTTTCCAGATATCTGTATTTCATACGCAAGGCCTATCTCAGTTCCATACTGTGCAGTGTCCATAAAATGGTGACCCCCAGGGGTAAGGGACGAGGGCATGGGGTTCCAAGTGATGCCGTTGCTGGAGGCCGTGGTTCAGGGCAGGGTGACACAGCAGCACCTGTTGAGGAGGTAGCAGTGGCACACCGCAGACGTCCACTAACTAGCTTCTTTGACCAACTTACGGGGTCTCATGGTAGACTAATATTGAAACAGCAGCAGTGTGAACAGGTGATGACGTGGATAGCGGATAATGTGTCCAGTAACTTATCCACCACCCTGTCTTCCACGCAGTCCACCTACGCTACCCAAGGGAGAGGAACCCTTGCTCCATTAGCTCAGCCTCCTTCCCCACAGCCTGGCCGCTCCATCCATCCACCACCACCAGGCTCCCAGGAACTCTTTTCTGGACCCTTCCCTGAGTCCGAGCAACCGGAGCAGTCGATCTGTCCTGATGCCCAAACTATGCAGCTCACACAGACTCAAAGTGAGGAGGAGAGTGAGGAGCTTGTGGATGAGGACGAGGTGACTGACCCGAGCTGGGTGGATAAGCCTAGTGTAGACCGTGCTTCTGAGGGGGAGGCAAGTTCACCCGCAGGACCGGTTGGAAGAGGAAGAGGGGTGGGCAGAGGGAGAGGCAGGGGCAGAGCGAGTAGATCAGCAACTGTTTCACAGAGTCAAACTCCCGTGGCCAGGCCTAGATGTTCCCAAGTCTGGAAGTTTTTTAAAGAAATTGCCGATGACCGACGGACTGTAGTGTGTAACATGTGCCATGTCGGGATCAGCAGGGGAGCCACCACTACCAGCCTAACCACTACCAGCATGCGCAGGCATATGAGCGCTAAACACCCCACTCAGTGGAACCAAGGCCATTCAGTGACTGCAAGTCGCACCCCTGCTCCTTCCCCTGTGTCAGGTGCTGGCTCTGTCAGTCCCCCCACCCAGGCACGAGCGCCTCCCACCCTACACGCACCCCTTCACCTCCACTATGCTTCACACCCTCCAGCAAGGTGTCCAAGCGCAGCGTTCAACTGTCCTTGCAGCAACTGTCCCTTGCCTCCATGTTGGCTACTGCTGGGCCTTTACTGGCATCCATGTAGACTACTGGTGTGCCTGCCCTTGCCTCGTTGTTGCTGGGCCTTAACTGGCATCCATGTAGACTACTGGTGTGCCTGCCCTTGCATCCTTGTTGACTACTGCTGGGCCTAAACTGGCATCCCGGGTTCGTGTGTAATTAGCAGTGAGCTTGGTTGCGTGTGACAAGGGGCGGAACCTGGTTGCGGCTCTGCAACTTGGCAGCCTCACACATGTACCATGCCTGGCCCACGTCTTCAACCTAGTGTTGCTGTGGTTTCTTAAAACTTACCCCAATGTGGCTGACTTGCTTACCAAGGTGCACCGCATCTGTGCGCATTTCCGCAAGTCAACCAGTTAAACTAACCCCAACTGCTACAGTCAAATTCCAAGTCAAATTCAAACGCAAAACAACGGTGGGGGGAGAAGTGGGGAGTCACATGATGCAGGGAATGTTACCCCAACCGCTAGAGTCAAATTCATAGTCAAATTCAATTTGCCTTCCTTGTCTTGTCCATTTCGAACCATATTATCTGTGGATTTTATCTTATCTTAGGGGTGTCCTCTGCCATCCTTTCACCAGTAGCTTCTATCCTTCCTTGGATCTTGTAGCCTTTTTGAAGGCAGGATTGACCAGGTCTTTTTAATAGACACTTGCCCTCTCTTAGAGACTCTTTAACCCTTAGCCGCACCAGGAAGTTATAGTACGTCCTGGCAGGAGGTTACTATCCGCACCAGGACGTACTATAACTTCCCGGCTCCCGGTGCTCACTGTTTACATAAACAGTGACCGGGAGCCGCAACTAAACTGTCAGCTGATAGCTGACAGTTTAGTGTTGCTGCTGCTGGACCCCCTGAAGGGGTCCAGCACAGGCGATCACCGGCATCAGTGGATCGGTAACGATCCACTGATCCCGGTGAAGCCAGCAGTAAACCCCCGGTCCCGGTCTCTGCCGAGTTCCGGGATCCGGGGGAAGCTGCTGCCCCCCGCTGTCCCCCGATCTTCATGTGTCGGTACTTACCACAGCACAGCGGCGGCGATCCGGCGGCAGCGGCGATCCGGCGGCAGCGGCGAACGGGGTGGGGGGGGTCGGTGGCGGGGGTCTTTGACTTGCTTCCTCCTGGAGGCAGAGAGAGCCCGGCATCAGGGGGGGGAGAGAGAGAGGTCCATGCTGCAGCAGGAGGGGGGTCACGTCAGAGATCGCTCCTTCCCCCTCCTCCTTGCAGCACTGGCTCCCCGGTCCCAGAGCTCAATGAGTTCTGGGACCGGAGAGCCAGTGCTGCAAGGAGGTGGGGGAAGGAGCGATCTCTGACGTGACCCCCCTCCTGCTGCAGCATGGACCTCTCTCTCTCCCCCCCCTGATGCCGGGCTCTCTCTGCCTCCAGGATGAAGCAATCCCCCCACCCCCGGATCGCCGCCGCTGTTTCGGTACTCACCGGAGGGTCACAGCAGATGTCTCTCCTTCCCCCTCCTCCTGGCATCACTGGCTCCCCGTATCCCAGAGCTCAGAGTTCCGGGACCCGGGAGCCAGTGCTGCGAGGAGGAGGGGGAAGGAGAGACATCTGTTGTGACCCCCTCCTGCTGCAGCAGCATGTACCAGCGTCTGTGTAATGACGCTGGTACATGCTGCTATATACTGTGAGTGACAGCTCTGTGATCAGAGCTGTCAATCACAGTATCTGATCATGGATGCAGGCTCTGATCCTTCACTTTGTGAGGAGATCAGAGCCTGCATCCATATACTGTAAAACACACACACAAACACACACACATATAATAAAAAATGCCCCCTCCCAGTAATAAGGGAGATCTTAGTGTCTGTCAGTCAGCGTCAGTTAGTAAGCGTCAGTCAGTGTCCGTTAGTAAGCGTCAGTCAGCATCTGTTAGTAAGCGTCAGTCAGCGTCCGTTAGTAAGCGTCAGTCAGTGTCCGTTAGTAAGCGTCAGTCAGCATCTGTTAGTAAGCGTCAGTCAGCGTCCGTTAGTAAGCGTCAGTCAGCGTCCGTTAGTAAGCGTCAGTCAGCATCTGTTAGTAAGCGTCAGTCAGCGTCCGTTAGTAAGCGTCAGTCAGCATCTGTTAGTAAGCGTCAGTCAGCGTCCGTTAGTAAGCGTCAGTCAGCGTCCGTTAGTAAGCGTCAGTCAGCATCTGTTAGTAAGCGTCAGTCAGCGTCCGTTAGTAAGCGTCAGTCAGCGTCCGTTAGTAAGCGTCAGTCAGCATCTGTTAGTAAGCGTCAGTCAGCGTCCGTTAGTAAGCGTCAGTCAGCATCTGTTAGTAAGCGTCAGTCAGCGTCCGTTAGTAAGCGTCAGTCAGCGTCCGTTAGTAAGCGTCAGTCAGCATCTGTTAGTAAGCGTCAGTCAGCGTCCGTTAGTAAGCGTCAGTCAGCGTCCGTTAGTAAGCGTCAGTCAGCATCTGTTAGTAAGCGTCAGTCAGCGTCCGTTAGTAAGCGTCAGTCAGCATCTGTTAGTAAGCGTCAGTCAGCGTCCGTTAGTAAGAGTGAGTAAGCATCAGTCAGTGTCCATTAGTAAGTGTCAGTAAACGTCTGTGCACACACAGACATAGGTGCTCCTTCTCTTCTGAGCCCTGTTGTGCGCCCATACAATACTTTATGTTCACAAATGGGGTATTTCTGTGCTCAGGAGAAATTGCTTTACAAATATCGGGGGGCTTTTACTCCTCCAAGCTTTTGGAAATTTGAAAAATTTGAGATTTTGCCAATGTATAAGTGTGAAAAATGCAATTTTTCATTTTCATGGCCCACTTTTGCAAAAAACTGTGAAAAACCCGTAGGGTCCAAATGCCCACTGTACCCCTTGTTACATTCTTTATGGGGTGTAGTTTTCAAAATGGAGTCACTAGTGGGGGGGTTTCACTGTCTCGGCACTAGGGGGGCTGTGTAACTGTAACATGGTCTCCTACATTTATTCCAACCAAATCCATACTCCAAAATTTAAAGGGTGCTCCTTCTCTTCTGAGCCGTGCTGTGTGCCCACACAACACTTTACATCCACAAATGGGGTATTTGTAAAAACTGCAGATTCAGAGGAATAAATATTTTATTGCATTTCACTTTTTTTTAACTGTGCGGTATGAAAGAAATAGAATTGAATTGAAATGTCTACAAAGAAAATGGAAATTTTTACTTTTCACACTTATTTTGCAGTTATTCCTGTGAAATGCCTAAAGGGTTAAAAACAGTTTTAAATGTCAATTTAAATACTTTAAAGGGTGAAGAGTTCA
The DNA here is from genome assembly GCF_027789765.1 of Dendropsophus ebraccatus. Lineage (NCBI taxonomy): Eukaryota > Metazoa > Chordata > Amphibia > Anura > Hylidae > Dendropsophus > Dendropsophus ebraccatus. The sequence continues at coordinate 119,547,922 of NC_091462.1, forward strand.
AAATGGGGTGAATTATGGGGGTTTCTAATATATGGGCCTCTAGAATATGCTCCAAAACTGAACTGGTCCCTAAAGAATTCTGAGTTTTAAATTTTTACAAAAATGTAGAAAATTGCTACTAAACAATCATGGCTAAAACAGTTCAGGCATGTTCACCAAATGCTGCCAATATAAAGTAGACATGTTCTAGATATGAATTATTCAATAATTTATATGGTAGAACTATCTTTCTTATTGGCAGAGACTTTCAAATTTAGAGAAATGCAATTTTTTTCAATTTTTCACAACATTTTGGAGTTTTTTACAAAAAAACTTAAAGGTAGTGGCCCAAATGTACCACTAACATAAAGTGGAACATGTCACGAAAAAACAATCTTGGAACCACAAGGATCGGTAAAAGCATTCCTGAGTTATTAATATATAAAGTGAAACATGTCATATTTGAAAAATTTGGCCGTGTCATAAACACCAAAACTGGCTGTGTCCCCTAAGGGTTAAAGGATTGAAAGTGTATTCATTCATTCTAATCAAATTCCGGGGCCTCTTAAGAAGACTGTATTGTTATTCTTCCTCCCTACCTTTAAAGATATGCCTCTCACGCACAACTGCATGTGGGTGGGAGGCTAAATCTAGCCATAATTGTATTGTCCATCTTGGTCTGGATCTGTGGTGTCAGGCTAAGTTTATGGGTGGTCCATATGCTACCAGTGTTTGAATGGTTCCATGTGTTCTCACCGCCATGCTGTGTCAGGCCTAATTTTTGGGAGGCTCACTTGCTACCTCACTTTTAATGATTCTCTGTGTCCTCACTGCCATGCTCTGACATCACACTACGTCTGCGGAGGAGCTGCACTGGTTGACAGGGGGCCTGCCGATCGCGCCCCCGCCAACCAGCCAGCTGTTTTATTTTTATTTTTTTACCTTTACTCTACTGTGTCAGGCCTAATTTTTGTGAGGTCCACGCCTGCCTCATCTAAAGGCCGGTAATGGCCACTTTGTTTTTTTTTTTCTAACCCTCAATTTAAATTCTTAAAATCAAATCAACTTCAATTCAAGTGCAATTTTGCAGGGCTGTCTGGTCATCTATTGTATCTCCAAGATACACGCCACTGTTCAAAGGAACAGACAGTGATAATGGTGGATCCTAATTTAGCATCCTTGTGTTGTCAGTTTTGTACCATATAATCTGTGGATGTCAACTTGCGGGGGTTCTCTGCTGTCCTTTCATTTTTTAGCTCGGGGCCTCTTAAGCAGACTGTATTGTTATTCTTCGTCCCTACCTCCAAAGAGATGCCTATCACGAACAACTGCATGAGGGGGTGAGGCTAAATCTAGCCATAATCCGGCTATTTTAGTTTTAGGCGCAGTAGCACTGCCATGGGTAAGCGCCAACAGGCGGTGCTCAAACTGCTGAACAGCACCTTCTACCTTCCTTGGATGTTTTAGCCGTTTTGAAGGCAGGATTGACCAGGCCTTTTACCAGTAGCTTCTTTCCTTCCTTGGATGTTGTAGTAGCCTTTTTGAAGGCAGGATTGACCAGGTCTTTTTAATACACAGGCTAACGCACGTGCCGTCTCTTAGAGACTCTTTAACCCCTTAAGGTCAAAGCCAATTTTCGTTTTTGCGCTTTTGCTTTTTCTATTTTATGTTTAAAAGTCCATAGCGCTTGCATTTTTTCACCTAGAGACTTATATGAGCGCTTATTTTTTGCTAAACCAATTGTACTTTGCAATGACAGGCATTATTTTTCCATAAAATATGCTGCGAAACCGGAAAAAAATCATTTGCGCTGTCAAATGTGTCAGCGGGACGGCGGGACCCCACTCTGAACACCCCCCGCGGCACCATGACGTACCAGGTACGTCATGGGTCGCTAGGGGGTTAAAGGATGGAAAGTGTATTTGATCAAATTCCGTGGCCTTTTAAGCAGACTGTATTGTTCTCTGTGTCCTCACTGTATTGTTCTCTGTGTCCTCACTGCCATGTTCTGACGTCACACTACGTCTGCAGAGGAGCGGGACTGGTTGCCGGGGGCCCGCCGATCGCGCCCCCGCCAACCAGCCAGCTGTTTTTGAGAGGTATCAGGTGTACCCTTGATGGTGACTGACTCAGCACCCAAGTTCGTGTGTAATTAGCAGTGAGCTTGGTTGCGTGTGACAAGGGGCAGAACCTGGTGGCAGCTCTGCAACTCGGCAGCCTCACGCATGTACCATGCCTGGCCTACGTCTTCAACCTAATGTTGCTGCGGTTCCTTAAAACTTTCCCCAATGTGGCTGACTTGCTCAACAAGGTGCACCGCATCTGTGCGCATTTCCGCAAGTCAACTGGCATCCATGTTGACTACTGTGGTGCCTGCCCTTGCTTCCATGTTGGCTACTGCTGGGCCTTAAATGGCATCCATGTTGACTACTGCTGACTACTGTGGTGCCTGCCCTTGCCTCCATATTGGCTACTTATGGGCCTTAACTGGCATCCATGTTGACTACTGGTGTGCCTGCCCTTGCCTCCATGTTGGCTACTGCTGGGCCTTAACTGGCATCCATGTAGACTACTGCTGGGCCTTTACTGGCATCCATGTTGACTACTGGTGTGCCTGACCTTGCCTCCATGTTGGCTACTGCTGGGCCTTAACTGGCATCCATGTTGACTACTGCTGACTACTGGTGTGCCTGCCCTTGCCTCCATGTTGGCTACTGCTGATCCTGCCTGGCCTCCATGTTTACTACTGTTGCTCCTGCCTGGCCTCCACGTTGGTTACTGTTGCTCCTGTCTGGCCTCCATGTTGGCTACTGCTGCTCCCGCGAGTTCTCTGTGTGCTCAATGCCATGCAGTATTTGGCCTAATTTTGGGGAGGCTCACTTGCTTCCTCACTTACTTTTAATGGTTTTCTGTGTGCTCACTGCAATGCTAGGTCTGGTATAATTTTTGGAAGGCTGACTAGCTACCGCTTCTACCTTGTTCACTCTGTCCTCACCGCTATGCTGTGTCAGGCTGAAATTTTTGTTGGTTCATGATATGCTCCCTCTGTTTTAATGGTTCCCTGTGTTTTCACTGCCATGCTGTGTCAGGCTGAGTTTTTGGGTGGTCCCTATGCCTACCTCTGTTTTAACCAGGCTGTTGCACAGAATTAGGCATAATGGTGCCATTAGGCAGCCTCAGAGGCATGCATACATGCTGCCCCTACTGTTTCCTGTCCATTTCCATTGTGTTTCCATCAATTTCTGAGGTTGACAGGTTTTCACACGACCTTCTCTCTACCGAACTTGAGTCTCCTGCAAAAAAGCTAGAGTCTCCCATTGACTTCAATGGGGTTCGTTACACAAAACGGGCACTCGAGTATCGGGAAATACTTTTCTCGAGTAACAAGCACTCGAGCATTTTAGTACTCCCTCATCACTAATCTTTATGGGTTGGGTTCTCCAGGTCTCAGCTCTTTTGTTGATAACAGTTCTCCATCTTTCCTATTTCTGCAGGGAGGATCTTTATGGGTTGGGTTCTCCAGGTCTCGGCTCCATCTTTCCTATTTCTGCAGGGAGGATCTTTATGGGTTGGGTTCTCCAGGTCTTGGCTCCATCTTTCCTATCTCAGCAGGGAGTATCCTTATGGGTTGGGTTGATAACTTCTGTTGATAACAATTCTCCATATTTCGTATCTCTGCAGAAACAATATTTTCACAGATTCTCGAAAGGATTCCAAGAAACTTCTCATTGTGATCACAGATGGACTATCAAATGACGAATTAGTTAACAAAGCTTCAGTAACATTAATGGCAGAGTCACTTGGGATTCAGCGCATTTCCATTGGGGTAAATTCTCATCCACACCTGGAATATTGTCCATTTCATATGTATAAAGATGTAGCAGAGCTGAATAGGATGGAGCAGCAACAACCAAAGTATTTAAAGAGAACTCATTGCCTAAATTTTTTTAAATAGTTCAAACAATTTCCTGACTTATGCCTTGTCTTGGTTGTAGCTGGTAGAGGTTTTTTTTCTACTTTATATAGAGGACTATGTGGTGGAGATCCTGCCAGAGCTGCATTCTCTTCACAGCAGCCATGCGGACACCGGGACCTGTAGACTTGTGTAGAGGTCAGAGTGCAATGAGAAGGAGGTGATCAGCTGTAAGCATTAGCTATTAGCTTTGATGGGAGAGGGTAGAGGGCATGCTTTGTGACAAGTGTAGGGGTCAGTGATTATTGAGGAAAAGTAGTGGAGCTGTGACCATCCTGGACCTCACAATAATAAACATAGTAACAGGTGTTATATACAGGATGGATGTATCCACCACCATTGTGTCTGTCTCTTCCTCCTAGGTGGGAAACGCCTTCTCCAGTGGTAGGGCTCAACAGGAATTACTGACTATCGCCTCGTCCCCGGACAACGTCTTTCAGGTCAATGACTTTTCTGCACTAGAAAAAATTCAGAAGAGTCTGCAGCAGAAGATATTCGCTATTGAAGGTAAAACCTGAACCTTGTCTGCTACCGCCATGTCTCCTCCTCTATCACTGCCTGCTACCGCCATGTCTCCTCCTCTATCACTGCCTGCTGCTGCCATGTCTCCTCCTCTATCACTGCCTGCTGCCGCCATGTCTCCTCCTTTATCACTGCCTGCTGCTGCCATGTCTCCTCCTCTATCACTGCCTGCTGCTGCCATGTCTCCTCCTCTATCACTGCCTGCTGCCATGTCTCCTCCCCTATCACTGCCTGCTGCCATGTCTCCTCCTCTATCACTGCCTGCTGCTGCCATGTCTCCTCCTCTATCACTGCCTGCTGCTGCCATGTCTCCTCCTCTATCACTGCCTGCTGCCGCCATGTCTCCTCTATCACTGCCTGCTGCCGCCATGTCTCCTCCTTTATCACTGCCTGCTGCTGCCATGTCTCCTCCTCTATCACTGCCTGCTGCTGCCATGTCTCCTCCTCTATCACTCTCTGCTGCTGCCATGTCTCCTCTATCACTGCCTGCTGCTGCCATGTCTCCTCCTCTATCACTGCCTGCTGCCGCCATGTCTCCTCCTCTATCACTGCCTGCTGCCGCCATGTCTCCTCCTCTATCACTCTCTGCTGCCGCCATGTCTCCTCCTCTATCACTGCCTGCTGCTTCCATGTCTCCTCCTCTATCACTGCCTGCTGCTGCCATGTCTCCTCCTCTATCACTGCCTGCTGCCGCCATGTCTCCTCCTCTATCACTGCCTGCTGCCGCCATGTCTCCTCCTCTATCACTGCCTGCCGCCATGTCTTCTCCTCTATCACTGCCTGCTGCTGCCATGTCTCCTCCTCTATCACTGCCTGCTGCCGCCATGTCTCCTCTATCACTGCCTGCTGCCGCCATGTCTCCTCCTCTATCACTGCCTGCTGCCGCCATGTCTCCTCCTCTATCACTGCCTGCTGCTGCCATGTCTCCTCCTCTATCACTGCCTGCTGCCACCATGTCTCCTCCTCTATCACTGCTTGCTGCCGCCATGTCTCCTCTATCACTGCCTGCTGCCGCCATGTCTCCTCCTCTATCACTGCCTGCTGCCGCCATGTCTCCTCTATCACTGCCTGCTGCTGCCATGTCTCCTCCTCTATCACTGCCTGCTGCCGCCATGTCTCCTCTATCACTGCCTGCTGCTGCCATGTCTCCTCCTCTATCACTGCCTGCTGCCGCCATGTCTCCTGTCATGTCCCCGCAGGTACTCAGTCTGGCAGCGGACAATCCTTTGAGATGGAGTTTTCCCAGGAGGGGTTCAGCGCCGTCCTAACAGCAGTAAGTGTGGAAGATATAAGGGGAAGAGGCGGGAAGTTCATATAGTCACCCCAATATTTGAGGGGAGAGACTAATACTGAGCCAATCGTATCACTGTATTCCGGATTATTCATATACCTGGCTCCTCCCCTCTATATACTAGACGCTCCACCCCTCTATATACTGTACACAGGTCACTCCTCTCCTCTATACAATATACACAGGTCACTCCTCTCCTCTATATAATATACACAGGTCACTCCTCTCCTCTATATACTATACACAGGACACTCCTCTCTATATACTATACACGGGTCAATCCTCTCCTCTATATACTATACTCCTAGTATCACCTTCCCCCATCTAGGATGAGGCCTTCCTTGGAGCGGTTGGGGCGTACGGCTGGATTGGTGGGGCGTATAGTTACAGACAGCCGGATGGGAAGGCCACCTGGATAAATGTCACTCAGTATGACCCTGACATGAAGGACTCCTATATGGGTAAGATCACAGAATGGTCCTTGGTGCCCGCCGGGTCGGTGGTTGACGGAGTAAAGTTTTGGAGACACAGAAAGAGCTGAGGAGCTTCTGTTATCTGACATATCTGGATCTGGTTCTTTCAGGTTATTCTTTGCTACAAGTTCATAGTGACATCATCGCCATGGGGGCCCCGCGTTACCAGCATACAGGAAGGGTCCTAATCTTTGGAAAGGCCCTTGGAATCTATCAGTGGTATCCAGTAGGCAGGGTCCTCGGTGACCAGGTGATTGTGAGAGATGTGAAAACCTCATTGTACCATGTCCACCATGATGGCGAGACTGCACGGCTGTAGGGTTGGGATCTGCTGGGACACCGCAGTCTCATCCTTTCTTCTCACTTCCATAGTCTGGGTGGGGACGGCTTCTTCTTGCACAGTTGTCATGTTCATTTCTTTGCAGATCGGATCTTACTTTGGATCGGCCTTGGGCGTGGTCAGTACACCTTCTCAGGACTTTGTCTTGGTGGTGGGAGCACCTACATATTTTTCATCAGTAGCTCCAGGTGGACAAGTCTATCTGTGCCGTATGCCTGCCCGGGTGAGACTTCTTCTCTAATAGTATTTTTAGGGTCCGGCTGTAAGTCATGGCCATGGTAAATTGGATATGATCCTGCCAGATAACGTGCTTAGACTGTTAATGTCACTTCTGGATGCTTTGTGTAGTGTTTCACCTCATTGTTGGTCTGTGCAGGAACTGAAGCGTCAGTCAGCATCGACCACCTTTTCCTGTCCAGAGACTCTTCACGGTGAGAGCAGCCAATCTATGGGCCACTTTGGCTCTGCCATCACCGTTCTTCCAGACCTGACTGCCGATCAACTTCCCGACCTAGCTATTGGGGCCCCCAATGAGGACAATAGTCGAGGAGCTTTGTATATCTTCCCAGGAAAACACGATGGCTTCAGGACTTCTTATATACAGGTAAACTGGGAGAATGTGAACATGTCCATGATGGGCAAACCGATCAGAGAAAGGAGCAGCGATCAGTGAAATCTCCTCTGACGTTACACACAGCCTCTCCTCCTCACAGCTCACCATAGGTTTGCCCCATTCTCGGTTGTTAATGTTTTTCTCCATCTCGTCCTCCAGCGTATTCCAGGAAGTCTGATGGGAGGTGGCGTTCAGTTCTTTGGGAGGTCGGTAGCTGGTAACACAGACATGACGGGTGATGGGCTTCCGGATGTAACAGCGGGAGGTGAAGGTGTCGTAGTCACATTCAGGTAAGGAGTCCTCCAATCTTTCTCAGTAGACCTCTCCATTATAGGAGTCATAGGAGACATCCCAGAATGAAGAGTCTCTTCCTAAACGCTGCTTAATAAGCCATGTAAACAGGATGGATCCCTACATGACGGGAGACATTCCAGAAGTTTCCCAAAGCCAGACGATACCACCCGTGGCGGCCATACTGCTTCTCTCAGCTTTGCTAGAAACTTAGGGCTGTATTACACAGCCCAATATTCCGGAAAAGCAAGACTGATCTGCTAGATTTCGGCTCACGTATTACATGGCTCGATAATCGTGCAGCAAGGGGCTATATATATATATATGTATATATCATTCGTGATGTCCATGCAGCCTTTGAGTAAAGTAATAACCTTTATACATAGCTCTCCACGCTTTTCAGTTTCTTCCTGCCTTCTGCCCACCGCCGTCTTCTGAGCCGCTCCTTATCATCCAATCACAGACTGACATGGCACAGCACCACGGCTGGTGACTGGCTGAGCAGCCTATCAAATCAAGGACTGATGTAGAAGATTCAGCTATGAAAACCAGGGAACGTGGACAGATTTGTATAAAGTTTCTTTATTTTGTTTCTACACGGTCATCACCCGTCTCCCCTGCATCGCAATGCGCACCCAGGGGCCCATGAATTTTAGGGAGGACAGAAAGACACGATCATTATCTTTATAACAGAGAGCGATAATCTGCCGAATCGGCCAGATTCTGCAGACTATTGCTCCAGGTAATAGGGCCCTTACTATCCTCCTTCCTGTTAATATTTCCGGTTTAGAGCTCGGCCCGTCCTCCAGGTCTCGGTCTCCATGACCTTCACACCAAACAAGTTTCCAGTTTCATCGTATGATTGTTCAGAAAACATCCAACCACACAAGACAGAAGCTCGTGTCTGCTTCACCAAGAACCTGAGGACCAAGAAGGCGACAGGTAACATAGCGAACAAGCCTCGCAACGGGGAAGATTCCCACCGAAACATCGGAGAGATATGGGGTCCGGATAAGGGAAAACCAGTACAGGACCCACTATAGGAGAGGGAATGATATGGGGTCAGGATTAGGGAAAACCAGTACAGGACCCACTATAGGAGAGGGAATGATATGGGGTCAGGATTAGGGACCAGTACAGGACCCACTATAGGAGAGGGAATGATATGGGGTCAGGATTAGAGACCAGTACAGGACCCACTATAGGAGAGGGAATGATATGGGGTCAGGATTAGAGACCAGTACAGGACCCACTATAGGAGAGGGAATGATATGGGGTCAGGATTAGGGGAGACCAGTACAGGACCCACTATAGGAGAGGGAATGATATGGGGTCAGGATTAGGGACCAGTACAGGACCCACTATAGGAGAGGGAATGATATGGGGTCAGGATTAGGGGAGACCAGTACAGGACCCACTATAGGAGAGGGAATGATATGGGGTCAGGATTAGGGACCAGTACAGGACCCACTATAGGAGAGGGAATGATATGGGGTCAGGATTAGAGACCAGTACAGGACCCACTATAGGAGAGGGAATGATATGGGGTCAGGATTAGAGACCAGTACAGGACCCACTATAGGAGAGGGAATGATATGGGGTCAGGATTAGAGACCAGTACAGGACCCACTATAGGAGAGGGAATGATATGGGGTCAGGATTAGGGGAGACCAGTACAGGACCCACTATAGGAGAGGGAATGATATGGGGTCAGGATTAGGGACCAGTACAGGACCCACTATAGGAGAGGGAATGATATGGGGTCAGGATTAGGGACCAGTACAGGACCCACTATAGGAGAGGGAATGATATGGGGTCAGGATTAGGGGAGACCAGTACAGGACCCACTATAGGAGAGGGAATGATATGGGGTCAGGATTAGAGACCAGTACAGGACCCACTATAGGAGAGGGAATGATATGGGGTCAGGATTAGGGGAGACCAGTACAGGACCCACTATAGGAGAGGGAATGATATGGGGTCAGGATTAGAGACCAGTACAGGACCCACTATAGGAGAGGGAATGATATGGGGTCAGGATTAGGGGAGACCAGTACAGGACCCACTATAGGAGAGGGAATGATATGGGGTCAGGATTAGAGACCAGTACAGGACCCAGTATAGGAGAGGGAATGATATGGGGTCAGGATTAGGGACCAGTACAGGACCCACTATAGGAGAGGGAATGATATGGGGTCAGGATTAGGGACCAGTACAGGACCCACTATAGGAGAGGGAATGATATGGGGTCAGGATTAGAGACCAGTACAGGACCCAGTATAGGAGAGGGAATGATATGGGGTCAGGATTAGGGGAGACCAGTACAGGACCCACTATAGGAGAGGGAATGATATGGGGTCAGGATTAGAGACCAGTACAGGACCCACTATAGGAGAGGGAATGATATGGGGTCAGGATTAGGGACCAGTACAGGACCCACTATAGGAGAGGGAATAATATGGGGTCAGGATTAGGGACCAGTACAGGACCCACTATAGGAGAGGGAATGATATGGGGTCAGGATTAGGGGAGACCAGTACAGGACCCACTATAGGAGAGGGAATGATATGGGGTCAGGATTAGGGGAGACCAGTACAGGACCCACTATAGGAGAGGGAATGATATGGGGTCAGGATTAGGGGAGACCAGTACGGGACCCACTATAGGAGAGGGAATGATATGGGGTCAGGATTAGGGACCAGTACAGGACCCACTATAGGAGAGGGAATGATATGGGGTCAGGATTAGGGGAGACCAGTACAGGACCCACTATAGGAGAGGGAATGATATGGGGTCAGGATTAGGGGAGACCAGTACAGGACCCACTATAGGAGAGGGAATGATATGGGGTCAGGATTAGGGGAGACCAGTACAGGACCCACTATAGGAGAGGGAATGATATGGGGTCAGGAGACCAGTACAGGACCCACTATAGGAGAGGGAATGATATGGGGTCAGGATTAGAGACCAGTACAGGACCCACTATAGGAGAGGGAATGATATGGGGTCAGGATTAGAGACCAGTACAGGACCCACTATAGGAGAGGGAATGATATGGGGTCAGGATTAGGGACCAGTACAGGACCCACTATAGGAGAGGGGATGATATGGGGTCAGGATTAGAGACCAGTACAGGACCCACTATAGGAGAGGGAATGATATGGGGTCAGGATAAGAGACCAGTACAGGACCCACTATAGGAGAGGGAATGATATGGGGTCAGGATTAGGGGAGACCAGTACAGGACCCACTATAGGAGAGGGAATGATATGGGGTCAGGATTAGGGACCAGTACAGGACCCACTATAGGAGAGGGGATGATATGGGGTCAGGATTAGGGGAGACCAGTACAGGACCCACTATAGGAGAGGGAATGATATGGGGTCAGGATTAGAGACCAGTACAGGACCCACTATAGGAGAGGGAATGATATGGGGTCAGGGTGTATACCTCAGCAGTGTGAGGTAATGGGGTCTTTATCCCAGAATGCATCACTGCTACTGAGGAGGGACGGTAACAGCAGAGGGACACTAGATGGCGCCTGTCCAGTAGACAGCAGATGCTGGAGACATGGCGATATCCGTGTGAGGACTCCTTCTCCTTCTCTTCCAGGTGGGACCTCGGCCTCGGCGCAGTACTCCCTGCAGTTGGACGCCGGACGCACCCAGTCTCGTGCCGTCTTTTCTATCAATCAAAAACCCAACACTCGTCTGATAGATTCATCTCTGGAGCTCAAGAAGAATAAAGAGTGCAACAGCTACGATATCATCCTGCCTGTTAGTGTCATTGGGACATGTATGAGGGCGATGTATGAGGATAGTGTATGAGGGCGGTGTATGAGGGCGGTGTATGAGGATAGTGTATGAGGGCGGTGTATGAGGATAGTGTATGAGGGCGGTGTATGAGGATAGTGTATGAGGGCGGTGTATGAGGATAGTGTATGAGGATAGTGTATGAGGGCGGTGTATGAGGATAGTGTATGAGGGCGGTGTATGAGGGCGGTGTATGAGGATAGTGTATGAGGGCGGTGTATGAGGGCGGTGTATGAGGGCGGTGTATGAGGATAGTGTATGAGGATAGTGTATGAGGGCGGTGTATGAGGATAGTGTATAAGGGCGGTGTATGAGGATAGTGTATGAGGGCGGTGTATGAGGATAGTGTATGAGGATAGTGTATGAGGGCGGTGTATGAGGATAGTGGATGAGGGCGGTGTATGAGGATAGTGTATGAGGGCGGTGTATGAGGATAGTGTATGAGGGCGGTGTATGAGGATAGTGTATGAGGGCGGTGTATGAGGATAGTGTATGAGGGCGGTGTATGAGGATAGTTTATGAGGGCGGTGTATGAGGATAGTTTATGAGGGCGGTGTATGAGGATAGTGTATGAGGGCGGTGTATGAGGATAGTGTATGAGGGCGGTGTATGAGGATAGTGTATGAGGGCGGTGTATGAGGATAGTGTATGAGGGCGGTGTATGAGGATAGTGTATGAGGGCGGTGTATGAGGGCAGTGTATGAGGATAGTGTATGAGGGCGGTGTATGAGGCTTATCTGGAGATGATCTGCTACTATAATGCTATAGGTTTTCTCATCGGTTTTCTCCTCTTCCCTCCTCAGGAGTGTGTGGAGGACACTGTAGTCCCTCTCAGCATCAGTCTCAATTTCTCACTGACTGGAAATCCTATTCTAAGTGAGGACTCCATAACCAGTTACAAAGGAGAGGTATGATGTCTGGTCGAGATTGGTGGTGACACTCGGGAGGGATAGGTGGTGCTGTATGATGGTGGTGACACTCGGGAGGGATAGGTGGAGCTGTATGATGGTGGTGACACTCGGGAGGGATAGGTGGTGCTGTATGATGGTGGTGACACTCGGGAGGGATAGGTGGTGCTGTATGATGTTGGTGACATTCGGGAGGGATAGGTGGTGCTGTATGATGGTGGTGACACTCAGGAGGGATAGGTGCTGTATGATGGTGGTGACACTTGGGAGGGATAGGTGGTGTCGTATGATGGTGGTGACACTCGGGAGGGATAAGTGGTGCTGTATGATGGTGGTGACACTCGGGAGGGATAGGTGGTGCTGTATGATGGTGGTGACACTCAGGAGGGATAGGTGGTGCTGTATGATGGTGGTGACACTCAGGAGGGATAGGTGGAGCTGTATGATGGTGGTGACACTCGGGAGGGATAGGTGGTGCTGTATGATGGTGGTGACACTCAGGAGGGATAGGTGGTGCTGTATGATGGTGGTGACACTCAGGAGGGATAGGTGGAGCTGTATGATGGTGGTGACACTCGGGAGGGATAGGTGGTGCTGTATGATGGTGGTGACACTCGGGAGGGATAGGTGGAGCTGTATGATGGTGGTGACACTCGGGAGGGATAGGTGGTGCTGTATGATGGTGGTGACACTCGGGAGGGATAGGTGGTGCTGTATGATGGTGGTGACATTCGGGAGGGATAGGTGGAGCTGTATGATGGTGGTGACACTCAGGAGGGATAGGTGGTGCTGTATGATGGAGGTCACATGGTTTGGGATCAGATTTCTCTGTGTTTCCCTCTGTAGATCCCGTTTGAGAGAAACTGTGGTGGACGGGATGAGTGTGTGGACAATCTGCGGATGAGTCTCTCCTTCAGCGGGTAAGAGGGCGGCGCTGACTCCCCTGCTCATCACCTGTCATAGAGGGTGATGGTCTCTGAGGATGGTTACATATGTCCTGTTCCATGAAGTGTTAATTCTTTTATATAACGCTCAGTACACATAGATGGCTGTGTACTGGCAGGAAGAAGTGTGCAATGCAGATCACACTGTGAATGGTTGCTATGGGAGCTTTGACTTGTTGCTATGTGAGTTAATTGGTTGCTATGGGGAGGAGAAAGAGAGAGCAATGTTCCAGTGATTCAGCAGCATACCCCTCCCTTTTTCCACAAAGTCCCTGTACAGGACATCACCAGCCGCACCTCACCACTTCCAGGGTCTCCTCCTGTCACCTCCTCCTGGGTCTCCTCCAACCTCCTCTAGAGTCTCCACCCGTCAACTCTTCCAGGTTCTCCTCCTTTCACTTCCTCAAGGGTCTCCTCCCGACACCTCCTCTAGTGTCTCCACCGGTCACCTCTTCCAAGTTCTTCTCCTCTTACTTCCTCCAGGGTCTCCTCCTCTCACTTTCTCCAGGGTCTACTCCTGTCACTTCTTTCAGGGTCTACTCCTGTAACTTCTTTCAGGGTCTCCTTCCTTCACCCCCTCCAGGGTTTCCTCCTGTCACTTCCCCCAGGGTCTCCTCTTGTCACTTTTTCCAGGGTCTCCTCTCACCTCCTCCAGGTTCTCCTCTTCTCACTTCCTCCAAGGTCTCCTCCAGTCACCACCTCCTCCCACCTCTTCCAGGGTCTCTTCCTCTCACCCCTTCCAGGGTCTACTCCTCCGGTGTATCCTCTTTCAGGGTCTTCTTCTCTCACCTTCTCCAGGTTCTCCTCCTCTCACTTCCTCCGAGGTCTCCTTGCGTCACCGCTTCCAAGGTCTTCTCCTGTCACCTCCTTCAGGGTCTTCTCCTCTCACTTCCTCCAGGGTCTCCTCCTACCACCTCCTCTAGGGTCTTCTACCGTCACCTCCTCCAGGGTCTTCTCCTCTCACTTCCTCCAGGGTCTCCTCCATTCACCTACTCCAGGGTCTCCTCCCGTCGCCTGCTTCAAGGTCTCCTCCTTTCACCTTCTCTAGGTTCAACTCCCTTTACCTCCTCTAGGTTCTCCTCCCTTGACCTCCTCCAGGTTCTCCTTCCATTGCCTCCTCCAGGCTCTCCTTCCATCACCTCCTCCAGGCTCTCCTCCTGAGGGAGCACAAGAGAGCAGAGACTGCTCATGATCTGGGAGGGACTGCTCCTGAGGACTGTGCTGAGAAGGACATATAGGGGGCGGCAGTGAGACATGGAGTAGGGATTAGAGGTAGAGCGCTGCTCTGTATGTGACATCCTGCAGACTCATTTATAAGACATGTCTGGGATGAGGAAAATATGGTGGTAGGAAAAGCGCCCCTCCTGTCCACAGGGTGTGTGTAATATTATCTGCCCCATCACCCTGTGTTACCTGCCCCATCACCCTATGTTACTACTGACCACCCATGCCCTCTTGCCGTTAATTGCCACACCCACTAACGATCTGCTGGGAATCTTGAGTCAGATGATGGGTGCATCAAGCAACAACCCTTGTAGATCCAATTGCTCCCACAGCCTGTTAGCGCTCTAACACATCTTGGCATCACCCTCTGCCTAACCATTAGGGATCACCAGAGGCTATCAATGTCCTCAATCTAAACCACGTGTACTATGGCCGACACTGTGTCATTTCTATGGCACTTAGATTTACTAAGTGCACTGCAGCCATTGTGGACTGCACCCTACACAGGGTCTGGCTCACCATCCAGTCAGCATTTTCTGGGGAGAAGGCTGCCGACTTTTAACTTGGTGTGAGTACCAATAGGCAAAGGAATGGTAAGCCTTCCTGGTTTCTCTGAACACTCCAGCTCTGCCCTTGATATCTGCCCATGTACTCTGCCTCTGCACACGTGCTGTATAAGAGTCTGGCACACTTCCTTATCGGCCCCTATACCCACAGTAGTCAGTCCCCATTACCCTAATGAGCAGTCCGTCCAATTCCTGCAGAATGTTCATGTTCCGTATCGCACCTATACCCGCCTTCACTCAGCCCCATGATCATCCCTTCTACCAAAATAACTTTCCAAAGACTGCAACGTCCATCTTAGCCACTCTCACTATCGGGAGGGGAAGATTACTGGTGGCTTTAAGATTAATCCAGGGCAGCTCAGTGCTTTTGCAGTTTGGAAACAGGTCTGGTAAAACAGACTAGTGATTGACCTCAGAGGCAACGTCAATGAGGCAAGCCACGGACAAACCACGTTGATGCTTGTCTGTCCCTTTGGGCCCTACCCTGCTACTCTTGCTGGGACAGACAAGGTGCCTCTAGAAGGAATTCCCACCGCTCAGCCCTGAGCCGCAGGAACCTGTACTTTAACTGCAGCTGCTCAGAAGAATGTGGTGGAGCAGCCGGCCCGTCTCGCTCCAGGTGCTCACACTTATTGCACCTTCAGCACCGGCACTAGTGATCACTTCATGATCAGGCTCCTCATCCCTGGACACTTCCACTCCCCATCGGTTTGTGTAGTGGATTGAACCACATAATGCTGTGTTTACACAGACAGATTTATCTGACAGATTTTGGAAGCCAAAGTCAGGAATGGATTTGAAAAGAGGATAGATCCCAGTCTTTCTTTTATGACCTGATACCTGTTTATAGTCTGTTCCTGGTTTGGGCTTCAAAGATCTGTCAGATAAATCTGTCTGTGTAAACGCACCATAACTCTTTGACCAATTCTGAAAATAGGTTAGTTGCCAGCTCTGTCACCACTGCCACTGTTGGGCGCATCTCTCTGGCAGCAATGCGAGCAGTCTCTTCCTCACCCCTAGCCAATTCAATGACTTCACAAAGTACATCCTGGAGGGAGGCTTCATCTTCTAGTTGGACATGGTTCCACAAAGCCCTCCAAGTAGTACGATTTCTCAATCCCGAGATAAATTGACTGGGTAGTCGATTTGTGTCAGGCACGGCAGCACACCCTTATCGATCCTTTTTGAGTAATCTATTCCACAGACCCTGGACAACCATGTACAAAGGTGTAGAACTTTCTCGACACGTCCAAAGCACTTGTTGCATTGCTATAGAGATTCTAGATGTTTGATAATGGCGTCCATAGTATCTTGGTGTCCAAAGACAATGCCACCACTACTTTCCGAGCATCCCCTTTCAACGTGTTTGAGGCCAAATCTGCCTAGCGAGCTGCCGACACCTGGTATAGTCAAAATGTAAGCGGAGAGTAAGAAGGCAACAATGGTCTATTATCAAATTAGTAACTTTGTCTTTAGTCTGTGGATTGCGAGAAATAATCCCTGCTCAAGATTAGATTCCTAGGCCTGTAAACCGCAATGCTCAGCCGAACAAAATACAAAGCACACTGCTGCTGCTTCCAGCTCTCTCTTTCTTCTACCACCATCCCTTCACTTCCTTTCTCTCTTCTTCCTTGTGCAGCACTTCCAGCAGCTAGACCTAGCCAACTACTGGCGAATGCCACACCCGTCGCTTGTGATACTGACCATGCCCACTGACAGATACTGGTCACACCCTCTATCCGCTGGGAGTCCTGAGTCGCCTCCTACATGCAGAGTAGCCTCTAAGGCTACTGTATAGAGTGTATGTAACCCCTAAGCCTAGAGCACCTCAAGGAGAACCACCAAGAACTGTGACCTATATAGAGTGTATGTAACCCCTAAGCCTAGAGCACCTCAAGGAGAACCACCAAGAACTGTGACCTATATAGAGTGTATGTAACCCCTATACCTAGAGCACCTCAAGGAGAACCACCAAGAACTGTGACCTATATAGAGTGTATGTAACCCCTAAGCCTAGAGCACCTCAAGGAGAACCACCAAGAACTGTGACCTGTATAGAGTGTATGTAACCCCTATACCTAGAGCACCTCAAGGAGAACCACCAAGAACCGTGACCTGTATAGAGTGTATGTAACCCCTATGCCTAGAGCACCTCAAGGAGAACCACCAAGAACTGTGACCTATATAGAGTGTATGTAACCCCTATACCTAGAGCACCTCAAGGAGAACCACCAAAAACTGTGACCTATATAGAGTGTATGTAACCCCTATACCTAGAGCACCTCAAGGAGAACCACCAAAAACTGTGACCTGTATAGAGTATATGTAACCCCTATACCTAGAGCACCTCAAGGAGAACCACCAAGAACTGTGACCTGTATAGAGTGTATGTAACCCCTATGCCTAGAGCACCTCAAGGAGAACCACCAAGAACTGTGACCTATATAGAGTATATGTAACCCCTAAGCCTAGAGCACCTCAAGGAGAACCACCAAGAACTGTGACCTATATAGAGTGTATGTAACCCCTAAGCCTAGAGCACCTCAAGGAGAACCACCAAGAACTGTGACCTATATAGAGTGTATGTAACCCCTATACCTAGAGCACCTCAAGGAGAACCACCAAAAACTGTGACCTATATAGAGTGTATGTAACCCCTATACCTAGAGCACCTCAAGGAGAACCACCAAGAACTGTGACCTATATAGAGTATATGTAACCCCTATACCTAGAGCACCTCAAGGAGAACCACCAAGAACTGTGACCTATATAGAGTGTATGTAACCCCTAAGCCTAGAGCACCTCAAGGAGAACCACCAAGAACTGTGACCTATATAGAGTATATGTAACCCCTAAGCCTAGAGCACCTCAAGGAGAACCACCAAGAACTGTGACCTATATAGAGTGTATGTAACCCCTATACCTAGAGCACCTCAAGGAGAACCACCAAGAACTGTGACCTATATAGAGTATATGTAACCCCTATACCTAGAGCACCTCAAGGAGAACCACCAAGAACTGTGACCTGTATAGAGTGTATGTAACCCCTATACCTAGAGCACCTCAAGGAGAACCACCAAGAACTGTGACCTGTATAGAGTGTATGTAACCCCTATGCCTAGAGCACCTCAAGGAGAACCACCAAGAACTGTGACCTATATAGAGTGTATGTAACCCCTATACCTAGAGCACCTCAAGGAGAACCACCAAGAACTGTGACCTATATAGAGTATATGTAACCCCTATACCTAGAGCACCTCAAGGAGAACCACCAAGAACTGTGACCTGTATAGAGTGTATGTAACCCCTATACCTAGAGCACCTCAAGGAGAACCACCAAGAACTGTGACCTGTATAGAGTGTATGTAACCCCTATGCCTAGAGCACCTCAAGGAGAACCACCAAGAACTGTGACCTGTATAGAGTGTATGTAACCCCTATACCTAGAGCACCTCAAGGAGAACCACCAAGAACTGTGACCTGTATAGAGTGTATGTAACCCCTATACCTAGAGCACCTCAAGGAGAACCACCAAGAACTGTGACCTATATAGAGTGTATGTAACCCCTAAGCCTAGAGCACCTCAAGGAGAACCACCAAGAACTGTGACCTATATAGAGTGTATGTAACCCCTATACCTAGAGCACCTCAAGGAGAACCACCAAGAACTGTGACCTATATAGAGTATATGTAACCCCTATACCTAGAGCACCTCAAGGAGAACCACCAAGAACTGTGACCTGTATAGAGTGTATGTAACCCCTATACCTAGAGCACCTCAAGGAGAACCACCAAGAACTGTGACCTGTATAGAGTGTATGTAACCCCTAAGCCTAGAGCACCTCAAGGAGAACCACCAAGAACTGTGACCTATATAGAGTGTATGTAACCCCTATACCTAGAGCACCTCAAGGAGAACCACCAAGAACTGTGACCTGTATAGAGTGTATGTAACCCCTATACCTAGAGCACCTCAAGGAGAACCACCAAGAACTGTGACCTATATAGAGTGTATGTAACCCCTAAGCCTAGAGCACCTCAAGGAGAACCACCAAGAACTGTGACCTATATAGAGTATATGTAACCCCTAAGCCTAGAGCACCTCAAGGAGAACCACCAAGAACTGTGACCTATATAGAGTATATGTAACCCCTAAGCCTAGAGCACCTCAAGGAGAACCACCAAGAACTGTGACCTATATAGAGTGTATGTAACCCCTATACCTAGAGCACCTCAAGGAGAACCACCAAGAACTGTGACCTATATAGAGTATATGTAACCCCTATACCTAGAGCACCTCAAGGAGAACCACCAAGAACTGTGACCTGTATAGAGTGTATGTAACCCCTATACCTAGAGCACCTCAAGGAGAACCACCAAGAACTGTGACCTGTATAGAGTGTATGTAACCCCTATGCCTAGAGCACCTCAAGGAGAACCACCAAGAACTGTGACCTATATAGAGTGTATGTAACCCCTAAGCCTAGAGCACCTCAAGGAGAACCACCAAGAACTGTGACCTATATAGAGTGTATGTAACCCCTAAGCCTAGAGCACCTCAAGGAGAACCACCAAGAACTGTGACCTGTATAGAGTGTATGTAACCCCTATACCTAGAGCACCTCAAGGAGAACCACCAAGAACCGTGACCTGTATAGAGTGTATGTAACCCCTATACCTAGAGCACCTCAAGGAGAACCACCAAGAACTGTGACCTATATAGAGTATATGTAACCCCTATACCTAGAGCACCTCAAGGAGAACCACCAAGAACTGTGACCTGTATAGAGTGTATGTAACCCCTATACCTAGAGCACCTCAAGGAGAACCACCAAGAACTGTGACCTGTATAGAGTGTATGTAACCCCTATGCCTAGAGCACCTCAAGGA
Organism: Dendropsophus ebraccatus; assembly: GCF_027789765.1. Lineage (NCBI taxonomy): Eukaryota > Metazoa > Chordata > Amphibia > Anura > Hylidae > Dendropsophus > Dendropsophus ebraccatus. Next base: position 119,567,748 of record NC_091462.1, read on the forward strand.
GAACCACCAAGAACTGTGACCTATATAGAGTGTATGTAACCCCTATACCTAGAGCACCTCAAGGAGAACCACCAAGAACTGTGACCTGTATAGAGTGTATGTAACCCCTATACCTAGAGCACCTCAAGGAGAACCACCAAGAACTGTGACCTATATAGAGTGTATGTAACCCCTATACCTAGAGCACCTCAAGGAGAACCACCAAGAACCGTGACCTGTATAGAGTGTATGTAACCCCTATACCTAGAGCACCTCAAGGAGAACCACCAAGAACTGTGACCTGTATAGAGTACATGTAACCACCAAGAATGTTGTGTCTTTATTGAGTAAAGTCTCCAGTATATGTGTGTGGTGTCCCACCACTTGTGTTTTTCTCTCTCCCGTATACCTGTCATAAAATAATTTTTTCTCTCAGGTTAAAGTGGTGGATGAAAGATATTTAGTTTCCCCACTAGGTGTCTGTATTTTCTATATGTACATGTATTTTTATGTGGTGCATAGCTGAAGGTAGTCATGGGTTAATGTCTTATGCATACCATGTATTTCTTGCTGACCAATAGGAGGTGCTCTTTGCTTCTCAACCTCTTTTCTTCTTGCTCCTGCGTACACCCATCCCCACCCCCCACAGGCAGGCATACAGAGGCCCCTGTAGGAGGAGTTTCACTGGTGAAGGAAGTCCAGTTAGTTCTAGTCTGATTCTCAGAGAGGAAGGACACAAAAAGCAGCAGTCCCTGCAGAAGTTAAAGCGACTCTGTACCCACAATCTGTCCCCCCCAAACCCCTTGTTCCTTCGGATAGCGGCTTTTACTCCAAGATCTGTCCTGTGGTTTGTTCGGCAGGGGATGCAGTTATTGTCATAAAAACTATTTTTAATCCGGCAGCGCTGTGTCTAACGGCCGGGGCTTACATTTGTATATGCATTAGGCTGGCACACCCTCTCCGTCCTTCCTCCTCATCATTAGGAATGATTCAGGAACATTTACTGCTGTTTGAGCTATGCACAGGTGTATTAACGATCCAGCCCATGTGCCAGGATAATACAGGTGGGGAATAGGAAGCAATCTGCCTGGAGCATTCCTAATGATGAGGAGGGTGGCGAGGAAGGACAGAGAGGTGGTGCCAGCCTAATGCATATACAAATGTAAGCCCCAGCTGTTAGACACAGAGCTGCCGTATTAAAAATTGTTTTTATGACAATAACTGCATCCCCTGTCGAACGGACCCCAGGACAGATCTTGGAGTAAAAGCAACTATCCGAAGGAACAAGGGGTTTAGGGGGGGTCAGATTGTGGGTACAGAGTCGCTTTAAGCCAGGGCCTGGCTTATGCCAGGACCCCTGTCAGTGACAGAAGTCAGTTGAGTCTAGTCACTGAAGTGTATAGATGCAGTCAGAGACCAACAGTTTGTTTACAACCACTACTTTGTCTACTATGCAGTGCTAAGCACACCCAAGGGAGAGGTAACCAACACATCTGAAAAGAGCAGTATCCTGATCAGAGAGGAATTAGCCTCGATAGGACAAAGCAGCCAGTACAGAAGGCCTACGTATCCTATTGTGCAGTGCAGGTAACTGGGACACCTAGCTACACCCAGATAACCACAACTGGGGCTTGTACTACACTGCTGGGACGGATTCGACGATACCAGGGGGCAGAAGGTGGTCAGACACAGTCTAAACACAAGTACAAGTACAATGTCCCTTTGGTGTTGTGCGGTGATATGCTGAGGGGTTGTGTTGCTGGGTGGTGTAGTGCAACCTTAGGGCTTACCTTCTGAAACCTTCCTGTCATGGTGGGGTCTGAGGGTGCTGGGGCCCTTGTCTTCTCCAGCATACACACAGGGACATATATAATTTTTAATAAAAGTCTTCACACAATAGCGGTGAAAGTATATTAAGACTTTACTTGAAGGATAACTATATACAATCCAATACAGGGGCGTCTGATGACAGGAAACTGTTGGCTTGATCAGAGTCCTTAGCTTCAGGGGGAGGGTTACCGTGGTTACTATAGCTTAGACTTAGTGGATAAATAGGATTTCAAAGAGACAGACCTGTTCCAGAGACTTTATAGCTTTCCGCCTTTATAAGGTACGTGTGAATAGGTACTTGAAGTTACTTAAGAGACTTGACGCTGTCAACTTGGAAGCCAGGAAGATGTGGACGGTGAATGGGAGACCCTCTATCACTTCACCAATCCAACAGCAGGCACTAATAAATACAGAGGATTTCCTGCTGAGACTTTGAAGACACGTATAAGTCCTTATGGCTGACTGGAAACAGGTTAGGGGGCTGAGGATGGAGTCTGACAGGATTACTGAGGTGACGTGGGGAGGTTAGATGTGACTCTGGCAATGCCAGACTACCCACTGTCACTGAGGAGACCGCACAGTCCTCTTGGTAGAAGGTGGGTGGAGCTAGCTTTCCAGCAGAGTACACAGCTACACTGGGTTGGGACTCGTCTGGCAAACTCCCCTACTCTACGTTCTACTCTAAAAGCACCGCCACAGCTACCTCGCTTACTTCTTCTGAAGCACCTCCTCCGAGCACAAAGGTCAAGCACTCTATTCTGTGAAGATTACTGTCTGTAAACCATGTACTGTTATATTGAAAAGCCTTACAGTAAAGCTGTTCTATTTTTTATACTACTGGGACTGTCATCTTCTACCCGCCCCGGCACCTATACACACACTACCACACACCTTGGGTTATTTTTCCCCTTTCTGTGGGTGGCGTACCGATAGTCCGGTTGGGTCAGTTTCCACTCAGGACTGCCGTAACAAAAGCCCAAGAGACCCAGAACAACCCAGCAGGTTACTGACCATTTGGGGAACGCTACTGGCTATAGAAAACAAACCGGTATCAACATCTCACCTGTGTGCTGGACTAGCACTGGCGTCACGACATAACATCCATGTAGTAGACCACTACATGTGGAACCATCCTCTACTAGCTGTCCTCACCACAGCACTGCCCCCCTACCTACATGGTGACAGTCTCTGTCTCTCTTGCAGTCTCCAGCAGCTGGTGGTCGGATCATCTCTGGACGTGAATCTAACAGTGTTGGTGACCAATACCGGGGATGAATCCTTCAACACTCGTGTCCTCATTCCCTTCCCCCCAGACCTCTCTTATCGTAGAGTTTCTCTTATAGAGGTATGTCAGTCTCTTATCATAGTGTCTCTTATAGAGGTATGTCAGTCTCTTATCATACTGTAGTGTCTCTTATAGAGGTATGTCTCTTTCTGCCCGTGTCTCTTCCCCTTGGATTGACCTGGTTATCTGTTACGTTTCTGATTTGTAGAGCAACAAGCGAGTGACAATTACTTGTTCAACAGAGAAGAACCAGAGAGTGGTGAACTGTGGGGTGAACAGACCTGTGCTGAGACCCAACACTACGGTAAGAGAGAGCGCAAGAGACTGCTGACAGTGAGAGACCTCATGTCATATGGGAGACTGCTGACAGTGAGAGACCTCATGTCATATGGGAGACTGCTGACAGTGAGAGACCTCATGTCGTATGGGAGACTGCTGACAGTGAGAGACCTCATGTCATATGGGAGACTGCTGACAGTGAGAGACCTCATGTCATATGGGAGACTGCTGACAGTGAGAGACCTCATGTCATAAAGCAGTAGGAGACAGCTGGCGGTCTGATGCTCCTGGCATACATGGTGGCAGCTGGTGAGCGCTCACTGTAGTGAGTTGCAATAAGTTTCTGTCCCTCCCGCCATTACTCTTCTGCTGCCCATAGACATCAGGGTCCCTCGCGCCATTGCTCTTCTGCTGCCCATAGACATCAGGGTCCCTCCCGCCATTGCTCTTCTGCTGCCCATAGACATCAGGGTCCCTCCCGCCATTGCTCTTCTGCTGCCCATAGACATCAGGGTCCCTCCCGCCATTGCTCTTCTGCTGCCCATAGACATCAGGGTCCCTCCCGCCATTGCTCTTCTGCTGCCCATAGACATCAGGGTCCCTCCCGCCATTGCTCTTCTGCTGCCCATAGACATCAGGGTCCCTCCCGCCATTGCTCTTCTGCTGCCCATAGACATCAGGGTCCCTCCCGCCATTGCTCTTCTGCTGCCCATAGACATCAGGGTCCCTCCCGCCATTGCTCTTCTGCTGCCCATAGACATCAGGGTCCCTCCCGCCATTGCTCTTCTGCTGCCCATAGACATCAGGGTCCCTCCCGCCATTGCTCTTCTGCTGCCCATAGACATCAGGGTCCCTCCCGGCCTCATACAGTCAGGTTCTTCAGAATCCGGGTCCTGGTGCGGATGTCCTGGTATATAAGCCTGGTACCAGACAGTGAGGTCAGGAGATGCCTCCATACATACGGCTCCACCATGCTCCAGAGCCCACCTCTCATCCTCAGCTGAATCTCTTGGTCGATCCCCATTGGCAGTGTTCACATTACACATTCACCCTGAAGTCTCCCTGTTACAGCCGTAACCATGTCCAGGATCTACAGCAGCCAGGTAGCTCCTGCGCTCAGTCTTATCTCCCCGATTTCTTTCAGGCCGTCTTCTTGGTTGGTTTCCATGTTGCACGGACAGCCCATCTGGGAGACTCCTTAACTATGACTGGCAATGTGATCAGGTAAGTGACCAGAGCTGCATGGGATCCAGATGGGATGTGACAGGTTCTTGGCCATAGATAACTCTTCATGTCTCTCTACAGTGACAACGGTGGAGTTCTCAATGATCTCATGAACTCCTCTGCCACCATAAAAGTGATGTACTCTGTCTACGTAACCATCACCAGGTGAGTAAAGACCCGAGACGTCTGTGATGTATGTGAGAGCGCTCATACCCCCTTCTATAGACCCGAGACCTCTGTGGTGTATGTGAGAGCGCTCATACCCCCTTCTATAGAGCCGAGACATCTGTGGTGTATGTGAGAGCGCTCATACCTCCTTCTATCGAGCCGAGACATCTGTGCTGTATGTGAGAGTGCTCATACCCCCTTCTATAGAGCCGAGACATCTGTGCTGTATGTGAGAGCGCTCATACCCCCTTCTATAGAGCCGAGACATCTGTGGTGTATGTGAGAGAGCTCATACCCCCTTCTATAGAGCCGAGACATCTGTGCTGTATGTGAGAGCGCTCATACCTCCTTCTATAGAGATGAGACATCTGTGCTGTATGTGAGAGAGCTCATACCCCCTTCTATAGATCAGAGACATCTGTGCTGTATGTGAGAGCGCTCACACCCCCTTCTATAGAGCCGAGACATCTGTGGTGTATGTGAGAGCGCTCATACCCCCTTCTATAGAGCCGAGACATCTGTGGTGTATGTGAGAGCGCTCATACCCCCTTCTATAGAGCCGAGACATCTGTGGTGTATGTGAGAGCGCTCATACCTCCTTCTATAGATCAGAGACATCTGTGCTGTATGTGAGAGCGCTCATACCCCCTTCTATAGAGCCGAGACGTCTGTGCTGTATGTGAGAGCGCTCATACCTCCTTCTATAGAGCCGAGACATCTGTGGTGTATGTGAGAGCGCTCATACCCCCTTCTATAGAGCCGAGACATCTGTGGTGTATGTGAGAGCGCTCATACCCCCTTCTATAGAGCCGAGACATCTGTGGTGTATGTGAGAGCGCTCAAACCCCCTTCTATAGAGCCGAGACATCTGTGGTGTATGTGAGAGCGCTCATACCCCCTTCTATAGACCCGAGACGTCTGTGGTGTATGTGAGAGTGCTCAAACCCCCTTCTATAGAGCCGAGACGTCTGTGGTGTATGTGAGAGCGCTCATACCCCCTTCTATAGAGCCGAGACATCTGTGCTGTATGTGAGAGCGCTCATACCCCCTTCTATAGATCAGAGACATCTGTGCTGTATGTGAGAGCGCTCATACCTCCTTCTATAGAGCCGAGACATCTGTGCTGTATGTGAGAGCGCTCATACCCCCTTCTATAGAGCCGAGACATCTGTGCTGTATGTGAGAGCGCTCATACCTCCTTCTATAGATCAGAGACATCTGTGCTGTATGTGAGAGCGCTCATACCTCCTTCTATAGAGCCGAGACGTCTGTGGTGTATGTGAGAGCGCTCATACCTCCTCCTATAGAGCCGAGACATCTGTGCTGTATGTGAGAGCGCTCATACCCCCTTCTATAGATCCGAGACCTCTGTGGTGTATGTGAGAGCGCTCATACCTCCTTCTATAGAGCCGAGACATCTGTGCTGTATGTGAGAGCGCTCATACCTCCTTCTATAGAGCCCGAGACATCTGTGGTGTATGTGAGAGCGCTCATACCCCCTTCTATAGAGCCGAGACATCTGTGGTGTATGTGAGAGCGCTCATACCTCCTTCTATAGAGCCGAGACATCTGTGCTGTATGTGAGAGCGCTCATACCTCCTTCTATAGATCAGAGACATCTGTGCTGTATGTGAGAGCGCTCATACCCCCTTCTATAGATCAGAGACATCTGTGCTGTATGTGAGAGCGCTCATACCCCCTTCTATAGATCAGAGACATCTGTGCTGTATGTGAGAGCGCTCATACCCCCTTCTATAGATCAGAGACATCTGTGGTGTATGTGAGAGCGCTCATACCTCCTTCTATAGAGCCGAGACATCTGTGCTGTATGTGAGAGCGCTCATACCCCCTTCTATAGAGATGAGATATCTGTGCTGTATGTGAGAGCGCTCATACCCCCTTCTATAGAGCCGAGACATCTGTGCTGTATGTGAGAGCGCTCATACCTCCTTCTATAGAGGCGAGACATCTGTGGTGTATGTGAGAGCGCTCATACCCAATTCTATAGAGCCCGAGACGTCTGTGGTGTATGTGAGAGCGCTCATACCCCCTTCTATAGAGCCGAGACCTCTGTGGTGTATGTGAGAGCGCTCATACCCCCTTCCGTAGATCAGAGACATCTGTGCTGTATGTGAGAGCGCTCATACCCCCTTCTATAGAGCCGAGACATCTGTGCTGTATGTGAGAGCGCTCATACCCCCTTCTATAGAGCCGAGACATCTGTGGTGTATGTGAGAGCGATCACACCCCCTTCCGTAGATCAGAGACATCTGTGCTGTATGTGAGAGCGCTCATACCCCCTTCTATAGAGCCGAGACATCTGTGCTGTATGTGAGAGCGCTCATACCCCCTTCTATAGAGCCGAGACATCTGTGGTGTATGTGAGAGCGATCACACCCCCTTCCGTAGATCAGAGACATCTGTGGTGTATGTGAGAGCGCTCACACCCCCTTCTATAGATCAGAGACATCTGTGCTGTATGTGAGAGCGCCCATAAACCCTTCCGTAGATCAGAGACATCTGTGGTGTATGTGAGAGCGCTCACACCCCCTTCCGTAGATCAGAGACATCTGTGCTGTATGTGAGAGCGCCCATAAACCCTTCTGTAGATCAGAGACATCTGTGGTGTATGTGAGAGCGCTCACACCCCCTTCCGTAGATCAGAGACATCTGTGCTGTATGTGAGAGCGCTCACACCCCCTTCCGTAGATCAGAGACATCTGTGCTGTATGTGAGAGCGCCCATAAACCCTTCTGTAGATCAGAGACATCTGTGGCGTGTGAGAGACGACCTCCTTGATACTGCAGCAGTTCTCGGTGGCTGAGATGCTACTAGGGGATGGATATCGGCCCATGTGGACAGGATGACTTCTCAATGTTCTTTAGTTGTTGGTCCTGAAATGGGGACTGTGAAGGCCGGGGGGTGTAGGGAAAGCACACCGCCATGTTCCTTGAGCCAATCCATTACTATAAAAGCCTTGTGAGTGGTTCATTGTCCTGCTGACAGTTTCCTTCTGCCAAAGGGATGAACGTGGTTTCCATATGAGTAGATGAGCTTTACTATCCAAATGTCCTGGATTCTCTGATACCTGTGGAAGGACAAGAAAACACTCTCCCTCTTTATGGATCCCTGCTGCTTACTCTGAACCAAACACTATGGTGTCACAGAGATCTAGATCCATTAGATCGGCTCTTGTTTCACTGCAGAGATCTGAATCCATGTGACTGGCCATGTTTCTTCACAGAAATTTAGAACCATCTGACCGGCCATGTTTCTCAGAAAGATGTGGATCCATCTGACTGGACCATGTTCCTCATCAGAAATCTGCATCCATCTGAAGGGGCCATGTTTCTCCACAGAGATCTGGATCTATTTGTCTAGGCCATGTTTCTCCAGAAATAGTGGGATCCATATGGCCACCGTGTTTCTTTACAGAGATCTGGATCCATCTGACCAGAAGGTTTTTCCCCACAAATATCTAGATCCATCAGCCAGCCATGTTTCTCCACAGACCTCTGGATCCAGCTGCCCAGAAGATTTTTCTTCAGGGATCTGAACCCATCTGATATAACATGTTTCTCCACATATATCTGGACACATAGGACCAGAAGATTTTTCCCCACGTTGATCTGGATCCATCTGAACAGCCATGTTTCTCAACAGAGATCGAAATCCATCCAACCAGGACATGTTTTTTCATATAGACCTGGATCCTTTTGACTTGACCATGTTTCACAACAGAGATCTGGATGAATCTAATAAGACCATGTACTCCACAGAGATTTGGATCCATCTGATCGGCGATGTTTCTCTATAGAGATCTGGCCCTAGCTGACCGGCCATGTTTCTCCACATAGATCTGGATCCATCTTACCAGCCACTCTCTAAATACTCTCCACACCATTCTCTATATATTCTTCAAACCATTTTCTGAGAAAACCCCATAAGATTGGTCCTCTCTCTCTATAGATTTTCCTACCTAATATAGGTTTCCCAGATAACTGATCCCTGAATCTTCTGCCCCTCTGGGCCCGGCTAGTCACACCCGGATGACCAGACCCTGCTCTCTCTCTAGATTTTCCTACCTGATATAGGTTCCCCAGATAACTGATCCGTGAATCTTCTGCCCATCTGGGTTTGGGGTTCTGATCTCCATCCAGGGAAGATCCCATAGGGCAGCGGGCAGGGCCGTATATCCTGTATCTTTGGCTGCTGTACAGAGCTGTGTATATTTTGGGGTGAGGGGAGCGGACAGTAAATGAGACCACCACTATATTGCTCTATGATGACTTGTTCCTTTCTATGTGTTTCAGCCTTGAAGAGTCCAGTAAATATGAGAACTTCACATCCCCGGAGGCCAGCATTAAACACGTCTACAAGGTGAGGACGTCCACGCTGTATGTATGGGGTATGAATGCAGGTACCCCAGATACCCCCATATAACATTCCCCCCAATATTCCTCTATCCTTCAGGTGGAGAATCTCGGGGTACACTCGCCCCCTCTCTCTGTCACCTTCATGATTCCCATCCGTCTGGGGGAAAGCAACGTCTGGGAGAGGCCGAACATCACCAGCTCTGAGGTAAATCCGAAAATCTCTACCTGATCAGGATGATCATAATATTCTGCCCCCTAATACCACAATCAGATACTGCATGGAAACTAAGAGTTATCCAGGAGACTGTATCTAATCCTGAGGACTGTATCCAATCCCGAGGGCTGCGCCTAACCCCCAAAGGGGTGTGTCTAACCCCCAAGGGCTGTGTCTAACCCCCAAGGGCTGTGTCTAACCCCGAGGGCTGCATCTATCCCCGAGGGCTGTATCTAACCCCGAGGACTGTATCTATCCCCGAGGACTGTATCTATCCCCGAGGGCTGTATCTAACCCCGAGGGCTGTATCTAACCCCGAGGGCTGTATCTATCCCCGAGGACTGTATCTATCCCCGAGGGCTGTATCTATCCCTTAAGACTACAGTGGGTACACCCACACTTACTTGCCTTTCCTCCTTCTTCTCCTGACTATTTGCAGCACTTTTCCTGTCCTCTGACTCCATCGTATCCATTGTGTGTCTCTTGCCTTCTTTGCAGCCGCAGATCACCACATGTACAACAATCAGTGAAAGTAAAGGCCCTCGGAACCACCGGGAGCTCCTGACAGCAAGTCCAGTCCTGGTAAGAACCTTCCTCATCATCACACCAAGCTATTCTGGCACTGGTCACACACATCACATAGAACCTAGCGGACCTCCTCCAGTGGACCGAGAACGTCCATAGCTCTGCCCACATATCCACACTTACTGTTCTTACGCTTACATGTACGAGAATCTCTTCCCATCTCTGCTCCAACCGGGAATGAGTCCACCCAGTAGGACAACCAGTGGGTGAAGAGCACATAACTGGCCTCTGTACCCACTGAGTCTCCATCTGCGGGCAGCTGTCTACACATGGGCTCCAGATGGGCTAATATTCCTGGTCATGCTGCTAGTAAGATTGCAGACATCTTGTCACGAGACACAGCTCCACCACTCGAATAGAACGGTGGTTAACAATACAAGGTCTAGTAGAAGGTGCAGAACATTACACGGGGGCTATAGCTGCTTACAAGAAACCAGACATCTCCCTGAATTGTTGACTTCACTTTAAGATCTGAAGGTCTAAAGGGAATGACCTGACCCTTCATCCTTGTTCTCCTCTTCCTCCACAGAACTGCTCCATCGGGACATGTCTCCGATACATCTGTAACATCAGCAATTTGATGGATGGGGAATCGGTGACTTTCACCATCAGCGGACCAGTGACCAAGGACTGGGAGACACAGGTCATGATGCTTTCTATGTGCAGAGAAGGTCTATCGATAATACTGAGGAGAGAGGCGATAGAATGAGTCCTATATGTCTATATCACCTTCATTAGGAACACTCTCCAGATACTATGGGACTATGGTGTGTGTAGTAACTGTGCAGGAGATAGGATGTCCCAGTGGTGAGGCTCAGTCCTTCATACAGGGTGTATCCACCATGAGTGTATTACAGCGCTCCCCTGAGAGGTGGTGTACATCAAGACAGTAATGTATGGTCCAGGCCAGGTTTGGTGGTGGTGATAGAGGACCCATCCTGGCACTGCAGGGAGTGTCTTGGGATAGTGGTGGATGTGAATGTCGTCCCCTCGCCCTGCTCATCACTAGTTGGGAGGTGTAGCTCATGTGATTGTATATTGTGGAGTATAATTCCATTCTTCTCCTCAGACTGAACAGAAGAAAGTGTCCCTCCAGAGCACCGCAGAAATTCATTACGACCTGCAGATGTATTTTATGGAGCAGAACTTCATCAGAGCTCAGGTACAGCCAGGAGATGAGGATGATGAGGGTGGTGGTCAGCCAGGAGATGAGGATGATGAGGGTGGTGGTTAGCCAGGAGATGAGGATGATGAGGGTGGTGGTCAGCCAGGAGATGAGGAAGATGAGGGTGGTGGTCAGCCAGGAGATGATGATGAGGGTGGTTGTCAGCCAGGAGATGGTGATGAGGGTGGTTGTCAGCCAGGAGATGAGGATGATGAGGGTGGTCGTCAGCCAGGAGATGAGGAGGATGAGGGTGTTCGTCAGCCAGGAGATGAGGATCATGAGGGTGGTAGTCATCCAGAAGATGAGGATGATCATCAGCCAGGAGATGAGGATCATGAGGTGGTGGTCAGCCAGGAGATGAGGATGATGAGGGTAGTCGTCTTCCCATAGGTCTGGGTTCTCCTGTACATGTGGTTTGGCCTCTAGGGCTGAGCATATTTTTATCCCTGGACCATATTCTTCATCCTCTCCATGTTTTCTCGGCCCTCATTGTTGTGTTATCTCCGCAGGCTCAGACTGTGCTGGAGCTGGTGGTTCAGTATGACTACCTGCCGATAATACTTGGCAGTAGTGTGGGAGGATTGGTCCTCCTAGCCCTCATCACTGCCGGCCTCTACAAGGTGAGTATCATCAGTTACGTCTCTCTGGCGTCATTCACACTATATCCTCTACTTTTCTTCCATCTGCTACATGGAAACTTCTATCGGTTGTGAGACCTGAGAGGCTAGCCTCTATGTCATGGTGGCAGTGATGGGGGGCAGTGAGGAAGGCCCCCGCGGTGAATGCTCTGGGATGTTAGTTGTCTGTATCTTTGCTTGGTGCCTTCACTATTGACCACGTTGGTGTCTCGTCTCTCCGACTCTTCTCAGCTTCCTTCCTGTCCTGTTACCTCTCATCATCCCTCTCGTCTTCTCTTCTGTAGCTTGGATTCTTTAAGCGTCAGTATAAACAGATGCTGGAGAGCGAGGATGGTGATAATGCAGCAAACAATCCAGCTGTGGAGGCTCCAACCAGCGATGGCGGAAAGTGAGGAGTCCGGGGACATCCTACTGTCTGTACTGGACCCCGACCTTCTCCATATTTACCCCACACAGTATCTACCAGATTCTAGTCTCTTCTAGGATATCCTGAGTCTCTGCACATTCCCTGACACATGATCCACATGAAGCGGAGTGTGAGTGCCCCCTTATGGTCTCCAGCATCATACTCCACCCCCACCCCATCCCATAATAGTCTCCTCTACACAGATCGCTGACGAGGAGAACCAGAGACACCCAACGGGAACGAGTCATCAGGAAATGGCTGACTGTTTGTAGTACATTTGTATAATTATAATTGGGGAAGTTTTGGTATTTTTTTTGGTTCTATCTCTTCCTAATCCTAAAACCTTGCAGTTTTCTCTCTGACTCGAAAACCTAAAAATAGTCTGGCACGTCCTGTTCTCTAGAGATTACTTCTCCATAGTTCTCTCACTATCACGACTAAGATGGTAATATCTAGATAGATAGCGCGTTGGCTGCTTCTGTGTCCACCAAATTTTATTTGACTACAGACACATGGACAAGGTCATTACATATCCCTGACTGCTCACTGGATGACATTGTCAACGGACACCCAGATGCAGTCTCCAAAACTGCTGGGATGGTGCAGAGCCAGGTTACCCAACCTCAACAGGTAGCTTCAGGTGCTGAGAGAAACCAGGCCGTTCTTAAATTAATTTGTCTTGGAGACCGTCAACACACAGGTCAAGAGCTGTCGAGGGCTCTGCGCACTCAGACCGACCACTGGCTGGGTGCTAAGAACCTGGCACCAGGTAAGGTGGTGCGCGACAACGTGCCCTTAAGATTGGCAGACTTACGCACGTGCTTTGTCTGGCACACATCATGAACCTGGTTGTGCAGAAATTTCTTAAGTGCAACCTGGGTTTTAACGGTCTCCTGAAGAAGGCTTGAGGTCTTAGCCCCCACTTCCGATGTCCGCACCCAGCTTCAGCACGACTGACAGCATTGCAACGGGATCTGGGCCTCGCCGTCAACCGTCTCATCTGTGATGTGGCAACACGCTGGAATTCCACGCTCCACATGCTCCAGCAGTTGTGGCAGCAGTGTAATGCCATTATGCAGTATGAAATGTCGCATGGCCTGACTAGCAGTGGTGCGGACCTTGGGGTGTCCATTTATTGAGAGTGGAGACAGGTGAAGGATCTTTGCACCATCCTTGCCAGTTTTGAAGAGGCCACCATAATGGACAGTCGAGACCATGCCCTTGTCAGCATCACCGTCCTGGTTATATTGTTACTGGAACAAGCGCTAGGCACTCTGCGGCAGCAGGTCTCAGCAGTGATTGAGGAAGAAGAGAAGGAGGCAGACACGGAACCTTACTCACCGGAGGATGTAGAGGACCCAACTGTTACACAGTTGTATAGGTCTCCTTTAGGCACTGGGTCTAGATCGAGGGCGGGTGCAGGACGACAGTACAGCTCCCACGGTAGAGCGAATGAGGCTACCCAGGCCTCTGTTGACGGTCAGGAGGAAGAAGTGGAGGAGGATAAGGAGGCAGGGGTGGACACCAACGGTACTGATTACACTTCACTGGTAAGAGGTTGGCACAGATTACAGGGGGAAGAAGAGGATAAAGATCCTGTTGGTGCCCCTCAACCCCGAGGCTTAGGAGATCCCGATAGCATCTCACACTTGAGTGCTTGGATGCTACATTACTTCCAACATGATCCAAGCATCAAGGCAATAAAAATGAGCAGCGATCACTGGGCGGCAACCCTCCTTGATCCACGTTACAAGGCCAAAGTGAGCAATTTCCTTCCACCCACAGAAATTGATAGTAGAATGCAGAATTTTGAGACAGTGCTCATTGACCAACTCGAGACATCTTTTGGGTCTTCTCATTCTAATGTCACAGCAGAACAGCGTCAGCAATGCGGCAGCAGTAGAATGACAAATAGCTGTGGCAGCAGGCAGTGTGGAACCTTACTGGGTGACGTTTGGCAAATAATTTTTACCACCTCACCAACGCCGGCAAGGCAGGGCAGCATTATGACACACAGAGACCGCCTTCAGACTATGGTCTATGACTATCTGTGCCTCAAGATCAATGTTTTTGGACTTGGTCTTGACCCATTCAACTTCTGAGTGTCCAAACTGGATGAATGACCTGAGCTTGCTAGACACGCCATAGAAGTGTTATCTTGCCAAGCAGCCAATGTTATCTCGGAACGCTGGCGGGGTGATGTGGACTGTCTGACATTTGTAAAAATGAATCAAGTGTGGATCTCTGACCATTTTGTTGCCCCGGTTGCCGATGTCACTGACTAGTAAACTGTAGCATGTCTCCTTGACAATGTAAAATACACATTTCCACTACACTACATCTCACGTCTGTAGTTCCTATGCCTGCTGCTTCTAAAAATTGGATTCTACTGCTGCCCACAGCTACATTTATAAGTGTTACGGTTGAATTTATTTTGGAAAAATACACCTGTATGAGCTTGATGCGCACTGCATACACCTCTTTCTCCTCGTCCTCTTTGTAGGCCTCCAAATGGTTATTGTTTAAAGCGACTCTGTACCCACAATCTGAGCCCCCCAAACCACTTGTACCGTCGGATAGCTGCTTTTAATCCAAGATCTGTCCTGGGGTCCGTTCAGCAGGTGATGCAGTTATTGTCATAAAAACAACTTTTAATCCGGCAGCGCTGTGTCTAACGGCCGGGGCTTACATTTGTATATGCATTAGGCTGGCACAACCTCTCTGTCCCTCCTCCCCGCCCACCTCATCATTAGGAATGCTCCAGGCAGATTGCTTCCTATTACCCACCTGTGTGCATAATGAACATGGGCTGGATCGTTAATACACCTGTGCAAAGCTCAAACAGCAGTAAATGTTCCTGGATCATTCCTAATGATGAGGAGGGTGGGGAGGAAGGACTGAGAGGTGGTGCCAGCCTAATGCATATACAAATGTAAGCCCCGGCCGTTAGACACAGCACTGCCAGATTAAAAGTTGTTTTTATGACAATAACTGCATCCCCTGCTGAATGGACCCTAGGACAGAACTTGGATTAAAAGCAGCTATCCGAAGGTACAAGTGGTTTGGGGGGGGACAGAGTCGCTTTAAATGCCTCCATCTCCCCTGCCATGTTCTGCTACCTAATTTAGTCGAACCGCAACCTCAGTGTTCTTGCTGCCACCAATGGTACCAATTTATCCTGAGTGGGTAAAAAGCCCATTTTTTGACAGTCTGCATTGTAGAATAATTTTTTTTTTAAATCAATCTCAACAGATGAATCAATCTTTGATACAGAGGAGAAGTTGGTTAAATTTATCTTGAGTGGGTAAAAGCCCCCTTTTCTTAGTTTTGGAGGTGAAAAACCTTTCAAATATACCGTGTGTTTTCATACAGTTATATATCCAGGAAATAGAGGCTCTTCTTTTGCATATTCATGTTTCCCAGGAAGCAATGCACCTAGGATTTTACTGCATTGATCGCTTTAACTAGCAGCCGGCTGTGTTATTTTTTTCTGGTCAGTTTCTATCATAATAAACCAGACAGCATAATAACACCATTCACTGGCTACGCAGAGCCAGGTAACGCCACTTGCGGATGGACACAAGGTGAAAGAAGTCCACCAATACGATGCAACCAATGTTACAACTTATTCAAGATACACGCGTGCTATCGAACCCTAAGAAAGAGAGGGAGGTAGAGAGAAGACTGTAAGAAGAAAGACTGGAAGGAAAATGCAAAAAAGGAGGGCTAGAGGAGAGAGGGAAAAGGGGGGGATGCGGGGACCGGAACTGCCACGTCAATTAGCACAGCACCCCAAAAGGGGAAGGGAGGGCTCAAAGGATCCCAGGCCAGGCAGACATCCACCCAACACACCGGCATGACCCCGCACACAGTGAGCAACCAGGTCTCAGACATTCAGGTATGGACGGATTATTACAGCTCCATGTCTGACGTCCCCACCACCACTAAGACCCCCAGCATGTGGGACTTATATTGCACCTGGGTGTTGAGTCATTGTGGTGCCAGAATGTAAAGCAGGCGGAGGAGGAGTTAAATCCGTTCCCAGGACCATGTGTGAAGCCACAGGAAGCCTGGGCTGAAAACATTTCTTCCCACGCATTCTCTTTTACTTTCAATAAATTAACTTTTGAGAACAGCAGCTACTGATCTATTACCGGGGTTACTCTAAGGGGCAGTGTGGACACCCCGATAAGAACAAACCCCAAAACTACAAGGAAAGAGAATTCTGATAGGAAGTAACTAAATCTGGGTGTGGAGGACATCTAGAGCCAATAGACCTCTGGGGCCTCATGTCCAGTGCCTACCGTGATACACAAATAATGAGTTGTCCACCCAACCTGAAGGCCCCCTCCCCACAATCACCACACACTGACACAGAACCCTTGAGGGGACCCTATAGTAGATGTCTCCTGTGTAGTCTCCTATAGTAGATGCCTCCCGTGAAGTCTCCTATAGTAGATGCTTCCTGTGTTGTCTCCCTATAGTAGATGTCTCCTGTGTAGTCTTCCTATAGTAGATGTCTCCTGTGTAGCCTCCCTAAAGTAGATGTCTCCTGTGTAGTCTCCTATAGTAGATTCCTCCTGTGTAGTCTCCTATAGTAGATGTGTTGTGTCCCACCACGAGTATTGCTATTGGTTACACCCCTCACAACCTTAACCTTAATTACCTTCTTATCTTTAACCGCTGCTCCAGGGATTTTCTGCAACAAATTGTTAAAATTGCCCAAGCCAATGTCCAACAAAATTTTCATCTGTATGGTACAAGCCCATGCACTTGTTATCCAGTAGATCATCATACCCAATGGTTGTACTGTACCTCCTAGACCACCAACCAATCACTTTTGGGCTTTTGGGCTCTCAACTGCCCTCCCAGACCCAGCATGCCTCCATATCCTCCTCTGAACAATGGAGGACCACACTACCATAACCACTGGCCACCTTGCCAGCCAACCTTCGATCTCAGATTCCATGCCAGCCACCAGCTGCAACAACTTCAGTGTGCCTAGGTCGTTGCCTCCCCCATGTACCACAATGACATCCGGGGCCCCATGCCTCCAGGAGACTTCACTTATGACCTGGTGCAGGCCACTCGCACGCAGGCCTTTCCTGGCAAACCCTTGACCGCAACTTTCTGCCGGCAGACCAAGCTGTAGACCATATGGACGTCTTCCAGCCGTCTTGCCGCCAAATGCACATACGAGTGCCCAACGATCCACACCACCTGTTTTCCTAGGAAAATTAAACAGAAACCGTGACAGCATACCAGAACAACAACACAGGACAACATTACTGTAAAACCTTACGCACATAAGTTTTGAATGCTTTTGACTTCCATCTTTTTTATCCGGTCATCCCTGAAACCTTTTGCAGCCGTGTCTGAAGCTGCCCCAATCCGAAAAGAATGTGACCCGTAAGTTGCAGGATTGACACCACCGCACTTCTTCAATACTGCACAAAACTGGAGCCGGGACAGTGCACTCCTGTCTTTATGCCGTCTCCCCTTTTACCCCTTATCTCCTTATATCTGCCCACCGCCCGTAAGGGACACAACTGATCCCCAATCTTCTGTAGTGACACCCATGGTCCCTTACCCTTCTGATCTGTTTTAGAATGGGCAATGAAACACATCACATTATCAACCAATGAACTTGTCACCAACTCCCCTAGGATGGGATCACCACTTGCCAGACACAATTAGGGCTATGCTAACCAATCTTTCTTGCAGTAGGTACTAATGCAAAAAAGTCCTTTTCAGTAAAATTTCAAAATCAGATATTTTTAGGGACCTGTTCAGGTTTAAAGTGTATTTGAGGGGCCTGTATGTTAGAAAGCCCCACAAAGCACCCCATTTCAGAAACTGCACCCCCCAAACTCTGCAAAAGCATATCCAGAAAGTGTTTTAACCCTTTAGGGGAGTCACAGAAATAAAAGCTAAGTGTGTAAGGAATTTGAAAATTTTAATTTTCTGTGCAGAGATTTTATTGTAATCCAATATTTTTCATAATTATAAACCTATTACCAGAGAAATAATTATTGCCCCGTTTCTGCAGTTCATATAAATACCCCATATGTGGCCCTATTGCGCTATTTGACGCAACCACAAGCCTCAGATATAAAGGAGCGCCTAGTGAATTTCAACGCCTCCGTTATATTTGATCATTTTTGACTGTACCACTTCAGGTTGGCAGAGGCTCTGGGGTGCCAAAACCTAAAAAACACCCCTAAAGGGACACCATTTAGAAAACTACACCCCTCAAGGAATGTAACAAGGGGTGCGGTGAGCATCTGGACCCCACAGGTGCTTCACAGATTTTCCGAACAATATGGCGTGAAAAAAGAAAAAAAAAATTTTTACACTAAAACGTTGTTCTAGCCTTCAATTTTTCATTTTCTTAAAGGGATAAAAGGAAAAAAAAAGACACAAAATGTGTAGCGCAGTTTCTCCCGAGTATGGAAATACCCCACATGTAGCGATAAAGTGCCAAGGGGGCGCAGGACGAGCCTCCAAAGGGAAGGAGCGCCAATTGGCCTTTGGAAGCTGGATTTCACTGGAAAGGATTTCAAGGGCCATGTTGCATTTACAGAGTCCTCGTGCCGCCAAGACACTGGAAACCCCCCACAAGTGACCCCATTCTGGAAACTACACCCCTCAAGGAATCTAACAAGGGGGGCAGTGAGCATATGGACCCCACTGGTGACGGGCACAAATGTGGAACAATGTGACGTAAAAGTAAAAAATTTCATTTTTTCACTTTCATGGCACAAATGTGCCCGTCATCAAGGGGTCCATATCCTCACTGCACCCCTTGTTAGATTCCTTGAGGGGTGCAGTTTCCAGAATGGGGTCACTTGTGGGGGTTTCCAGTCTTTTGGCAGCACCAGGGCTCTGTAAATGCGACATGGCGTTCATCATCCATTCTAGCCAAATCCAACCTCCAAAATCCAAATGGCGCTCCTTCCCTTGGGAGGCTTGCCCTGCGCCCACATGGCGCTTTATGTCCACATGTGGGGTATTTACGGACTCGGGGGGAAATTGCTGGCCCCCCGGGGCCAGAATCTATTCGGCACAGATATAACATTGCTGTTGCTTGGGCCATCTTGCTATGGGGGAGGTCTGACTTCCTTCTGACTTGCCTTTGTAGCCTGCTGACTTACTGGTACTGTGGGCCCGGCTGCCTTATAGCTCCCAACCCCCAATAACCCATAACCTGGGAACCCCCCATGAATGGGCTTGGCCATCCACTGGCAGGATAATGGGTCCCCTGAAAACCGAAACAGATGGGTGCTGCCATTTCCAAGGGAGCCCCTATGGCTGAGCAAGCTTAGAATGAGGGCCAGGGAGGTGGGCAAGGTTAAAGGACACCAGGTGCATTGCGTTATGGGACCCCTATGGCCCCCAGGAAGTTGGCGTTACTCACCCTGACCATAAGGTATGACAGCCAGAACACCATAATGCCTCCGCCCAACACTACCGATGCTTCTGCATTGTCACTTAGTTATCTGGGGTCCTGGGCAAGAGGGAGCCTGCAAATGGGGAGGGAGAGGGAACTCGCCATGGCTGACCCCCGCTGGTGCCCCAACGCTGGTCAGGGCGATATTGCTGCTTAGCTGACCGCAGACCGATGCTGCTGCCATGAACTACTGGGCCGGTGTTCACTGCAACAATCGCAGCTTGCGCCGGAAGGACTTCTAGTGATGGGGGCATATTACGGCCATTAGTCAAGTGGCTGCCGTGCAGTGTGCTGAGTGGGGGCAGGTGCAGGAGCAGGCGCCTAAGAGAAAGAGGGAGATCAGAACTGGTAGGGGAAAGGAACGGAGGGGACGGAGCAAGCACAGGGGAAGAGGGAGGAAGGATGGATGGAGGTAACAACAGGAGTGGACAGGACGGAGCCAGAGACCCCCACCCCACACCCCGGGCTACATCATGTGGAACCCCCCCCCCCCTTAAACAAAACAAACCCCAGGGGACAGTTACCAGTTTTAGTAACAGATGCCTTCCTCTTCACTGCTCCTGCTTGCCGCTGGACTCGCTTCGCCTGAGGCTCCTCTCCTTGCCGCTGGGATGCTCCAAACTCCTCTATGTGCTGGCTGCTCATCTTCAGGCCACAAGCTCAAACTGCCGCTGCAAGCTTCTCTCTTCAGGTTTTATAGCTCAGACAGCTGCTTCAGATTTTATAGCTCAGGCAGCTGATTCAGGTTTTATAGCTCAGACAGCTGCTTCAGGTTTTGTAGCTCAGGCAGCTGATTCACCTTTTATAGCTCAGGCAGCTGCTTCAGGTTTTATAGCTCAGGCAGCTGCTTCAGGTTTTATAGCTCAGGCAGCTGCTTCAGGTTTTGTAGCTCAGGCAGCTGATTCACCTTTTATAGCTCAGGCAGCTGCTTCAGGTTTTATAGCTCAGGCAGCTGATTCAGGTTTTATAGCTCAGGCAGCTGCTTCAGGTTTTATAGCTCAGGCAGCTGATTCAGGTTTTATAGCTCAGGCAGCTGCTTCAGGTTTTATAGCTCAGGCAGCTGCTTTCAGTCTTCATGTTTTTAGCTCAGACAGCTGCTTAAGGTTTTATAGCTCAGGAAGCTGCTTCAGGTTTTATAGCTCAGGCTGCTGATTCAGGTTTTATAGCTCAGACAGCTGATTCAGGTTTTATAGCTTAGGCAGCTGATTCAGGTTTTATAGCTCAGACAGCTGCTTCAGGTTTTATAGCTCAGGCAGCTGCTTCAGGTTTTATAGCTCAGGCAGCTGCTTCAGGTTTTATAGCTTAGGCAGCTTCTTCAGGTTTTATAGCTCAGGCAGCTGCTTCAGGTTTTATAGCTCAGGCAGCTGATTCAGGTTTTATAGCTCAGACAGCTGCTTCAGGTTTTGTAGCTCAGGCAGCTGCTTCAGGTTTTATAGCTCAGGCAGCTGATTCAGGTTTTATAGCTCAGGCAGCTGCTTCAGGTCTTCCCAGGTGATCTTCTCTCTTCAGGTGATCTTGAAAAGTGCTGTGTCTCTGGTCTGGCTACCTGTCCTTTTATACTCTAAAACCCCGCCCCCTTTACACCTAGCTCAGCTCACTACCTCCCCCAGGTATTTCCTCTGCATACTATGCATACTAATAACCCTTTTGTCTCTACACAAAGGCCATACCTGTTCCCCCCCTCCCCCACCCTCTTCCTCTTAGCTTACCTGTAACCAAACTACTACCACCATTACACTCGAACTTCCAACTAACAAAACCCCACTAACCCTGTTGTGGCCGCATAGACCCCCCTTATGGCTCCTCGCTGGGAGGCCCCTTTATCCCCAACTCGTCACACTTTTGTGTTGGATGTTGTAGGGGAAGGTCGCAAGCTATATTGCTCCCTACAGTCCCTATCCCTCCCAAAGGTCAAAACACAGGCACAAGTCTTCTTAAGTATTCTTTTACCTCATCCTCCAACATCCCGGCAGAGCACAGTACTACTTGGGTTGGGACGAAATCCTCCTCTCTGCTCTTATGATCTTTCTACGTATCCCTCAGCACGCAACCCAATCAGCAAGACTGTACTCCTCGCTATACTCCTGTCACAGATCTGGATCCTGTGTTGTCGAGTGTATTATCAAGTACATTATTAAGTGTAACTTCTACTGTCAAGGCAAAGCTGTATGTTCTGCTGCACCTAAGTACTTCCAGAGTAAACAAGAGATTATTTATGGTAAAGAGACTCTGTGATTCTTCGCACCAACACAGTATATACACAATCCTTAGGACATTTCCCCTTTCTGTGGGTGGCAGTACCTATAGTCCGGGAGGGTCACTACACCATTCCGAACCTCCGTGACACTAACCCAAAGGACCCCTCAGCAGCCCAGCAGGTCACTGACCACAGGGGAACAAGGTGTATCTAGCCCTTTAAAATAAAAGCAGGTGTGCCCCCATACCTGTATACCCAACCGGCACTGGCGTCACGACACAACACCCTAGGGTCCGGCTACATCTCGGCCAACAACCACCGGAGTGGCGTCACACTTCACCATCTAGCAAGTGACCGGCTGTACCTTCGCCATAGCACCGCAGATGCTCCTGTGTAGTCTCCTATAGTAGATGTCTCCTGTGTAGTCCCCTATTGTAGATGTCTCCTGTGTAGTCTCCTATTGTAGATGTCTCCTGTGTAGTCTCCTATAGTAGATGTCTCCTGTGTAGTCTCCTATAGTAAATCTCTCCTGTGTAGTCTCCTATAGTAAATCTCTCCTGTGTAGTCTCCCTATAGTAGATGTCTCCTGTGTAGTCTCCTATAGTAGATGTCTCCTGTGTAGTCTCCTATAGTAGATGTCTCCTGTGTAGTCTCCTATAGTAGATGTCCCCTGTGTAGTCTCCTATTGTAGATGTCTCCTGTGTAGTCTCCTATAGTAGATGTCTCCTGTGTAGTCTCCTATTGTAGATGTCTTCTGTGTAGTCTCCTATAGTAGATGTCTCCTGTGTAGTCTCCTATAGTAGATGTCCCCTCTGTAGTCTCCCTATAGTAGATGTCTCCTGTGTAGTCTCCTATAGTAGATGTCTCCTGTGTAGTCTCCTATAGTAGATGTCTCCTGTGTAGTCTCCTATAGTAGATGTCCCCTCTGTAGTCTCCCTATAGTAGATGTCTCCTGTGTAGTCTCCTATTGTAGATGTCTTCTGTGTAGTCTCCTATAGTAGATGTCTCCTGTGTAGTCTCCTATAGTAGATGTCCCCTCTGTAGTCTTCCTATAGTAGATGTCTCCTGTGTAGTCTCCTATAGTAGATGTCTCCTGTGTAGTCTCCTATAGTAGATGTCCCCTCTGTAGTCTCCCTATAGTAGATGTCTCCTGTGTAGTCTCCTATAGTAGATGTCCCCTCTGTAGTCTCCCTATAGTAGATGTCTCCTGTGTAGTCTCCTATAGTAGATGTCCCCTCTGTAGTCTCCCTATAGTAGATGTCTCCTGTGTAGTCTCCTATAGTAGATGTCCCCTCTGTAGTCTCCCTATAGTAGATGTCTCCTGTGTAGTCTCCTATAGTAGATGTCTCCTGTGTAGTCTCCCTATAGTAGATGCCTCCTCTGTAGTCACCCTATAATAGATGTCTCCTGTGTAGTCTCCTATAGTAGATGTGTGGTGTTCCACCACGGGTGTTGCTATTGGTTACATGCTTCGTAAAAGCCTCTGTACTTTTGAGATTAAGTGGTGATGTAGTAGTACCAGAGTTTTGCCACAAGATGTCGTAATTGCCAGTATGTATGCCGAGATATTGCACGGCTGTAGTACCCAAAGGGTTATTGTTTGTTTGTGTACCACATGGATCTGTACGCAAACGAGTTCTTTCTTCTTCTCACCTGTCATCTTTCTCTTTACTTGTACACACACCCTCCTCACCCACTCACAGCACACCTTACATGCGCTGTAGGAAGGAAGTGACATGGGTAGAGGAAGTGTGGGGTCTTTTTTCTCTGGAAGGACACAAGATAGAATGCTCCCTGCAGCAGTCAAGATGGGCCCTGGCTCTCCTGACCTGCCCTAACCTGGACTCATACTGGTCTGCCTTACGAGACCTGTTGAGGTCTAAACTGCACCAGCGGTTACCAATACAGGCCACTACCATCATACTCCATATCCCTGACAGCGATAGCCTGATCTCCCATCTCACGCATATATTTATTTTAGTGGCCAAGAGGTGTCTGTTGGCCAATTGGCTCGTACCCACCATCCCATCTGTTTCGGAGATAGTCGCCCAGGTAAAACACTACATGAAAATGGACCAGTTAGAGGCAGAGCAGTATAAGTCCACAAAAACCACACATTTCATCTCTAAATGGAAACCATTTATATGTTCCTTTCTTAGTGACCGGGAAATTGTTCATACTATCTCCCCATTCAAACTGACAGAGTGGTACCTGAAAGCGGATCTGGCAGGTTCCTTGGGGAGACTTAAATTGCAGTAACCAGGGATGTTCCCCAGGCCAATATTGGGAGGCAGGGGAGTTACCAGATATCAGGTATCATTCCCAATTGTCATATCTTCCTTATCAATACCACCGCTACACTCGTCATAACTACTGTTTTGCTAATACTGTTCTATGATGGTTACATGTAATTTGCGAACGGCATGGAGGGGTGTACTGCGAGAGGGGGGGGAGCTGGGAGTTGGGGGGGGGGATGGGCTCACCGTTGGTTTTGTGTCCCATGTGTAGTTGCAGCAAAAATATTATGTGAAAAAATTTAATAAAAATATATTTAAAAAAAAAGATGGGCCCTGGCTCCTGAGAGAGAGCGAAATAGAGGGAGAGACAGACAGACTCCGATTGGTCAGCACAAAAAAACGTGGTACAGCAGACATTAAAGTGACTCTGTACCCACAATCTGACCCCCCCAAACCACTTGTACCTTCGGATAGCGGCTTTTAATCCAAGAAACACCAGTAGTGGGACACCACACTCACAGCTGGCATCCGATGGCCAGATGGCGTGAGCGGGATGAGTGTCCGGAGGGAGGCAGCTTAGAAATAGGTAAGGATTATCCAATCAGGATGATGAAAAGTCCAGAGAAGATGGTTCTCAGGAGCAGGAGACTGAAACAAATCACAATACTCAAGCAATGTATACACTGCCACATGGTCAGATATAGGCCCAAACAGGAAACAAGATGGCCGCCACACTCCGCACAGTGACCATCTTGGAAAAGGATAATTTCAGCAGCATCCAGTGGTAAGGTGTGGAACTACAGCACAACTGTTCAAACTTCAGATGGCAGCGCTAGTGGTCAAATAATATAATACCAGGATTCTGTGTCTTTTGTTTGTACTAATTTGTTAAATAATATGCTCTGCCCCCACTGCCCCTCCTGATCCTCTAGTCCTCACTGCCCTTCCTGATCCTCCAGTCCTCACTGCCCTTCCTGATCCTCCAGTCCCCACTGCCCTTCCTAATCCTCCAGTCCCCACTGCCCCTCCTGATCCTCCAGTCCCCACTGCCCTTCCTGATCCTCCAGTCCCCACTGCCCCTCCTGATCCTCCAGTCCCCACTGCCCTTCCTAATCCTCCAGTCCCCACTGCCCCTCCTGATCCTCCAGTCCCCACTGCCCTTCCTGATCCTCCAGTCCCCACTCCTCCTCCTGATCCTCCAGTCCCCACTGTCCTTCCTAATCCTCCAGTCCTCACTGCCCTTCCTGATCCTCCAGTCCCCACTGCCCTTCCTAATCCTCCAGTCCTCACTGCCCTTCCTGATCCTCCAGTCCCCACTGCCCTTCCTAATCCTCCAGTCCCCACTGCCCCTCCTGATCCTCCAGTCCCCACTGCCCTTCCTGATCCTCCAGTCCCCACTGCCCTTCCTGATCCTCCAGTCCCCACTGCCCCTCCTGATCCTCCAGTGCCCACTGCCCTTCCTGATCCTCCAGTCCCCACTACTCCTTCTGATCCTCCAGTCCCCACTGCCCCTCCTGATCCTCCAGTCCTCACTGCCCTTCCTAATCCTCCAGTCCCCACTGCCCTTCCTGATCCTCCGGTCCCCACTGCCCCTCCTGATCCTCCAGTGCCCACTGCCCTTCCTGATCCTCCAGTCCCCACTACTCCTTCTGATCCTCCAGTCCCCACTGTCCTTCCTGATCCTCCAGTCCCCACTCCTCCTCCTGATCCTCCAGTCCCCACTGTCCTTCCTGATCCTCCAGTCCCCACTGCCCTTCCTGATCCTCCCGTGCCCACTGCCCTTTCTGATCCTCCAGACCCCACTGCCCTTCCTGATCCTCCAGTCCCCACTCCTCCTCCTGATCCTCCAGTCCCCACTGCCCTTCCTGATCCTCCAGTCCCCACTGCCCTTCCTGATCCTCCAGTCCCCACTCCTCCTCCTGATCCTCCAGTCCCCACTGCCCTTCCTGATCCTCCAGTCCCCACTCCTCCTCCTGATCCTCCAGTCCCCACTGCCCTTCCTGATCCTCCAGTCCCCACTCCTCCTCCTGATCCTCCAGTCCCCACTGTCCTTCCTGATCCTCCAGTCCCCACTGTCCTTCCTGATCCTCCAGTCCCCACTCCTCCTCCTGATCCTCCACTCCCCACTGTCCTTCCTGATCCTCCAGTCCCCACTCCTCCTCCTGATCCTCCAGTCCCCACTCCTCCTCCTGATCCTCCTTCCGCCACTGCCCCTCCTGTCCCCACTGCTCCTCCTGTTTCCACTGCCCCTCCTGATCCTCCTGTCCCCACTGCCCCTCCTGATCCTCCAGTCCCCACTGCTCCTCCTGATCCTTCTGTCCCCACTGCCCCTCCTGATCCTTCTGCCCCCACTGTCCCTCCTGATCCTTCTGCCCCCACTGTCCTTCCTGATCCTCCAGTCCCCACTGCCCCTCCTGACCCTCCAGTCCCCACTGCCCCTCCTGATCCTTCTGCCCCCACTGCCCTTCCTGATCCTCCAGTCCCCACTGCCCCTCCTGATCCTCCAGTCCTCACTGCCCTTCCTGATCCTCCAGTCCCCACTGCCCCTCCTGATCCTCCAGTCCCCACTGCCCCTCCTGATCCTCCAGTGCCCACTGCCCTTCCTGATCCTCCAGTCCCCACTACTCCTTCTGATCCTCCAGTCCCCACTGTCCTTCCTGATCCTCCAGTCCCCACTCCTCCTCCTGATCCTCCAGTCCCCACTGTCCTTCCTGATCCTCCAGTCCCCACTCCTCCTCCTCCAGTGCCCACTGCCCTTTCTGATCCTCCAGTCCCCAATGCCCTTCCTGATCCTCCAGTCCCCACTCCTCCTCCTGATCCTCCAGTCCCCACTGTCCTTCCTGATTCTCCAGTCCCCACTGTCCTTCCTGATCCTCCAGTCCCCACTCCTCCTCCTGATCCTCCACTCCCCACTGTCCTTCCTGATCCTCCAGTCCCCACTCCTCCTCCTGATCCTCCAGTCCCCACTCCTCCTCCTGATCCTTCTTCCGCCACTGCCCCTCCTGTCCCCACTGCTCCTCCTGTTTCCACTGCCCCTCCTGATCCTCCTGTCCCCACTGCCCCTCCTGATCCTCCAGTCCCCACTGCTCCTCCTGATCCTTCTGTCCCCACTGCCCCTCCTGATCCTTCTGCCCCCACTGCCCTTCCTGATCCTCCAGTCCCCACTGCCCCTCCTGATCCTTCTGCCCCCACTGTCCTTCCTGATCCTCCAGTCCCCACTGCCCCTCCTGCCCCTCCAGTCCCCACTGCCCCTCCTGATCCTTCTGCCCCCACTGCCCTTCCTGATCCTCCAGTCCCCACTGCCCTTCCTGATCCTCCAGTCCCCACTGCCCTTCCTAATCATCCAGTCCCCACTGCCCCTCCTGATCCTCCAGTCCCCACTGCCCCTCCTGATCCTCCAGTGCCCACTGCCCTTCCTGATCCTCCAGTCCCCACTGCCCTTCCTGATCCTCCAGTCCCCACTGCCCTTCCTGATCCTCCAGTCCCCACTGCCCCTCCTGATCCTCCAGTCCCCACTGCCCTTCCTGATCCTCCAGTCCCCACTACTCCTTCTGATCCTCCAGTCCCCACTGTCCTTCCTGATCCTCCAGTCCCCACTCCTCCTCCTGATCCTCCAGTCCCCACTGTCCTTCCTGATCCTCCAGTCCCCACTCCTCCTCCAGTCCCCACTGCCCTTTCTGATCCTCCAGTCCCCACTGCCCTTCCTGATCCTCCCGTGCCCACTGCCCTTTCTGATCCTCCAGACCCCACTGCCCTTCCTGATCCTCCAGTCCCCACTCCTCCTCCTGATCCTCCAGACCCCACTGCCCTTCCTGATCCTCCAGTCCCCACTCCTCCTCCTGATCCTCCAGTCCCCACTGCCCTTCCTGATCCTCCAGTCCCCACTCCTCCTCCTGATCCTCCAGTCCCCACTGCCCTTCCTGATCCTCCAGTCCCCACTCCTCCTCCTCCTGATCCTCCACTCCCCACTGTCCTTCCTGATCCTCCAGTTCCCACTCCTCCTCCTGATCCTCCAGTCCCCACTCCTCCTCCTGATCCTCCTTCCGCCACTGCCCCTCCTGTCCCCACTGCTCCTCCTGTTTCCACTGCCCCTCCTGATCCTCCTGTCCCCACTGCCCCTCCTGATCCTCCAGTCCCCACTGCTCCTCCTGATCCTTCTGTCCCCACTGCCCTTCCTGATCCTTCTGCCCCCACTGCCCTTCCTGATCCTTCTGCCCCCACTGCCCTTCCTGATCCTCCAGTCCCCACTGCCCCTCCTGATCCTTCTGCCCCCACTGTCCTTCCTGATCCTCCAGTCCCCATTGCCCCTCCTGACCCTCCAGTCCCCACTGCCCCTCCTGATCCTTCTACCCCCACTGCCCTTCCTGATCCTCCAGTCCCCACTGCCCTTCCTGATCCTCCAGTGCCCACTCCTCCTCCTGATCCTCCTTCCGCCAATGCCCCTCCAGTCCCCACTGCTCCTCCTGTTTCCACTGCCCCTCCTGATCCTCCTGTCCCCACTGCTCCTCCTACCCCCACTCCTCCTCCAGTCCCACTGCTCCTTCTGTCCCCACTGCCCCTCCTGATCCTCCTGCCCCCACTGCCCTTCCTGATCCTCCTACCCCCACTTGTCGTACTGTCCCCACTCGTCCTCCTGTCCCCACTGCTCCTCCTGTCCCCACTGCTCCTCCTGATCCTCCTGCCCTCCTGATCCTCCAGTCCCCACTGCTCCTCCTGCCCCCACTCCTCCTCCTGTCCCCACTCGTCCTCCTGTCCCCACTGCTCCTCCTGTCCCCACTGCTCCTCCTGGTCCTCCTGCCCTCCTGTCCCCACTGCCCTTCCTGATCCTCCAGTCCCCACTGCTTCTCCTGCCCCACTGCTCCTCCTGCCCCCACTCCTCCTCCTGCCCCCACTGCTCCTTCTGTCCCCACTGCCTCTACTGATCCTCCTGCCCCCACTGCCCCTCCTGCCCCCACTGCCCCTCCTGATCCTCCTGCCCCACTGCTCCTTTTGCCCCCACTCCTTCTCCTGACCCCACTGCTCCTTCTGTCCCCACTGCCTCTACTGATCCTCCTGCCCCCACTGCCCCCACTGCCCCTCCTGCCCCCACTCCTCCTCCTGACCCCACTGCTCCTTCTGTCCCCGCTGCCTCTACTGATCCTCCTGCCCCCACTGCCTCTACTGATCCTCCTGCCCCCACTGCCCCTCCTGCCCCCACTGCCCCTCCTGATCCTCCTGCCCCCACTGCTCCTCCTGTCCCCACTGCCCCCCTGCTCCTCCTAGAGTCAGGGGCGGGGGTGTCACATTGCTGTCTGCACAGAGACTCTCAGTTCTGCAGAACATTCACACATCAGCAACAAGCTGTAAACCAGAACTGCACGGATAGTCCTCTGATCACCCCCTGAAGACCACCAGGCATGGGGAGACCACTGCTCCACACTGTGCTGCTGTGCCAGGGTAAGTGCCCCCCACATCTCTCCATAAACTGCTCTGTACTGTAAGGGGTCAGCTGTGAGGATCAGGAGCGTATACTATGTATGAACAGAGTTACTACACAAAGGGTTAATACACAGAGTTACCCCACAAAGGGTTAATACAGATAGAGTAACTAAACAAAGGGTTAATACACAGATATATTACACAAAGGGTTAATTCACAAAGAGTTACAACACAAAGGGTTAATACACCGAGAGTTACTACACAAAGGGTTAATACACCAAGAGTTACCACACAAAGGGTTAATACACAGATATACTACACAAAGGGTTAATTCACAAAAATTTACCACACAAAGGGTTAATACACCGCATAACTACACAAAGGGTTAATACACCGAGAGTTACTACACAAAGGGTTAATACACAAGAAGAGAGTATACTGGGAGCAGTATATACGGTAGGCCCTTGTTTTTTGTCTGTACTTTTTTGCCACAAGCAGCGAGCAACCTGCAGTGTGAACAGAGTCGTAGATGTGCTGCCAATTTTTCCTTTTCTTCTCTGTATCAGTGTGGCGGTGTGACTCTCTGTATCAGTGTGGCGGTGTGACTCTCTGTATCAGTGTGGCGGTGTGACTCTCTGTATCAGTGTGGCGGTGTGACTCTCTGTATCAGCGTGGCGGTGTGACTCTCTGTATCAGTGTGGCGCTGTGACTCTGTATCAGTGTGGCGGTGTGACTCTCTGTATTAGTGTGGCGGTGTGACTCTCTGTATCAGTGTGGCGGTGTGACTCTCTGTATCAGTGTGGCGCTGTGACTCTGTATCAGTGTGACGGTGTGACTCTGTATCAGTGTGGCGGTGTGACTCTGTATCAGTGTGGCGGTGTGACTCTCTGTATCAGTGTGGCGGTGTGACTCTCTGTATCAGTGTGGCGGTGTGACTCTCTGTATCAGTGTGGCGGTGTGACTCTCTGTATCAGTGTGGCGGTGTGACTCTCTGTATCAGTGTGGCGCTGTGACTCTGTATCAGTGTGACGGTGTGACTCTGTATCAGTGTGGCGGTGTGACTCTGTATCAGTGTGGCGGTGTGACTCTCTGTATCAGTGTGGCGCTGTGACTCTGTATCAGTGTGACGGTGTGACTCTCTGTATCAGTGTGGCGGTGTGACTCTCTGTATCAGTGTGGTGGTGTGACTCTGTATCAGTGTGGTGGTGTGACTCTGTATCAGTGTGGCGGTGTGACTCTCTGTATCAGTGTGGCGGTGTGACTCTCTGTATCAGTGTGGCAGTGTAACTCTCTGTATCAGTGTGGCGGTGTGACTCTCTGTATCAGTGTGGCGGTGTGACTCTCTGTATCAGTGTGGTGGTGTGACTCTG
The DNA here is from genome assembly GCF_027789765.1 of Dendropsophus ebraccatus. NCBI lineage: Eukaryota > Metazoa > Chordata > Amphibia > Anura > Hylidae > Dendropsophus > Dendropsophus ebraccatus. Next base: position 119,598,569 of record NC_091462.1, read on the forward strand.
TATCAGTGTGGCGGTGTGACTCTGTATCAGTGTGGCGGTGTGACTCTCTGTATCAGTGTGGCGGTGTGACTCTCTGTATCAGTGTGGCGGTGTGACTCTCTGTATCAGTGTGGCGGTGTGACTCTGTATCAGTGTGTTGGTGTGACTCTCTGTATCAGTGTGGCGGTGTGACTCTCTGTATCAGTGTGGCGGTGTGACTCTCTGTATCAGTGTGGCGGTGTGACTCTCTGTATCAGTGTGGCGGTGTGACTCTCTGTATCAGTGTGGTGGTGTGACTCTCTGTATCAGTGTGTTGGTGTGACTCTCTGTATCAGTGTGGCGGTGTGACTCTCTGTATCAGTGTGGCGGTGTGACTCTCTGTATCAGTGTGGCGGTGTGACTCTGTATCAGTGTGGCGGTGTGACTCTGTATCAGTGTGGCGGTGTGACTCTCTGTATCAGTGTGGCGGTGTGACTCTCTGTATCAGTGTGGTGGTGTGACTCTGTATCAGTGTGTTGGTGTGACTCTCTGTATCAGTGTGCTGGTGTGACTCTGTATCAGTGTGGCGGTGTGACTCTGTATCAGTGTGGCGGTGTGACTCTCTGTATCAGTGTGGTGGTGTGACTCTCTGTATCAGTGTGGCGGTGTGTGACTCTCTGTATCAGTGTGTTGGTGTGACTCTCTGTATCAGTGTGGCGGTGTGACTCTGTATCAGTGTGGCGGTGTGACTCTGTATCAGTGTGCTGGTGTGACTCTGTATCAGTAGTGTGGCGGTGTGACTCTGTATCAGTGTGGTGGTGTGACTCTCTGTATCAGTGTGGCGGTGTGTGACTCTCTGTATCAGTGTGTTGGTGTGACTCTCTGTATCAGTGTGGTGGTGTGACTCTCTGTATCAGTGTGGCGGTGTGACTCTGTATCAGTGTGGCGGTGTGACTCTGTATCAGTGTGGCGGTGTGACTCTGTATCAGTGTGGCGGTGTGACTCTGTATCAGTGTGGTGGTGTGACTCTGTATCAGTGTGGCGGTGTGACTCTGTATCAGTGTGGTGGTGTGACTCTGTATCAGTGTGGCGGTGTGACTCTGTATCAGTGTGGCAGTGTGACCGCGGCGTCAGGATCTGCAGGAGACAGTAAGGAAATGAGATGACGGCAGGAAATGGATACAAGATCAGGCGCCCAGAACCTCAGGGGTAACGGCTGCACAGAGAACACAACAAGCACTGGTGGTTACAGTCTCTACAGAGCACACTATGCTGCATGGTTACAGTCTCTACAGAGCACACTATGCTGCATGGTTACAGTCTCTACAGAGCACACTATGCTGCATGGTTACAGTCTCTACAGAGCACACTATGCTGCATGGTTACAGTCTCTACAGAGCACACTATGCTGCATGGTTACAGTCTCTACAGAGCACACTATGCTGCATCATGCAGCATAGTGTGCTCTGTAGAGACTGTAACCATGCAGCATAGTGTGCTCTGTAGAGACTGTAACCATGCAGCATAGTGTGCTCTGTAGAGACTGTAACCATGCAGCCTGCATGGTTACAGTCTCTACAGAGCACACTATGCTGCATGGTTACAGTCTCTACAGAGCACACTATGCTGCATGGTTACAGTCTCTACAGAGCACAATATGCTGCATGGTTACAGTCTCTACAGAGCAAACTGTGCTACTGAAAGCCAAAGATCACACATGGAACCCCCTGACAGGAATACGCTGTAGGACCAGGGTGTGGAAATATCTCTAGTGGAGGTCCATGGTGTGGACATTTCTCAAGTGGGGGACCAAGGTGTATACATTTCTCTAGTGGAGGACCAGGGTGTGAACATTTCTCTAGTGGGGGAAAAGGGTGTGGACATTTCTCTAGTGGAGGACCAGGGTGTGAACATTTCTCTAGTGGAGGACCAGGGTGTGGACATTTCTCTATTGGAGGATCAGGGTGTGGACATTTCTCTAGTGGAGGACAAGGGTGTGGACATTTCTCTAGTGGAGGACCAGGGTGTGAACATTTCTCTAGTGGAGGACCAGGGTGTGAACATTTCTCTAGTGGAGGACCAGGGTGTGGACATTTCTCTATTGGAGGATCAGGGTGTGGACATTTCTCAAGTGGAGGACCAGAGTATAGACATTTCTCTAGTGGAGGACAAGGGTGTGGACATTTCTCAAGTGGAGGACCAGAGTATAGACATTTCTCTAGTGGGGGACCAGGGTGTGGACATTTCTCTAGTGGGGAAAAGGGTGTGGACATTTCTCTAGTGGGGGACCAGGGTGTGGACATTTCTCAAGTGGAGGACCAAGGTGTGTACATTTCTCTAGTGAAGGACCAGAGTGTGGACATTTCTTTAGTGGGGGAAAAGGGTGTGGACATTTCTCTAGTGGGGGACCAGGGTGTGGACATTTCTCTAGTGGGGAAAAGGGTGTGGACATTTCTCTAGTGGGGGACCAGGGTGTGGACATTTCTATAGTGGAGGACCAGGGTGTGAACATTTATCTAGTGGATTATCAGGGTGTGGACATTTCTCCAATGGAGGACGAGGATGTGGACATTTCTCTAGTGGAGGACCGAAGTGTGGACATTTCCCTAGTGGGGGACAAGAGAGTTGATATTTCTTTATTGTATATCAGGGTGTGGACATTTCTCTAGTGGAGAACGAGGGCATGGACATTTCTCTAGTGGAGAACGAGGGCATGGACATTTCTCTAGTGGAGGACCAGAATAGACATTTCTCTACTTGAGGACCGGGGTGTGGACATTTCTCTAGTGGATGACCAGGATGTCGACATTTCGCTACTGGAGGACCAGGGTGTAGACATTACTCTACTGGAGGACCAGGGTGTGGACATTTCCCTAGTGGGTGAGCAGTGTGTGGACATTTCTCTAGTGGAGGACCAGGATGTAGACGTTTCTCTAGTGGGGGATCAGGGTGTGGACATATCTCTGGTGGATTATCAGGGTGTGGACATTTCTCTAGTGGGGGACAAGGGCATTGACATTTCTCTAGTGGAGGACCAGGGTGTGGAGATTTCTCTAGTGGAGGACCAGAATAGACATTTCTCTAGTGGAGGATCGGGGTGTGGAAATTTCTCTAGTGAGGGACCAGGGTGTGGACCTTTCTCTATTGGATTATCAGGGTGGGGACATTTCTCTAGTGGAGGACCAGGATGTGGACAATTCTCTAGTGGAGGACTAGGTTGTGGACATTCCTCCAGTGGATGACCAGGATGTGGACATTTCTCTAGTGGGGGACCTGGGTGTGGACATTTCTCTACTGGAGGATCAAGGTGTGGACATTTCTCTAGTCGAGGACCAGGGTGTGGACATTTCTCTAGTCGAGGACCAGGGTGTGGACATTTCTCTAGTGGAGGACGAGGGCGTGGACATATCTCTAGTGGTGGACAGGGTGTGGACATTTCTCTAGTGGAGGACCAGGGTGTGGACATTTCTCTAGTGGAGGACCAGGGTGTGGACATATCACTAGTGGAGGACGAAAATAGAAATTTCTCAAGTGGAGGATCGGGATGTGGACATTTCTTTATAGGGGGACCAGGGTGTGGATATTTCTCTGGTAAATTATCAGGGTGTGGACATTTCTCTAGTGGATTATCAGGGTGTGGACATTTCTCTAGTGGATGACCAGGGTGTGGACATTTCTATAGTGGAGGACCAGGGAGTGGACATTTCTCTAGTGGAGGACCAGGGCATGGACACTTCTGTAGTGGAGGACCAGGGTGTGGACATTTCTCTAGTGGAGGACCAGGGCATGGACACTTCTGTAGTGGAGGACCAGGGTGTGGACATTTCTCTAGTGGAGGACCAGGGCATGGACACTTCTGTAGTGGAGGACCAGGGCATAGACACTTCTGTAGTGGAGGACCAGGGTGTGGACATTTCTCTAGTGGAGGACCAGGGCATGGACACTTCTGTAGTGGAGGACCAGGGCATGGACACTTCTGTAGTGGAGGACCAGGGTGTGGACATTTCTCTAGTGGAGGACCAGGGCATGGACACTTCTGTAGTGGAGGACCAGGGTGTGGACACTTCTGTAGTGGAGGACCAGGGCATGGACACTTCTGTAGTGGAGGACCAGGGCATGGACACTTCTGTAGTGGAGGACCAGGGCATGGACACTTCTGTAGTGGAGGACCAGGGTGTAAACATTTCTCTAGTGGAGGACCAGGGCATGGACACTTCTGTAGTGGAGGACCAGGGTGTGGACACTTCTGTAGTGGAGGACCAGGGCATGGACACTTCTGTAGTGGAGGACCAGGGCATGGACACTTCTGTAGTGGAGGACCAGGGCATGGACACTTCTGTAGTGGAGGACCAGGGCATGGACACTTCTGTAGTGGAGGACCAGGGCATGGACACTTCTGTAGTGGAGGACCAGGGCATGGACACTTCTGTAGTGGAGGACCAGGGCATGGACACTTCTGTAGTGGAGGACCAGGGTGTGGACATTTCTCTAGTGGAGGACCAGGGTGTGGACACTTCTGTAGTGGAGGACCAGGGCATGGACACTTCTGTAGTGGAGGACCAGGGTGTGGACACTTCTGTAGTGGAGGACCAGGGCATGGACACTTCTGTAGTGGAGGACCAGGGCATGGACACTTCTGTAGTGGAGGACCAGGGCATGGACACTTCTCTAGTGGAGGACCAGGGCATGGACACTTCTGTAGTGGAGGACCAGGGTGTGGACACTTCTGTAGTGGAGGACCAGGGCATGGACACTTCTGTAGTGGAGGACCAGGGTGTGAACATTTCTCTAGTGAACACTTTCAGGTATCTTTTTCGCTGATTCCAGTCTTATCCTCCACCGCCGCCATCTTTGTGGACACCGAGCGGCCAATCATCTTCCAGAACAGCGATCGCAGCTTTGGACATCAAATTGTGCAGTTGGGGAAATGGTGAGTGGGAATCTTCTTCGGCATTTATTCCATGTGAGCCTACAGGGGGCAGAGGTCACATGACATCTCGGGGGTCTCATTACAGGGTGATCGTCAGTGCTCCCCGATATCCAGACACGACAAATAAAACTGGCCGGTTATATCGCTGTGACCCGCGAACCACCAGCTGCTCTCCCATCCCCATCAATGGTAACAATCTCTGTGATGTCATTAAGTGACATCATATCCTCCACACAAACCCACCAATCGGTGACGGATATGGTATAACACCTATGTTATCCTGCAGGATCTCCACATGACCGTCACATGTCTCTGGGGCTGTCTCTGTCCGTCCAGGAGAAGCCGCCGCAGGTGCTGGTGGGTGACAGCAATCTTCTAGGTTCTTCAAAGCTGATTCTAGATTCTGTTTTCTCTTCATTTTATGATCTTTCAATTGGCTCTGTATCCTGTGTTCTATGTTCTTGGCTCTGTATCCTGTGTTCTATGTTCTTGGCTCTGTATCCTGTGTTCTATGTTCTTGCCTCTGTATCCTGTGTTCTATGTTCTTGGCTCTGTATCCTGTGTTCTATGTTCTTGGCTCTGTATCCTGTGTTCTATGTTCTTGGCTCTGTATCCTGTGTTCTATGTTCTAGGCTCTGTATCCTGTGTTCTTGGCTCTGTATCCTGTGTTCTATGTTCTTGGCTCTGTATCCTGTGTTCTATGTTCTTGGCTCTGTATCCTGTGTTCTCTGCTCTGTATCCTGTGTTCTATGTTCTAGGCTCTGTATCCTGTGTTCTATGTTCTTGGCTCTGTATCCTGTGTTCTCTGCTCTGTATCCTGTGTTCTATGTTCTTGGCTCTGTATCCTGTATTCTATGTTGTAGGCTCTGTATCCTGTGTTCTATGTTCTTGGCTCTGTATCCTGTGTTCTATGTTCTTGGCTCCTTATCTTGTGATTTATGTTCTTGGCTCTGTATCCTGTGTTCTATGTTCTTGGCTCTGTATCCTGTGTTCTATGTTCTTGGCTCCTTATCTTGTGTTCTATGTTCTTGGCTCCTTATCTTGTGTTCTATGTTCTTGGCTCTGTATCCTGTGTTCTATGTTCTTGGCTCTGTATCCTGTGTTCTATGTTCTAGGCTCCTTATCTTGTGTTCTGTGTTCTTTACCCTTAGTCCTATGTTCTAAGCTCCTTATCCTGTGTTCTGTGTTCTTTACCCTTAGTCCTATGTTCTAGGCTCCTTATCCTGTGTTCTTTACCCTTAGTCCTATGTTCTAGGCTCCTTATCCTGTGTTCTATGTTCGTTACCCTTAGTCCTATGTTCTTATCCTGTATTCTGTGTTCGTCACCCTTAGTCCTATGTTCTAGGCTCCTTATCCTGTGTTCTTTACCCTTAGTCCTATGTTCTAGGCTCCATATTCTGTGTTCTTTACCCTTAGTCCTATGTTCTAGGCTCCTTATCCTGTGTTCTTTACCCTTAGTCCTATGTTGCTCCTACATTATATCTCTTCTTCTATTCTTCTCTATGAGGCTTGCGGACCAACCCTGCAGAGAACCTGTGGACAGAACATGTATGTGAACGGCCGCTGTTACTTTCTGGATGAGCAGCTGCGGGTGTTGAGCGTTCTGCCCCCATCACTCCCAGGTATCTCCCATCCTTCTTGTTTCTATATGAAAGCCAGCTGGTCACAAGATGGCAGACCTTCAGCTATACTATTCATCTTTCCAGTCCTAATTGTGGTTCCCAGTACTCTGATACCCCCAGGACTTACAGTAGAAAGGATGAATATCATGACCAGCAGACGCTATGAAGAGGAATGTCCATGTCCCGGCATGGATCAGTATAGGAATAAGGGGATGGTGACACCAGACACCCTACCCTCACTGTCCCCGCACTGTCCCTATGAAAACTCCGGACTACCTATCCTTCACAGTAACAAGAAGGTTCTAGGACATAGGGAAGCAAAGCATAGGGAACATAGGGAACAGGGAGGAGAAGCATAGAGGTGGAGAAACATAGGGAACCCCTGGTACAGACTCACAGAGCAGACACCGCTGTCCACACAGAACCAGAAACTAGATGGAACTCCCCTCTAAGTAATCCAGCTATGGCAGTAAGGATCAGCACGGAGGTTGTTCACCTTATTCTGGCTCCTCTCCCTGGTGTGGGGGCCGTGCTTCTCCTCACCTGTCCGCCATGTCTCAGCAGAGTGCTCCCTGCGGGGCCTGGACATTGCCTTCCTCATTGACGGCTCCAGCAGCATCGCCTCCCACGACTTCCGGACCATGTTGGACTTTGTGGCCGCAGTTATGAGGGATTTCAGCAGCAGTGACGCTCAGGTGAGCAGCAGCTCTGTCCATGGGGTCTCCCACCGCTCCACACACAGCAGATATACCGTATACTCAGGAGAATGGTAGCAGGGAGCGCTTCTTCATCATTCTCACCTTCATCATCCTTATCTTCTTCATCCTCACCTTTATCAAGCTCATCGTCCTCACCCCCATCATCCTCACCCTCATCATCCTCACCCTCATCACCCTCACCTTCATCATTCTCACCTTCATCATCCTTATCTTCTTCATCCTCACCTTTATCAAGCTCATCGTCCTCACCCTCATCATCCTCACCTTCATCATCCTCACCCTCATCACCCTCACCTTCATCATTCTCACCTTCATCATCCTCACCCTCACCACCCTCACCTTCATCATTCTCACCTTCATCATCCTTATCTTCTTCATCCTCACCTTTATCAAGCTCATCGTCCTCATCCTCATCATCCTCACCCTCACCACCCTCACCTTCATCATCCTCACCTTCATCATCGTCACCTTCATCATCCTCACCCTCATCTTCATCATCCTTATCTTCATCAGCCTTATGATCTTCAGCCTAATCATCATCTCCCTCACCCTCATCGCTCTCACCCTCATCACCCTCACCCTTATCGCCCTCACCCTCGTCCTTATCACCCTCACCCTCATCACCCTAATCCCCCTCATCCCCCTCACCCTCATCACCCTCATCATCCTTACCTTCATCGTCCTAATATTGATCATCCTCACCTTCATCTTCCTCACCCTCACATCCACATTATCCTCCCCTTCATCTTCCTCACCCTCACATCCACATTATCCTCCCCTTCATCTTCCTCACCCTCATCATCCACATTATCCTCCCCTTCATCTTCCTCACCCTCACATCCACATTATCCTCACCTTCATCTTCCTCATCATCCACATTATCCTCCCCTTCATCTTCCTCACCCTCATCATCCACATTATCCTCCCCTTCATCTTCCTCATCATCCACATTATCCTCCCCTTCATCTTCCTCACCCTCATCATCCACATTATCCTCCCCTTCATCTTCCTCACCATCCACATCATCCTCACCTTCATCCTCCTCCTCCTGGAGACGCACACTGCTCCCCTCATTATGGTGACCTCCTTCTTCCCTTCTTCTTTCCCCAGTTTGCCCTGATGCAATATTCCAGTAAATACGAAACACATTTTAATTTTATGAACTTTTCCAAGATAAGAGACGCGACATTACTGACCGGAGGCGTCACCCAGCAGCTGGGAGGGTCCACGCGGACCTGCACCGCCATCCTGCAGGCCATGTAAGTGCTGGGCCTTCATCTCTATTGGTGCTTCCACATGGAGGACTGGGTCTGGTAGAGTCACTGGCCAATGAGCTGCTGTATCTAAGCTTCTCATGGGTGATACTGTATCTAATCCTTTCATCCAATATTGTATGCGGAGTTATTGCATCTAATCCTGTGTAGAATCTTTTTCTTTCAAATCAACTGGTGCCAGAAAGTGCCAGAGATTTGTAATATTCCTCTATTAAAAAAATCTTTAGTCTTCCAGTACTTCTCAGCTGCTGTATGTCCTGCAGGAAATGGTGTATTCTCTCCAGTCTTCCAGTACTTCTCAGCTGCTGTATTTCCTGCAGGAAGTGGTATTCTTTCCAGTCTGGAGAGCAGGAGAGGTTTTCTATAGGGATTTGCTGCTGCTCTGGACAGTTCCTGACATGGACAGAGGTGGCAGCAGAGAGCACTGTGTCAGACTGGAGAGAATACACCACTTCCTGCAGGACATACAGCAGCTGATAAGTAGTGGAAGACTGGAGATTTTTTTAAAGACGCAAATGACAAATCTCTGGCACCATTTGATTTGAAATAAGAAAATTTTTTGTAAACATTCCCTTTAATGTATCTAATCCCATCATGCAATACTGTATGCTGAGTTGCCATATCTAATCCCCTGTGATCCTGTCTGCTGAGTTACTGTATCCAATCCTATCCTGTGTGATACCCCCTGGAACACAAGGGATCTGCTGTTTCAATCTCTCCCACCTCTGACTATTGGCAGTAGAGAACTCTTCAGTCCACACAATGGGGCTCGTGATAATGTGGAGAAGCTCCTGATAGTGATAACGGATGGAGAGTCGCGCATGGATAACACGCCATCAGCAGTCTCCACCCGAGAGGCCAATGAGGTTGGGGTGCGGCGCTTCGCTATCGGAGTAAGTTGTGAGCTTACACACTCCATGGGGCATTCTATCCAGACGTGCCCTCTCATTGACTTACATTGGCTTCCAGGTGGGCGACGTCTTCTCCCGTCCTCACGCCCACAATGAGCTGAAGTCAATCGCCTCGCCAGAACCAGACGATCACATCTTCAAGGTTACAAATTTCTCTGCACTCAAAGGTTTACCTAAGATCCTTGAAGACAAAATATTTACTATTGAAGGTGAAAGGAAAATGATGCATCCTCTCCACCCTATTCCTCCATCCCCAATATGTCCTCCTCCAGCTTCTCCTCACCTCCCTATTCCTCCATCCCCAATATGTCCTCCTCCAGCTTCTCCTCACCTCCCTATTCCTCCATCCCCAATATGTCCTCCTCCAGCTTCTCCTCCTCTCCTCCCTATTCCTCCATCCCCAATATGTCCTCCTCCAGCTTCTCCTCCTCTCCACCCTATTCCTCCATCCCCAATATGTCCTCCTCCACCTTCTCCTCCTCACCTCCCTATTCCTCCATCCCCAATATGTCCTCCTCCAGCTTCTCCTCCTCACCTCCCTATTCCTCCATCACCAATATGTCCTCCTCCAGCTTCTCCTCCTTTCCACCCTATTCCTCCATCCCCAATATGTCCTCCTCCAGCTTCTCCTCCTCTCTTCCCTATTCTTCCATCCCCAATATGTCCTCCTCCACCTTCTCCGCCTCACCTCCCTATTCCTCCATCCCCAATATGTCCTCCTCCACCTTCTCCTCCTCACCTCCTTATTCCTCCATCACCAATATGTCCTCCTCCAGCTTCTCCTCCTCTCCACCCTATTCCTCCATCACCAATATGTCCTCCTCCAGCTTCTCCTCCTCACCTCCCTATTCCTCCATCCCCAATATGTCCTCCTCCAGCTTCTCCTCCTCTCCACCCTATTCCTCCATCCCCAATATGTCCTCCTCCAGCTTCTCCTCCTCACCTCCCTATTCCTCCATCCCCAATATGTCCTCCTCCAGCTTCTCCTCCTCTCCTCCCTATTTCTCCATCCCCAATATGTCCTCCTCCAGCTTCTCCTCCTCTCCACCCTATTCCTCCATCACCAATATGTCCTCCTCCAGCTTCTCCTCCTCACCTCCCTATTCCTCCATCACGTATATGTCCTCCTCCAGCTTCTCCTCCTCTCCACCCTATTCCTCCATCCCCAATATGTCCTCCTCCAGCTTCTCCTCCTCTCTTCCCTATTCTTCCATCCCCAATATGTCCTCCTCCACCTTCTCCGCCTCACCTCCCTATTCCTCCATCCCCAATATGTCCTCCTCCACCTTCTCCTCCTCACCTCCTTATTCCTCCATCCCCAATATGTCCTCCTCCAGCTTCTCCTCCTCACCTCCCTATTCCTCCATCACCAATATGTCCTCCTCCAGCTTCTCCTCCTCACCTCCCTATTCCTCCATCCCCAATATGTCCTCCTCCAGCTTCTCCTCCTCTCCACCCTATTCCTCCATCACCAATATGTCCTCCTCCAGCTTCTCCTCCTCACCTCCCTATTCCTCCATCCCCAATATGTCCTCCTCCAGCTTCTCCTCCTCTCCACCCTATTCCTCCATCCCCAATATGTCCTCCTCCAGCTTCTCCTCCTCACCTCCCTATTCCTCCATCCCCAATATGTCCTCCTCCAGCTTCTCCTCCTCTCCTCCCTATTCCTCCATCCCCAATATGTCCTCCTCCAGCTTCTCCTCCTCTCCACCCTATTCCTCCATCCCCAATATGTCCTCCTCCACCTTCTCCTCCTCACCTCCCTATTCCTCCATCCCCAATATGTCCTCCTCCAGCTTCTCCTCCTCACCTCCCTATTCCTCCATCCCCAATATGTCCTCCTCCAGCTTCTCCTCCTCACCTCCCTATTCCTCCATCCCCAATATGTCCTCCTCCAGCTTCTCCTCCTCACCTCCCTATTCCTCCATCACCTATATGTCCTCCTCCAGCTTCTCCTCCTCTCCTCCCTATTCCTCCATCACCAATATGTCCTCCTCCAGCTTGTCCTCCTCTCCACCCTTTTCCTCCATCCCCAATATGTCCTCCTCCACCTTCTCCTCCTCACCTCCCTATTCCTCCATCCCCAATATGTCCTCCTCCAGCTTCTCCTCCTCTCCACCCTATTCCTCCATCCCCAATATGTCCTCCTCCAGCTTCTCCTCCTCACCTCCTTATTCCTCCATCCCCAATATGTCCTCCTCCAGCTTCTCCTCCTCACCTCCCTATTCCTCCATCACCAATATGTCCTCCTCCAGCTTCTCCTCCTCTCCTCCCTATTCCTCCATCCCCAATATGTCCTCCTCCACCTTCTCCTCCTCACCTCCCTATTCCTCCATCCCCAATATGTCCTCCTCCAGCTTCTCCTCCTCACCTCTCTATTCCTCCATCACCAATATGTCCTCCTCCAGCTTCTCCTCCTCACCTCCCTATTCCTCCATCACCAATATGTCCTCCTCCAGCTTCTCCTCCTCTCCACCCTATTCCTCCATCACCAATATGTCCTCCTCCAGCTTCTCCTCCTCTCTTCCCTATTCTTCCATCACCAATATATCCTCCTCCAGCTTCTCCTCCTCACCTCCCTATTCCTCCATCACCAATATGTCCTCCTCCAGCTTCTCCTCCTCACCTCCCTATTCCTCCATCCCCAATATGTCCTCCTCCAGCTTCTCCTCCTCACCTCCCTATTCCTCCATCCCCAATATGTCCTCCTCCAGCTTCTCCTCCTCTCCTCCCTATTCCTCCATCCCCAATATGTCCTCCTCCAGCTTCTCCTCCTCACCTCCCTATTCCTCCATCCCCAATATGTCCTCCTCCAGCTTTCTCCTCCTCTCCACCTATTCCTCCATCAACCAATATGTCCTCCTCCAGCTTCTCCTCCTCTCCACCCTATTCCTCCATCCCCAATATGTCCTCCTCCAGCCTTGTCCTCCTCACCTCCCTATTCCTCCATCCCCAATATGTCCTCCTCCAGCTTCTCCTCCTCTCCTCCCTATTCCTCCATCACCAATATGTCCTCCTCCAGCTTCTCCTCCTCTCCACCCTATTCCTCCATCACCAATATGTCCTCCTCCAGCTTCTCCTCCTCACCTCCTTATTCCTCCATCCCCAATATGTCCTCCTCCAGCTTCTCCTCCTCACCTCCCTATTCCTCCATCCCCAATATGTCCTCCTCCAGCTTCTCCTCCTCTCCTCCCTATTCTTCCATCACCTATATGTCCTCCTCCAGCTTCTCCTCCTCTCCTCCCTATTCCTCCATCCCCAATATGTCCTCCTCCAGCTTCTCCTCCTCACCTCCCTATTCCTCCATCCCCAATATGTCCTCCTCCAGCTTCTCCTCCTCACCTCCCTATTCCTCCATCACCAATATGTCCTCCTCCAGCTTCTCCTCCTCTCCTCCCTATTCCTCCATCCCCAATATGTCCTCCTCCAGCTTCTCCTCCTCACCTCCCTATTCCTCAATCCCCAATATGTCCTCCTCCAGCTTCTCCTCCTCACCTCCCTATTCCTCCATCACCAATATGTCCTCCTCCAGCTTCTCCTCCTCTCCTCCCTATTCCTCCATCACCAATATGTCCTTCTCCAGCTTGTCCTCCTCTCCACCCTATTCCTCCATCCCCAATATGTCCTCCTCCACCTTCTCCTCCTCACCTCCCTATTCCTCCATCCCCAATATGTCCTCCTCCAGCTTCTCCTCCTCTCCACCCTATTCCTCCATCCCCAATATGTCCTCCTCCAGCTTCTCCTCCTCACCTCCCTATTCCTCCATCCCCAATATGTCCTCCTCCACCTTCTCCTCCTCACCTCCCTATTCCTCCATCCCCAATATGTCCTCCTCCAGCTTCTCCTCCTCACCTCCCTATTCCTCCATCACCAATATGTCCTCCTCCAGCTTCTCCTCCTCACCTCCCTATTCCTCCATCACCAATATGTCCTCCTCCAGCTTCTCCTCCTCTCCACCCTATTCCTCCATCACCAATATGTCCTCCTCCAGCTTCTCCTCCTCACCTCCCTATTCCTCCATCCCCAATATGTCCTCCTCCAGCTTCTCCTCCTCACCTCCCTATTCCTCCATCCCCAATATGTCCTCCTCCAGCTTCTCCTCCTCACCTCCCTATTCCTCCAACCCCAATATGTCCTCCTCCAGCTTCTCCTCCTCTCCTCCCTATTCCTCCATCCCCAATATGTCCTCCTCCAGCTTCTCCTCCTCACCTCCCTATTCCTCCATCCCCAATATGTCCTCCTCCAGCTTCTCCTCCTCTCCACCCTATTCCTCCATCACCAATATGTCCTCCTCCAGCTTCTCCTCCTCACCTCCTTATTCCTCCATCCCCAATATGTCCTCCTCAAGCTTCTCCTCCTCACGTCCCTATTCCTCCATCCCCAATATGTCCTCCTCCAGCTTCTCCTCCTCTCCTCCCTATTCTTCCATCACCTATATGTCCTCCTCCAGCTTCTCCTCCTCACCTCCCTATTCCTCCATCCCCAATATGTCCTCCTCCAGCTTCTCCTCCTCTCCACCCTATTCCTCCATCCCCAATATGTCCTCCTCCAGCTTCTCCTCCTCACCTCCCTATTCCTCCATCCCCAATATGTCCTCCTCCAGCTCCTCCTCCTCACCTCCCTATTCTTCCATCACCTATATGTCCTCCTCCAGCTTCTCCTCCTCTCTTCCCTATTCTTCCATCACCAATATATCCTCCTCCACCTTCTCCTCCTCACCTCCCTATTCCTCCATCCCCAATATGTCCTCCTCCAGCTTGTCCTCCTCACCTCCCTATTCCTCCATCCCCAATATGTCCTCCTCCAGCTTCTCCTCCTCACCTCCCTATTCCTCCATCCCCAATATGTCCTCCTCCAGCTTCTCCTCCTCTCCTCCCTATTCCTCCATCCCCAATATGTCCTCCTCCAGCTTCTCCTCCTCACCTCCCTATTCCTCCATCCCCAATATGTCCTCCTCCAGCTTCTCCTCCTCTCCACCCTATTCCTCCATCACCAATATGTCCTCCTCCAGCTTCTCCTCCTCTCCACCCTATTCCTCCATCCCCAATATGTCCTCCTCCAGCTTGTCCTCCTCACCTCCTTATTCCTCCATCCCCAATATGTCCTCCTCCAGCTTCTCCTCCTCTCCTCCCTATTCCTCCATCACCAATATGTCCTCCTCCAGCTTCTCCTCCTCTCCACCCTATTCCTCCATCACCAATATGTCCTCCTCCAGCTTCTCCTCCTCACCTCCTTATTCCTCCATCCCCAATATGTCCTCCTCCAGCTTCTCCTCCTCACCTCCCTATTCCTCCATCCCCAATATGTCCTCCTCCAGCTTCTCCTCCTCTCCTCCCTATTCTTCCATCACCTATATGTCCTCCTCCAGCTTCTCCTCCTCTCCTCCCTATTCCTCCATCCCCAATATGTCCTCCTCCAGCTTCTCCTCCTCACCTCCCTATTCCTCCATCCCCAATATGTCCTCCTCCAGCTTCTCCTCCTCACCTCCCTATTCCTCCATCACCAATATGTCCTCCTCCAGCTTCTCCTCCTCTCCTCCCTATTCCTCCATCCCCAATATGTCCTCCTCCAGCTTCTCCTCCTCACCTCCCTATTCCTCAATCCCCAATATGTCCTCCTCCAGCTTCTCCTCCTCACCTCCCTATTCCTCCATCACCAATATGTCCTCCTCCAGCTTCTCCTCCTCTCCTCCCTATTCCTCCATCACCAATATGTCCTTCTCCAGCTTGTCCTCCTCTCCACCCTATTCCTCCATCCCCAATATGTCCTCCTCCACCTTCTCCTCCTCACCTCCCTATTCCTCCATCCCCAATATGTCCTCCTCCAGCTTCTCCTCCTCTCCACCCTATTCCTCCATCCCCAATATGTCCTCCTCCAGCTTCTCCTCCTCACCTCCCTATTCCTCCATCCCCAATATGTCCTCCTCCACCTTCTCCTCCTCACCTCCCTATTCCTCCATCCCCAATATGTCCTCCTCCAGCTTCTCCTCCTCACCTCCCTATTCCTCCATCACCAATATGTCCTCCTCCAGCTTCTCCTCCTCACCTCCCTATTCCTCCATCACCAATATGTCCTCCTCCAGCTTCTCCTCCTCTCCACCCTATTCCTCCATCACCAATATGTCCTCCTCCAGCTTCTCCTCCTCACCTCCCTATTCCTCCATCCCCAATATGTCCTCCTCCAGCTTCTCCTCCTCACCTCCCTATTCCTCCATCCCCAATATGTCCTCCTCCAGCTTCTCCTCCTCACCTCCCTATTCCTCCATCCCCAATATGTCCTCCTCCAGCTTCTCCTCCTCTCCTCCCTATTCCTCCATCCCAATATGTCCTCCTCCAGCTTCTCCTCCTCACCTCCCTATTCCTCCATCCCCAATATGTCCTCCTCCAGCTTCTCCTCCTCTCCACCCTATTCCTCCATCACCAATATGTCCTCCTCCAGCTTCTCCTCCTCACCTCCTTATTCCTCCATCCCCAATATGTCCTCCTCAAGCTTCTCCTCCTCACGTCCCTATTCCTCCATCCCCAATATGTCCTCCTCCAGCTTCTCCTCCTCTCCTCCCTATTCTTCCATCACCTATATGTCCTCCTCCAGCTTCTCCTCCTCACCTCCCTATTCCTCCATCCCCAATATGTCCTCCTCCAGCTTCTCCTCCTCTCCACCCTATTCCTCCATCCCCAATATGTCCTCCTCCAGCTTCTCCTCCTCACCCCCCTATTCCTTCATCCCCAATATGTCCTCCTCCAGCTCCTCCTCCTCACCTCCCTATTCTTCCATCACCTATATGTCCTCCTCCAGCTTCTCCTCCTCTCTTCCCTATTCTTCCATCACCAATATATCCTCCTCCACCTTCTCCTCCTCACCTCCCTATTCCTCCATCCCCAATATGTCCTCCTCCAGCTTGTCCTCCTCACCTCCCTATTCCTCCATCCCCAATATGTCCTCCTCCAGCTTGTCCTCCTCACCTCCCTATTCCTCCATCCCCAATATGTCCTCCTCCAGCTTGTCCTCCTCACCTCCCTATTCCTCCATCCCCAATATGTCCCCCTCCAGCTTCTCCTCCTCTCCACCCTATTCTTCCATCACCTATATGTCCTCCTCCAGCTTGTCCTCCTCACCTCCCTATTCCTCCATCCCCAATATGTCCTCCTCCAGCTTGTCCTCCTCACCTCCCTATTCCTCCATCCCCAATATGTCCTCCTCCAGTTTCTCCTCCTCTCCTCCCTATTCCTCCATCCCCAATATGTCCTCCTCCAGCTTCTCCTCCTCACCTCCCTATTCCTCCATCCCCAATATGTCCTCCTCCAGCTTCTCCTCCTCTCCTCCCTATTCTTCCATCACCAATATGTCCTCCTCCACCTTCTACTCCTTACCTCCTTATTTCTCCATCCCCAATATATCCTCCTCCACCTTCTACTCCTCACCTCCTTATTCCTCCATCCCCAATATGTCCTCCTCTAGCTTCTCCTCCTCTCCTCCCTATTCCTCTATCCCCCAATATGTCTTCCTCCAGCTTCCCCATTGTGTTCTCCTCCACCTTCTCCTCATCTGTCTTTATTCCTTGCTCCAACCTCAGTCTGTTCTGCTCCAGCTTCTCCTCTGTCTTCATTCATGCATCCCCAATACTTCCTCCATCGCAAGTCTGTTCTCTTCCACCTTCTCCTCATCTATTGTTATTCCTCCATCCTCAGTCTGTTCTCCTCCACCTTTCCCTCATCTGTCCTCATTCCTTCATCCTCAGTCTGTTCTTCTTCGGCTTCTCCTCATCTGTCCTCATTCCTCCATCCCCAGTCTGTTCTCCTCCACCTTCCCCTCATCTGTCTTCTGTCATTCATCCTCAGTCTGTTCTCCTCCACCTTTCCCTCATCTGTCCTCATTCCTTCATCCTCAGTCTGTTCTCCTTCGGCTTCTCCTCATCTGTCCTCATTCCGCCATCCTCAGTCTGTTCTCCTCCACCTTCCCCTCATCTGTCTTCTGTCATTCATCCTCAGTCTGTTCTCCTCCACCTTCCCCTCATCTGTGCTCATTCCTCCATCCTCAGTCTGTTCTCCTTCGGCTTCTCCTCATCTGTCCTTATTCCTCCATCCTCAGTCTGTTCTCCTCCACCTTCCCCTCATCTGTCTTCTGTCATTCATCCTCAGTCTGTTCTCCTCCACCTTCCCCTCATCTGTGCTCATTCCTCCATCCTCAGTCTGTTCTCCTTCGGCTTCTCCTCATCTGTCCTTATTCCTCCATCCTCAGTCTGTTCTCCTCCACCTTCCCCTCATCTGTCTTCTGTCATTCATCCTCAGTCTGTTCTCCTCCACCTTCCCCTCATCTGTGCTCATTCCTCCATCCTCAGTCTGTTCTCCTTCGGCTTCTCCTCATCTGTCCTTATTCCTCCATCCTCAGTCTGTTCTCTTCCACCTTCTCCTCATCTATTGTTATTCCTCCATCCCCAGTCTGTTCTCCTTCATCTTCCCCTCATCTGTCCTCATTCCTCCATCCCCAGTCTGTTCTCCTCCACCTTCTCCTCATGTCCTTATTCCTCCATCCTCAGTCTGTTTTTCTTCACCTTCCCCTCATCTGTCCTCATTCCTCCATCCTCAGTCTGTTCTCCTCCACCTTATCCTCATCTATCATCATTCTTCCATCCCCAGGCTGTTCTCCTTCGGCTTCTTCTCATGTCATCATTCCTCCATCCTCAGTCTGTTCTCCTTCGGCTTCTCCTCATCTGTCCTTATTCCTCCATCCTCAGTCTGTTCTCGTCCATCTTCTCCTCATCTATTGTTATTCCTCCATCCTCAGTCTGTTCTCCTCCACCTTCTCCTCATCTATTATCATTCCTCCATCCCCAGTCTGTTCTCCTTCGGCTTCTCCTCATCTATCATCATTCCTCCATCCTCAGTCTGTTCTCCTTCGGCTTCTCCTCATCTATCATCATTCCTCCATCCTCTGTCCTCTGTCATTCATCCTCAGTCTGTTCTCCTCCACCTTCCCCTCATCTGTCCTCATTCCTCCATCCTCAGTCTGTTCTCCTTCGGCTTCTCCTCATCTATCATCATTCCTCCATCCTCAGTCTGTTCTCCTTCGGCTTCTCCTCATCTATCATCATTCCTCCATCCTCAGTCTGTTCTCCTCCACCTTCCCCTCATCTGTCCTCATTCCGCCATCCTCAGTCTGTTCTCGTCCATCTTCTCATCTGTCCTCTGTCATTCATCCTCAGTCTGTTCTCCTCCACCTTCCCCTCATCTATCATCATTCCTCCATCCCCAGTCTGTTCTCCTTCGGCTTCTCCTCATGTCCTTATTCCTCCATCCCCAGTCTGTTCTCCTTCGGCTTCCCCTCATCTATCATCATTCCTCCATCCTCAGTCTGTTCTCCTTCGGCTTCTCCTCATCTATCATCATTCCTCCATTCTCAGTCTGTTCTCGTCCATCTTCTCATCTGTCCTCTGTCATTCATCCTCAGTCAGTTCTCCTCTATGATCTCATCTCTGCTCATTCCTCCACCTTCAGTCTCTTCTCCTCCAGCTTCTCCTCGTCTATCTTCATTTTTCCATCCCTAATACGTCTTCCTCCCCCTTCTCCTCATCTATCGTTATTCCTCCATCCTCATTCTATTCTCAGTCTGATTGATGTCCTTGTTTACTCCATATTGTCTGCTTGTCCTATCTCTTATCCCTTACATCCTCTGTCCTCTTTTACCTCTCTCCTTTCTGCCTCTTCTATCACCAGGCATGCAGACTCGAAGTGGAGATAGGTTTCAGATGGAGGTTTCTCAAGAAGGGTTTAGTGCACTGTTAACACAGGTAAGGATTAAGTCATTGTTCATGTGTGGTCACTGTATATCCAGGTAATCCCCACAATCCAGACAGAGCCACAGAATCTATTTACTGGACTGAAGAAGACAAAAACATATATTATATTTTCATTCCTCAGGATGGAGCGATCCTTGGAGCAGTTGGTGCTAATAACTGGGCAGGAGGGGCATACAGCTACCGGACTGGGCAGGAGAAGGCCACATGGATACAAGCTGCTCCTGATGGGTCTGACATGAAGGACTCCTATATGGGTGAGAGAAGAAAGAGACTATATAAGCCGCTCATACGTGGAATACGAGATCTGTGATCAGTGATTATGCTATCTTCTTGGTATTGCCATTATGGTCACCAGGTTATGCCATGCAGCAGGTGAATCAGGATTTAATAGCCATTGGAGCACCTAGGTTCCTGAATCTGGGGAGGGTCGTGATCTATAGAAGAAACCCAAACCGAGTCCTTTGGAGTCAAGTGGCCACAGTCACAGGAAAGCAGGTGATGGCAGATGGACAGCAGATGAGAATTATAGTTATTATAGAGAAGGTGGCAACCTATATACATCAGAATTCATATAGACATGATGAGTGATGGAAGACGAGCTGAGTGAGGAGATATATTGAGGGGAGTAAGAAAGAGAATACATGGAATAGACAGGACATTACCTAAAGAAGACTAGGCTTATAGTAAGCAGAGTAGATAGGGAAATATAGTAAGGAGACTCGACATATAGGTAGTGGAGTAGATATTCATGTTTTCCAGACAACCTTAGAGCATTATCCAAGTTTAGCAGCCCCAGCTAATCAAATACCAAAAGTTCGGGTTCGGATGGACCCGAACCAGGTTCGCTCATCTATAGACAGGACATATAGTGAGTGGAGTAGACAGAATACATAGAGTGGACAGGACATATAGTGAGTGGAGTAGACAGAATACATAGACTAGACGGGACATATAGTGAGTGGAGTAGACAGAATACATAGAGTGGATGGGACATATAGTGAGTGGAGTAGACAGAATACATAGACTAGACGGGACATATAGTGAGTGGAGTAGACAGAATACATAGAGTGGATGGGACATATAGTGAGTGGAGTAGACAGAATACATAGAGTGGACAGGACTCATGAAGCTTTTCAGCTTCTTGTCACAGTCACATTGATGTTTCTGTCCCTTCAGATCGGGTCCTATTTTGGTTCTGTCCTTAGTTCGCTCCATGTGAATTCTTCTCACGCTCTACTTCTGGTTGGAGCTCCGACACATTTCTCTGCTGACTCTCCAAATGGTCTTGTTTACTTGTGTCCCATCAGAAAGGTGAGACCTAGACTACATGTAGATGTTATAATAGTAGGACGCAGAAGTAATTAGATGCAGTGATGGTTTTCCCCACTGAGTCTACAATACACGTGGGCCCGAGGGGAAAAATGCTACTCTATTCTCAGGGCCGATTCTAGCTTTTCTGCTGCCTGAGGCGAAAATTTAAATGGCGCCCCCCCCCCCCCCCCCCCCCCCCCCCCAAGAACAACAAGTCTTTCTTGTGTCATTGTTGACCGTAGATATGACGTAATAAGCGGAGCTCTTACACCAAAACACTCTTAAAACCAAGTTACTCTTAAACCAAGGTACCACTGTGTATATATATATATATCAGCAGTAAATATACCAAATGCATAACCACACCACAGCAGTGAATATAACCATGTGGTACATGGTTATATTCACCAGGTGCGAATTCGTTGCGCTGGCTACAGGGCACAGCTCTATGAGGTTTGCTGTACTTCTGCTGAATGCCTCAAGCAAAGAGCAAAAGGTGGCACCAGATTTTGACACACAGCCTGGATTGTCTGGCAAAATCTACTGGTGTTGCAAATCATCACATTTGTCCATTTACACAGAAAGATTATCTGACAGATTATCTGCCAAAGATTTGAAGCCAAAGCCAGGAATGGATTTAAAAAGAGGAGAAATTTCAGGTTTTCCTATATGACCTGACTTCTACTTATAGTCTGTTTCTGGCTTTGGCTTCAAATCTTTGGCAGATAGTCTTTCTGTGTAAATGACCCCTTAGGGTCCATTTACACAGAAAGATTATCTGACAAAGATTTGAAGCCAAAGCCAGAAACAGACTATAAACAGGGAACAGGTAATAAAGGAAAGCTTGCGATTTTTTTCCTCTTTTCAAATCCATTCCTGGCTTTGGCTTCAAATCTTTGGCAGATAATCTGTCAGATAATCTTTCTGTGTAAATGGACCCTTAGGGACTGATAAAGGTGGACCAAGGGCAGGTAAGTATCATTTTATTTTGTTTACATTTTTTAATACTTTCATTCTGGACTACTTCAGATAGAAGATTCTTACTTTTAATGAAAAAGGGTCAACAAGGGTTCTTGGGGGTATTTTATTTCAATAAAGAGCTTTGCTAAATTGTTTTTCTTCTTACTTATGCTTGGCTTAGTAGTGGAAGCCGCCTAATAGATGGCATCCATTAGTAAGCTAGGGCTTTGTGTTGGCTATTATAAGCGCTGACACTAACCCCCATGCTTATTACCTTTAGTACCTACTGTCACCAGGGGTACTTGGAAGAACCAGATACTGTCTGGCCTGGAACGCCAGAAAATGATGATCCAGGACTAGGCAGCAACAGGCTGGCGTTATTAGGCTGGCAATAACTAAAATAAATGGCGCTTGCCTCTAATAGTGTCAGGCTGCTGCTGCTTGGTTTTGTATCTGTCTGGTTATGGAAAATAGGGGAGACCCCATCCATTAGTTTATTAAATAAATAAAATGTGTGGGGTCCCCCTCATTTTCCATAACCAACCAAGCTGCAGCAGCCTGACACTATCAGGAAGGCAGGGGCCATTTATGTTTGGACACTGCTACCCTGATAGTGTCAGGATGCTGTTGGCTGGTTCTGTATCTGACTGGTTATGGAAACTGAAGGGGCGAAAGCATGCATTAGTTTATCAAATAAGTAAATAAAAATACATAGGGTCCCCCTCATTTTCCATAACCAGCCAGATACAAAATCAAGCAGCAGCAACCTGACGCTATCAGTGTGGCAGGGGCCATTTATTTTGGCCATTGTCACCATGATAGTGTCAGGCTACTGTTGCTTGGTTCTGTATCTGACTGGTTATAGAAAATAAGGGGGCCCATGAATGTTTTATTAAATAAATAAATAAATAAATCGAAAAAAAAATGCGTGGGGTCCCCCTCATTTTCCATAACCAGCCAGATACAAAACCAAGCAACAGCAGCCGGACGCTATCAGGGTGGCAGGGGCCATTTATTTTGGCCACTGCCAACCTAATAACACCAGCCTGCTGCCGCCCAGTCCAGGAGCGCCATTTTCTGGTGCTCCAGGCCTGACGGTATCTGGCTCTTCCCGGTACCCCTGGTGGTGGTGGGTACCGGGGTAATAAGCGTGGGGAGTTAGTGTTAGCCCTTTTACTGGCTAACGCTAAGCCTGGCTTAGTAATGGACGCCATCTATTAGATGGCTTCCACTACCAAGCCAAAAATAAGTAAAAAAAAATAAATAAAACAATTTCAAAAAGCTCTTTATTGAAATAAAACTCCCCAGAGACACCTCGTTGACCCTTTTATTAAATAAAAAATGTAAAAATCTTCTTTCGAAGTAGTCCAGTCTGTACCTGTTAAAAAAAAAAAAAAAAAAAGAAGTGAAAAAGCAGCAAACAAAGGCCCTGGCAGCATTAAGTCTATTGTCATTATGAGGAGGTCTCTGCAGAGGCCCTGACCACCTCAATGCAGAGACCTCCTCATAATGACAATAGACTGCCAACCCGGAAAAAACTAACAGATCCCCCCACAACCCACCCCCGCACCTCCGCACCTCTGCAAGCCGCCCGCCACCCATCCAAACCCCTTCCCACCCCAGGAACTTACCAAGTCGCACGGCAACCTCTCCTCCGCAGACGAAGACCCGAACTGCACTTCTTCTTCCTGGACACGTCTCGTGACCTCAGCTGAGTAGCGCCGCGGCGGACGTCCATGGCGCAGGCACTTAACCAATCAGAAGAAGGAAGCCGGGTCACGTGACGGGTGACGTCGGAATGGCCGGCCCGACGGTACGACGAGGAGACGCCGGTGGTGACCGTGAGCAGCGCGACTCGCGAGGTCTGGTGAGCCTGTGCTGTGGCTGTCATTTTAGCTAAGTTAAACTTAGCTAAAATGACAGCGGCGGGGAAAATCTTGCCGCCCCCTGCAGGGGCGCAAAATCTGCCGCCTGAGGCGGAATACTCATTCCGCCTCATGGCAGAAGCGGGCCTGCTATTCTATACATCCAATATGGAGTCTTATGGACTAGTTTACATGTCCACTTATTGCTCAGAATCAAGCAGGTCGTTTGATCTCCAGAGCTTGGTCCTGGACCAACGATGCCCTTTGATGATGCATCTTGAGAGCTTGGTCCTGGACCAATGATGCCCTTTGCTGATCCATCTCCAGAGCTTGGTCCTGGACCAACGATGCCCTTTGCTGATCCATCTCCACAGTTTGGTCCTGGACCAACAATGCCCTTTGCTGATCCATCTCCAGAGCTTGGTCCTGGACCAACGATGCCCTTTGATGAAGCATCTCCAGAGCTTGGTCTTGGACCAGCTACGCCCTTTGATGATGCATCTTGAGAGCTTGGTCCTGGATCAACGATGCCCTTTGATGAAGCATCTCCAGAGCTTGGTCTTGGACCAGCTACGCCCTTTGATTATGCATCTTGAGAGCTTGGTCCTGGACCAACGATGCCCTTTGATGAAGCATCTCCAGAGCTTGGTCTTGGACCAGCTACGCGCTTTGATGATGCATCTTGAGAGCTTGGTCCTGGACCAACGATGCCCTTTGATGAAGCATCTCCAGAGCTTGGTCCTGGACCAGCTACGCCCTTTGATTATCCATCTCGAGAGCTTGGTCCTGGACCAGTGATGCCCTTTGCTGATCCATCTCCAGAGCTTGGTCCTGGACCAATGATGCCCTTTTGCTGATCCATCTCCAGAGCTTGGTCCTGGACCAACGATGCCCTTTGCTGATCCATCTCCAGAGCTTGGTCCTGGACCAACGATGCCCTTTGCTGATCCACCTTCAGAGCTTGGTCCTGGACCAATGACGCCCTTCACTGATCCATCTCCAGAGCTCGGTCCTGGACCAACGATGCCCTTTGCTGATCCATCTCCAGAGCTCGGTCCTGGACCAATGATGCTCTTCACTGATCCATCTCCAGAGCTCGGTCCTGGACCAACGATGCCCTTTGATGATGCATCTCTAAAGCTTCTGCACCCAGGAATTATAGGGATGATGTAACAGAGTTGGGATCTGGAGAGAGTCCGTGAATTATACACTGCTCAAAAAAAAATAAAAAACTTAAACAATGAAAGTCAAGACACAAACAGGTAGAAATGATCAGCGATAAGGCCAGTACACCAGGAGACATGGAGGAGGCCGTAGTGTCCAGAGCATGGAGCAGATACCAGGAAACAGGCCAGTACACCAGGAGACATGGAGGAGGCCGTAGTGTCCAGAGCATGGAGCAGACACCAGGAGACAGGCCAGTACACCAGGAGGAGGCGGCGGTAGTGTCCAAAGCATGGAGCAGATACCAGGAGACAGGCCAATACACTAGGAGGAGGGGGCCGTAGTTTACAGAGCATGGAGCAGATACCAGGAGACAGGCCAGTACACCAGGAGACATGGAGGAGGCCGTAGTGTCCAGAGCATGGAGCAGATACCAGGAGACAGGCCAGTACACCAGGAGGAGGCGGCGGTAGTGTCCAAAGCATGGAGCAGATACCAGGAGAAAGGCCAGTACATCAGGAGGAGGGGGCCGTAGTTTCCAGAGCATGGAGCAGATACCAGGAGACAGGCCAGTACACCAGGAGGAGGGGGCTGTGTTGCCAGAGCATGGAGCAGATACCAGGAGACAGGCCAGTATACCAGGAGACATGGAGGAGGCCAGAGTGTCTAGAGCATGGAGCAGATACCAGGAGACAGGCCAGTACACCAGGAGGAGGGGGCCGTAGTGTCCAGAGCATGGAGCAGATACCAGGAGACAGGCCAGTACACCAGGATGAGGCGGCGGTAGTGTCCAAAGCATGGAGCAGATACCAGGAGACAGGCCAATACACCAGGAGGAGGGGGCCGTAGTTTACAGAGCATGGAGCAGATACCAGGAGACAGGCCAGTACACCAGGAGACATGGAGGAGGCCGTAGTGTCCAGAGCATGGAGCAGATACCAGGAGACAGGCCAGTACACCAGGAGGAGGCGGCGGTAGTGTCCAAAGCATGGAGCAGATACCAGGAGAAAGGCCAGTACATCAGGAGGAGGGGGCCATAGTTTCCAGAGCATGGAGCAGATACCAGGAGACAGGCCAGTACACCAGGAGGAGGGGGCTGTGTTGCCAGAGCATGGAGCAGATACCAGGAGACAGGCCAGTATACCAGGAGACATGGAGGAGGCCAGAGTGTCTAGAGCATGGAGCAGATACCAGGAGACAGGCCAGTACACCAGGAGGAGGGGGCCGTAGTGTCCAGAGCATGGAGCAGATACCAGGAGACAGGCCGCTACACCAGGAGGAGGAGGCCGTAGTGTCCAGAGCATGGAGCAGATACCAGGAGACAGGCCAGTACACCAGGAGGAGGGGCCGTAGTGTCCAGAGCATGGAGCAGATACCAGGAGACAGGCCAGTACACCAGGAGGAGGGGGCCGTAGTGTCCAGAGCATGGAGCAGATACCAGGAGACAGGCCAGTATACCAGGAGGAGGAGGCCGTAGTGACAAGAGCATGGAGCAGATACCAGGAGACAGGCCAGTATACCAAGAGAAGGAGGCTGTAGTGTCCAGAGCATGGAGCAGATACCAGCAGACAGGCCAGTACACAAGGAGACATGAAGAAGGAGGCCATAGTGTCCAGAGCATGGAGCAGATACCAGGAGACAGGCCAGTACACCAGGAGAAGGAGGCTGTAGTGTCCAGAGCATGGAGCAGATACCAGGAGACAGGCCAGTACACCAGGAGGAGGGGGCTGCAGTGTCCAGAGCATGGAGCAGATACCAGGAGACATAGAGGGGGCCATAGTGTCTAGAGCATGGAGCAGATACCAGGAGACAGGCCAGTTCACCAGGAGGAGGGGGCCGTAGTGTCCAGAGCATGGAGCAGATACCAGGAGACAGGCCAGTACACCAGGAGTAGGGGGCCGTAGTGTCCAGAGCATGGAGCAGATACCAGGAGACAGGCCAGTACACCAGGAGTAGGGGGCCGTAGTGTCCAAAGCATGGAGCAGATACCAGCAGACAGGCCAGTATACCAAGAGGAGGAGGCCGTAGTGACAAGAGCATGGAGCAGATACCAGGAGACAGGCCAGTACACCAGGAAGAGGGGGCCGTAGTGTTCAGAGCATGGAGCAGATACCAGGAGACAGGCCAGTACACCAGGAAGAGGGGGCCGTAGTGTTCAGAGCATGGAGCAGATATCAGGAGACATAGAGGGGGCTGTAGTGTCCAGAGCATGGAGCAGATACCAGGAGACAGGCCAGTACACCAGGAGACATGGAGGAGGCCAGAGTGTCCAGAGCATGGAGCAGATGCCAGGAGACAGTAATAGTACGCTCCGTCCCCTGTGTCTGTCAGTAATAGTACGCTCCGTCCCCTGTGTCTGTCAGTAATAGTACGCTCCGTACCCTGTGTCTGTCAGTAATAGTACGCTCCGTCCCCTGTGTCTGTCAGTAATAGTACGCTCCGTCCCCTGTGTCTGTCAGTATTAGTACGCTCCGTCCCCTGTGTCTGTCAGTAATAGTACGCTCCGTCCCCTGTGTCTGTCAGTAATAGTACGCTCCGTCCCCTGTGTCTGTCAGTAATAGTACGCTCCGTCCCCTGTGTCTGTCAGTAATAGTACGCTCCGTCCCCTGTGTCTGTCAGTAATAGTACGCTCCGTCCCCTGTGTCTGTCAGTAATAGTACGCTCCGTCCCCTGTGTCTGTCAGTAATAGTACGCTCCGTCCCCTGTGTCTGTCAGTAATAGTACGCTCCGTCCCCTGTGTCTGTCAGTAATAGTACGCTCCGTCCCCTGTGTCTGTCAGTAATAGTACGCTCCGTCCCCTGTGTCTGTCAGTAATAGTACGCTCCGTCCCCTGTGTCTGTCAGTAATAGTACGCTCCGTCCCCTGTGTCTGTCAGTAATAGTACGCTCCGTCCCCTGTGTCTGTCAGTAATAGTACACTCCGTCCCCTGTGTCTGTCAGTAATAGTACGCTCCGTCCCCTGTGTCTGTCAGTAATAGTACGCTCCGTCCCCTGTGTCTGTCAGTATTAGTACGCTCCCGGGCTCTTCCTCCCTGGTGTTACCTGTTCCGGCCCCCACCTGAAGCAGAGCAGGATACTTTCATTTTGTTCCTCCTGTGTAGCTTCATTTAGCTTCCTCCTCCTGCTGTCGGGACTTGGGGGAGGAGGGAGGATGATGACAGCAGCACGGCAGGCTGCACAGCACAGACAGCACATGGAGGCCTGGAAGCTGTCTGCAGGGGTGTCTGTGCTCTGCCTGCCATCCTGATGACCATGAGGCCAGAAGTCCTGACCCTCTCTAAGGATGGAGAAGGTGAGGAGACTGCACCATACAAGATTAGACAAGTGTGTCTGTAGCCAGTGTATGGCAGTGCATGGGTGTCTGTAGCCAGTGTATGGCAGTGCATGGGTGTCTGTAGCCAGTGTATGGCAGTGCATGGGTGTCTGTAGCCAGTGTATGGCAGTGCATGGGTGTCTGTAGCCAGTGTATGGCAGTACATGGGTGTCTGTAGCCAGTGTATGGCAGTGCATGGGTGTCTGTAGCCAGTGTATGGCAGTGCATGGGTGTCTGTAGCCAGTGTATGGCAGTGCATGGGTGTCTGTAGCCAGTGTATGGCAGTACATGGGTGTCTGTAGCCAGTGTATGGCAGTACATGGGTGTCTGTAGCCAGTGTATGGCAGTGCATGGGTGTCTGTAGCCAGTGTATGGCAGTGCATGGGTGTCTGTAGCCAGTGTATGGCAGTGCATGGGTGTCTGTAGCCAGTGTATGGCAGTGCATGGGTGTCTGTACTTAGTGCATGGGTGTCTGTAGCCAGTGTATGGCAGTACATGGGTGTCTGTAGCCAGTGTATGGCAGTGCATGGGTGTCTGTAGCCAGTGTATGGCAGTACATGGGTGTCTGTAGCCAGTGTATGGCAGTGCATGGGTGTCTGTAGCCAGTGTATGGCAGTGCATGGGTGTCTGTACTTAGTGCATGGGTGTCTGTATCCAGTGTATGGCAGTACATGGGTGTCTGTAGTCAGCGCATGGGTGTCTGTACTTAGTGCATGGGTGTCTGTACTTAGTGTATGGGTGTCTGTAGCCAGTGTATGGCAGTGCATGGGTGTCTGTACTTAGTGTATGGGTGTCTGTAGCCAGTGTATGGCAGTACATGGGTGTCTGTAGCCAGTGTATGGCAGTGCATGGGTGTCTGTACTTAGTGCATGGGTGTCTGTAGCCAGTGTATGGCAGTACATGGGTGTCTGTATCCAGTGTATGGCAGTACATGGGTGTCTGTAGCCAGTGTATGGCGGTGCTCACACTGAGTAAAAGTGGTAGTATTCCATACGGAGCCCCTGCTGCGGAATCTGCTCAGAATCCTGCCTACCTTGACATAGCAGACGCTCCTGCACGCATCACGTCTGTTATATCACCTGTTCGGAGGAAGGAAGAAGACCCCGCCGCTGGGGAGGGGCTGAAAACAAACTTTGCACAGGGCGCCATCTACCCTAAAGCTGGCCCTGGTCATACAGACACCTCATTAGGAGCATACCCGGGCCTTGTAGGGAGGTCATACATACACTTCATCAGGAGCATGCCCGGGCCTTGTAGGGAATTCATACAGACACCTCATAAGGAGCATGCCCGGGCCTTGTAGGGAGGTCATGGGATGTTCATTTTGATTTACATTGATCATTTTTATGTTTTATTGTTCTCATCGCATTCCAATGTAATCAATAAGGATTTACAACTGGAAAATTTCAATAATTTTTTGAGCAGGGTCCTTAGCACACAGGGATTATCTACCTAACCAGGCAGAATGGTTTAATAAACACAACAATCAGCCGAGGAGCCGATCATAAGCTGATCATTGTCGTTCAGTTCAAAGATGATCAGCCACCAATCCCACATCACTCCCTGTAATAGAAGATCCACAATCAGCGGCTGATGAGTATAAAAAAGTCATACTTACCTGTCCGAGACGTGTAATAGGTTCTGTAAGCGACCACCAGTCTAGGGCAGTGAAGGGACCATAGTATGATCACAAGTAGCTCCAAACCCATAGAAGTGAAGCACAGTTGAGCCCTCACCTGGTTTTTTGTAATCATTTGCATGGTATCCATTGTTGGCCTTAGGTAATGGATTCTCATGACCCAAACTACACAAATGTCAGCCTCACCTGTCCGTGGACTCTTCGTGGAGACAGCAGCCAGGCAGTGGGTCATTTTGGTTCCGCTATCTCCATCCTTCCAGACTTGACTGGCGATGAGTTTTGCGACCTGGCGGTGGGTGCTCCCTGCGAGGATAACCATCACGGTGCTGTGTACATCTTTTCCGGCAAGAATGGGGGTTTTAAAACTTCTTATATACAGGTGAGGAAACACTGATGGACTGAGACCTAAGGGTTTTGCAGGGTCTGCTTGTCCCCCTGTCCATGTGACATTACATGAAGGTTGTTGAGCGTCAATGAAGTGCAGTCATGTGTACATTGAGCAAAGTGAATCTGCCACCAGATCTCTACCAGAGAATGGCTGACTGTTTTGGCCTCCTCTGTGCTCTGCAGCGTATCCCCAGCTGGCAGGTCAGAAGAACGTTGATGTACTTTGGAAGATCACTGACTGGGAATTATGACATGACAGGTGACAATCTGCCAGACCTGGCCGTGGGGGCTGAAGGTGAAGTCCTCATCCTGAGGTAAGAAGAGATGGTGGAGATATTGGAAGACCATCTTCCCTGTGTGTTGTTTCTTTGCTCCTCAGCTTTTCACAACTTCTCGGTCTTGGGATAGAGATTTAGAAATTACAGCATAGCCACCATTTCCGGAGATATAATGGCCATAGACCTTTATAGGTTTTAAAGATCTTCCTTACAGTTAAGATGCTAGAAACTCCCAAAATTCATCATAAGTAGCCATTAGATTCATCTTAACAATTTGTCTGCAAAACACAAGATGTTGGCCATAAAGAAGCTACCATCACAGTAGAATGATAAATCCATCAGCAGAAGAGGTGAGAAATGCAGCCTTCCTCAGTCATGGTGGACCATCATATTGCAGAACAGTCCTTTGTTCTTGTGTCATCTATATAAGATCAGGTTGTTCTTCCATCACAATGTTAGGTTTTTGGTCATGGACCATAGGTGACCTCTAAGTGTCCTCCTAGATCTCGTCCTGTCCTGGGTGTCTCTGTCTCCATGATGTTTGATCCTGTTGAGATTTCCCGAGCTCACTATGAATGTGCCGACCATAGCAGACAAGGACCTGTGACCACAGTCACTATCTGTTTTACCATCCACGTAAGAAGTAAAGAAGTTTCTGGTGAGTGAAGCTGATGATCTAAACCCTGTTGAGTTGTGGGTCTCATCTCCATTGCTTTGTACACATGATGGACACCCTGTAATGTGGTTGCCGTTCTGGAGACTTTAGACTGTAGGGTTATTGAGTACTAAGGCCACTATGGGATCTCCTCACTTGAATCACTACTAACCAATGGGATTTTCTCTGGTCAGGTGTGAACTTTGGGCAGCTGACATACAATGTTTACCTGGATGCCGGACGTGCCAACACACGTGCCCTGTTCTCCGGTGCTGGACGTTCTGTGGAGAAGACATTGACAGTACACAATGGTGACAATTGCCAGCGCCACTCCATTGACCTTCCTGTAAGTTGTTCCAGACCCTTCTAGAAGATAACATAGGGGACACCTAACAGTCCTGTCCTCTTCTCTTTCTCAGGAGTGTGTGGAGGACTCTGTAACTCCTCTCAGAACTGCTCTTAGTTATTTCTTAAAAGGAAATCCAGTCCTGAGTGAGGATTCACCGACCAGCCAGATAAGAGAGGTATGAAGGCAGCAGGACACGGCCACTACAGTAAACCAATGGGTGCACCCCGACCACTCATCAGGTTACCTCCTCCAAACATTGCTGCAGCCCCCAGACCTTCAGGAGACTGGTTGGATATGATCATCGTTGCAGGCTCTTGGTATTATCCATCCAACGTAGTCTCCGGCGTCTGTCCTCCATGTAAGACAATTCTTGACACTTTCTCTTTGCAGATTTTATTCGAGAAGAACTGCGGAGGAGACGGCGAGTGTCAGGATGACCTGCGAGTGAATCTGATCTTCAGCAAGTAAGAGGCACATAGGTCTAAAGGTTTCTCAGACTTGGTATATAAGTACACCTTATAAGATGTGGTCAGAGAAGAAACACAGAAGACTGTCGGCAGATAAAGCCCCCCGCTCCATCTAGTCCGCCCTTATATTATTTCCTTTCTTATTATCTATAGGATAGATAGATATATATTAGAGATGAGCGAGTAGTGAAATATTAAAAAATTCGATCCGAATAGCCCCCGATATTCGGCTATTCAATCGAATATCAAATCCCATTATAGTCTATGGGAGAAAAATGGTTGAGACTTGGAAATCAAGATTCGACCACTTGGAGGTCACCAAGTCCACAATGACACCTCAGGAAATCATGGCAACACCTCTGGAATGTATATGGGACAGCAGGGGAAGCATGCCTGGGGGCATCTAACATGCCAAAGTCGCCTCATTATGCCACTATCACAGCCTATCAACTATAGACTCCAAACACAATATAACCGCTTTGTATATTGGCAAAAATACTCTGAAAACTTGTTCCTCTACATTAGCGTAGACAGAAAGCCAAATATTGAGCAAAAGAAACTTTATCATGTACCCCTTTAAATTATGAAAAGCGAAGTTAGAGCTGCTGGGATTACTTTAAACGGCAATAGAGTCTCTCTCCCCATGCTGTTTAGCCAAACAGCAGTCCTTTTGTCCTTTGAGGCAATGGAAAAGCCTGGAATACGTGGGAACAGTAGTCCCACCCATCGCTTTGACTGCTCCAGTAAAGCGAGACCCGGAGCAGCTGAGGAAACAGCTGATGCATTTAATAAAAGTGACAATAACCTACAGTTACTGTCTAAAGCTACCGGTTCGCTTCACCAAGGCCAGGCACCTCGGTGACATGTATCTGTCCTCTAAAATGACAAATAGTATCTTCTCACAAGGTCCATGAGGTGAACCCTCGAAAAATTAGCTTGAGACCCACTTCACTGTTGGCTGCTTTGCTGTGGTGGACAAGTTGAGAACTCTGGATCTATCCAGTTGCTGATCATCTTTATAAGCGTTAGGCGGTCAGCACTGTCCGTGGACAGCCGGCTGCGCTTATCGGTTAGAATTCCTCCGGCTGCGCTGAAGACCCTCTCTGACAGCACACTGGCGGCACGGCACGCCAGCACCTCCAAAGCGTACAGAGACAGCTCCGGCCATGTGTCCAGCTTTTTCACCCAATAGGTGTATGGCGCCGAGGGATCGGGGAGGACAGGGTCAGGGTCTGCCATGTACTCCCTAAACATCCGCCGATACTTGTCCCTCCTGCTGCTAGGAGGCACCTCAGTGGTGGATGTTTTGCGCTGGGGTGCCATTAAATTGTCCCACATTTTGTCCAGTGTTGGCTTGTTGCCCGTGGACCTCGCGGATGTTGTTCCAGTTGAACTCTCCTCTCTTCCGCTAGCGATGGTGGGCGGGAAGATCTCTATCATCGTCTGCAGAAGTTCGAACTTGTATTGGTGTAGCCGCCGGGTTCTCTCCTGTAGGGGAATAAGAGAGCAAACCTGGTCTCTATACCGGGGGTCCAGGAGTGCAAAGATCCAGTATTGGCTACTGTCCATTATACGGACAACGTGTCGGTCCCTTTCCATGAGGTCCAACATGAACTCTGCCATGTGTGCCAGAGTCTGAACAACCAATGGGCTGTCCCCACCAGACGGATGACTCTCCCATTCCTCCTTCTCCTCTCTCCATCCCCGCCTAACCGACGGTACACATCCAACGTTAGTGCTACCCTCCAAAGTATGGGCACCCTCCTCTTCCACATCCTCCTCCAACTTGTCGTTGTCGTCGTCGTCCTCTTCTTCCTCCTAGCCTCACGCTGCGAAACGTCTCCTGACATCCCGGCCTCCTCCCTACACAAGTTGCTCTGCTTTGGGTTTCTTTGATGACGCATAGGAGAGGGATGGTTAGGCTCAATATAGCGTCATCGCTGCTGACCCTCTTGGTGGAGCCGTCGAATGTGCGCAAAACTTCACATATGTTCTCCATCCATGCCCAGTCATGGCTGGCAAACTGAGTTGTAGGCATTCCATCAGAGCTCTCTGTTGCTCACACACCCGGGCCAACGTATAATAGGTGGAATTCCAGCGAGTGGTGAGGTCGAAGATTAGCCGGTGTTGAGGCAAATTGAGTTATTGCTGGATCTTCCTCAGGCTAGCAGCGGGTCCGTGGGACTTACGAAAGTGGGCACACAAGTGCCGCACTTTCACCAGTAGCTCAGGTAGGTCGGAGTACTTTTCAGGAAACGTTGAACCACCAAATTAAAAACGTGGGCCAGGCATGGTACGTGCTCCAAGCTCCAAAGCCGCTACCAGATTACGGCCGTTATCACACACGACCATGCCTGGCTACTGTAACAGTATATATCAGGTTCTCCTTAGTGGGCTACTGTAACAGTATATATCAGGTTCTCCTTAGTGGGCTACTGTAACAGTATATATCAGGTTCTCCTTAGTGGGCTACTGGAACAGTATATATCAGGTGCCCTTAGTGGGCTACTGGAACAGTATATATATATCAGATGCCATTAGTGGGCTACTGGAATATATATCAGGTGCCCTTAGTGGGCTACTGGAACAGTATATATCACGTTCCCTTACTGGGCTACTGGAACAGTATATATCAGGTGCCCTTAGTGGGCTACTGGAACAGTCTATATAAGGTGCCCTTAGTGGGCTACAGGAACAGTATATATCAGGTGCCCTTAGTGGGCTACTGGAACAGTCTATATCAGGTGCCCTTAGTGGGCTACTGGAACAGTCTATATCAGGTGCCCTTAGTGGGCTACTGGAACAGTATATATCAGGTGCTCTTAGTGGGCTACTGGAACAGTCTATATCAGGTGCCCTTAGTGGGCTACTGGAACAGTCTATATCAGGTGCCCTTAGTGGGCTACTGGAACAGTATATATCACGTTCCCTTACTGGGCTACTGGAACAGTCTATATCAGGTGCCCTTAGTGGGCTACTGGAACAGTATATATCAGGTGCCCTTAGTGGGCTACTGGAACAGTCTATATCAGGTGCCCTTAGTGGGCTACTGGAACAGTCTATATCAGGTGCCCTTAGTGGGCTACTGGAACAGTCTATATCAGGTGCCCTTAGTGGGCTACTGGAACAGTCTATATCAGGTGCCCTTAGTGGGCTACTGGAACAGTATATATCAGGTGCCCTTAGTGGGCTACTGGAACAGTATATATCAGGTTCTCCTTAGTGGGCTACTGTAACAGTATATAATCAGGTTCTCCTTAGTGGGCTACTGGAACAGTATATATCAGGTGCCCTTAGTGGGCTACTGGAACAGTATATATATATCAGATGCCATTAGTGGGCTACTGGAATATATATCAGGTGCCCTTAGTGGGCTACTGGAACAGTATATATCACGTTCCCTTACTGGGCTACTGGAACAGTATATATCAGGTGCCCTTAGTGGGCTACTGGAACAGTCTATATAAGGTGCCCTTAGTGGGCTACAGGAACAGTATATATCAGGTGCCCTTAGTGGGCTACTGGAACAGTCTATATCAGGTGCCCTTAGTGGGCTACTGGAACAGTCTATATCAGGTGCCCTTAGTGGGCTACTGGAACAGTATATATCAGGTGCCCTTAGTGGGCTACTGGAACAGTCTATATCAGGTGCCCTTAGTGGGCTACTGGAACAGTCTATATCAGGTGCCCTTAGTGGGCTACTGGAACAGTCTATATCAGGTGCCCTTAGTGGGCTACTGGAACAGTATATATCAGGTGCCCTTAGTGGGCTACTGGAACAGTATATATCACGTTCCCTTACTGGGCTACTGGAACAGTCTATATCAGGTGCCCTTAGTGGGCTACTGGAACAGTATATATCAGGTGCCCTTAGTGGGCTACTGGAACAGTCTATATCAGGTGCCCTTAGTGGGCTACTGGAACAGTATATATCAGGTGCCCTTAGTGGGCTACTGGAACAGTATATATCAGGTGCCCTTAGTGGGCTACTGGAACAGTATATATCAGGTGCCCTTAGTGACCTACTGGAACAGTATACACTCACCGGCCACTTTATTAGGTAAACCTGTCCAACTGCACGTTACCACTTAATTTCTAATCAGCCAATCACATGGCGGCAACTCAGTGCATTTAGGCATGTAGACATGGTCAAGACAATCTCCTGCAGTTCAAACCGAGCATCAGTATGGGGAAGACAGGTGATTTGAGGCCTTTGAACGTGGCATGGTTGTTGGTGCCAGAAGGGCTGGTCTGAGTATTTCAGAAACTGCTGATCTACTGGGATTTTCCCGCACAACCATCTCTAGGGTTTACAGAGAATGGTCCGAAAAAGAAAAACCATCCAGTGAGCGGCAGTTCTGTGGGCGGAAATGCCTTGTTGATGCCAGAGGTCAAAGGAGAATGGGCAGACTGGTTCCAGCTGATAGAAAGGCAACAGTGACTCAAATAGCCAACCGTTACAGCCAAGGTAGGCCGAAGAGCGTCTCTCAACGCACAGTACACAGTATGGGCTACAGCAGCAGAAGACCACCCATTACTAGCATGGTGTACCTAATAAAGTGGCCGGTGAGTGTATATCACGAGCCCTTAGTGGGCTAAACCAGAGACACTACCATGGTGCGTTTACACAGACAGATTTATCTGACAGATTCTTGAAGCCAAAGCCAGGAATGGATCTGAAAAGAGGAGAAATCAGTCTTTCCTTTATGACCTGTTCTCTGTTTATAGTCTGTTCCTGGTCCTGGGATGAATACACCTGATGCTGCTGTTATATCATCTATTTCTTAGCACTGAGAAGCTTTGGATGCAGAGATGACTTTTTCGCTGGATCTTCGCCCTGAAAAGGACATTTGGGTTGTGTAGTAATCCTGCCTGACCAAACCTACTAACACCCATCTCTCCCTGCTCCAGGATCTCTCCCTACTAACACCCATCTCTCCCTGCTCCAGGATCTCTGAATGCGCATCTGCGGTCGAGAGGCAGAAGTCAATTATTAAATATTCGAGGTCATGTGGTTCAGCCATCCAATGAGGGGAGACGCCGTTTTCGCACTGCGTGCGTACTCCCAGGGTCCCTCACAGCCTTCCTGCATGGTGATTGGATTAGAAAAAGCGCCAAATGCGATGGGAGGGATTTCCAATGTTTCCCGCGTATTCGTCACGCTATTCAATTGTATTAGAATCTTTCGAATACCGCAATATTCCATCAAATACCATCTCCATCGAATCGTATTCGCTCATCTCTAATAAATATATATACCAGGTAGGTTACATTCTGTTATAGGAGATTTACCAACCACATGTGTTCAGTTTTGTTTTAAAAACACTTTCCTGCTGAACACTCCATAACATATATAAAGGTTTCCATCATGTCCCCCCTTTCCCTTCTTCCTCCTGTAACATATATATAAAGGTTTCCATCATGTCCTCCCTTTCCCTTCTTCCTCCTGTAACATATATAAAGGTTTCCATCATGTCCCCCCTTTCCCTTCTTCCTCCTGTAACATATATACAGGTTTCCATCATGTCCTCCCTTTCCCTTCTTCCCTCCTGTAACATATATAAAGGTTTCCATCATGTCCTCCCTTTCCCTTCTTCCCTCCTGTAACATATATAAAGGTTTCCATCATGTCCTTCCTTTCCCTTCTTCCTCCTGTAACATATATAAAGGTTTCCATCATGACCTCCCTTTCCCTTCTTCCTCCTGTAACATATATAAAGGTTTCCATCATGTCCCTCCTTTCCCTTCTTCCTTCTGTAACATATATATAAAGGTTTCCATCATGTCCTCCCTTTCCCTTCTTCCTCCTGTAACATATATAAAGGTTTCCATCATGTCCTCCCTTTCCCTTCTTCCTCCTGTAACATATATAAAGGTTTCCATCATGTCCCCCCTTTCCCTTCTTCCTCCTGTAACATATATATAAAGGTTTCCATCATGTCCTCCCTTTCCCTTCTTCCTCCTGTAACATATATAAAGGTTTCCATCATGTCCTCCCTTTCCCTTCTTCCTCCTGTAACATATATATAAAGGTTTCCATCATGTCCTCCCTTTCCCTTCTTCCTCCTGTAACATATATAAAGGTTTCCATCATGTCCTCCCTTTCCCTTCTTCCTCCTGTAACATATATATATAGGTTTCCATCATGTCCCTCCTTTCCCTTCTTCCTCCTGTAACATATATATAAAGGTTTCCATCATGTCCTCCCTTTCCCTTCTTCCTCCTGTAACATATATAAAGGTTTCCATCATGTCCTCCCTTTCCCTTCTTCCTCCTGTAACATATATAAAGGTTTCCATCATGTCCTCCCTTTCCCTTCTTCCTCCTGTAACATATATATAGGTTTCCATCATGTCCCCCCTTTCCCTTCTTCCCCCTGTAACATATATAAAGGTTCCATCATGTCCTCCCTTTCCCTTCTTCCTCCTGTAACATATATAAAGGTTTCCATCATGTCCTCCCTTTCCCTTCTTCCTCCTGTAACATATATAAAGGTTTCCGTCATGTCCTCCCTTTCCCTTCTTCCTCCTGTAACATATATAAAGGTTTCCATCATGTCCTCCCTTTCCCTTCTTCCTCCTGTAACATATATAAAGGTTTCCATCATGTCCTCCCTTTCCCTTCTTCCTCCTGTAACATATATAAAGGTTTCCATCATGTCCCCCCTTTCCCTTCTTCCTCCTGTAACATATATAAATGTTTCCATCATGTCCTCCCTTTCCCTTCTTCCCCCTGTAACATATATAAAGGTTTCCATCATGTCCTCCCTTTCCCTTCTTCCTCCTGTAACATATATAAAGGTTTCCATCATGTCCCTTATTTCCCTTCTTCCTCCTGTAACATATATATAAAGGTTTCCATCATGTCCCCTCTTTCCCTTCTTCCTCCTGTAACATATAAAGGTTTCCATCATGTCCCCCCTTTCCCTTCTTCCTCCTGTAACATATATAAAGGTTTCCATCATGTCCTCCTTTCCCTTCTTCCTCCTGTAACATATATAAAGGTTTCCATCATGCCCCAAGTCCCTGTGAGACAGCAGATCGCTGGCAGTGTGACCTCGGAGCCATAACCCCTCTGGCAGGAGCAGATGAGGGATCAACGACAGTGTGATCCAGAGTTGCAACCTCCACCCCTTTGCCAGATCACCGACAGTGTGACCCCGAGCCCCCCATGTATGGGACCCGTACAGGATTTATGGGGCCCCATAGTAATGGTTAGAGAGCTGCTGACACTCTATCGGGAAAGCTTTCAGAGCTAGTTAGTGGGCTGGATGTGGCCCACAGGCCGTCCAATGCCCAGGTCTACCGTAGACAGTGGTTAGTCAGACATAGGATTGGTTGGCACATGTACAATCCTGTAGACATTGGTTAGTCAGACATAGGATTGGTTGGCACATGTACAGTCCTGTAGACAGTGGTTAGTCAGACATAGGATTGGTTGGCACATGTACAGTCCTGTAGACAGTGGTTAGTCAGACATAGGATTGGTTGGCACATGTACAATCCTGTAGACAGTGGTTAGTCAGACATAGGATTGGTTGGCACATGTACAGTCCTGTTGACAGTGGTTAGTCAGACATAGGATTGGTTGGCACATGTACAGTGCTGTAGACAGTGGTTAGTCAGACATAGGATTGGTTGGCACATGTACAGTCCTGTAGACAGTGGTTAGTCAGACATAGGATTGGTTGGCACATGTACAGTGCTGTAGACAGTGGTTAGTCAGACATAGGATTGGTTGGCACATGTACAGTGCTGTAGACAGTGGTTAGTCAGACATAGGATTGGTTGGCACATGTACAGTCCTGTAGACAGTGGTTAGTCAGACATAGGATTGGTTGGCACTCAGATCATGGAGGGCACTCTCCGTTCTGTCGCTCTCCTGATGGTTTCCTTTGTCTGCTGACAGTCTCACGCAGCTGGTGGTTGGGCTGTTTCCGGATGTCAATGTAACAGTCTCTGTGAAGAACCTGGGGGACGACTCCTACAACACTCGCGTTCTTCTTCCCTTCCCCTCTGGCCTGTCATATCGGAGGGTGTCTGTCCTGGAGGTAGGTCTCAGTCTGTTGGTTGTACTAGGACACTCTCTTTTAACATCCTCTGAGTTATTTTTGTTCATGTTATAGAGCAACAAGAGAGTTATGGTGACATGCACAAATCTCGAGGGCCGGAGGGTGGTGGAGTGTGGAGTCAACAGACCTCTGCTGAGACCAAACACTACGGTAAGGAGAGACCACCAAAGTGTGAGCCATCTACTACCCCTCATACAGGCTCCACAGGCTCAATGCTTTCTGTCTCTTTAGGTTGTCTTTCTGGTTAGTTTCCATTTAGCACCAACGGCGGATCTGGGCGACCTGTTGACTTTGACAGCCAATGTGAGCAGGTAAGTACACCACACCTGATCCACACACAGAGGCCTCCAATACTGAGCAGGAACCTCCGGAACCACTCCATGAGGCCTCAGGCCTTCTAACCCACAACCCCACAAGCTGCAGAGTAACCTGGAGCATTGCTGGGAAGGTGTGACCATGCTTCTCTCTCCGCAGTGACAATGGAGGAGCTTTCAGTCAGAGAAAGACATCATGGTCTGGAGTGAGGGTGCTGTACTCCGTCTATGTAACCGTCAGCAGGTGAGAATGAGATACTCCATAGGGGTGGCACATGGACAGACACATGTGAGTGACACAGCCGATCAGCGATGACATCACCACTACGATAAAAGAGCCCCCCACCTACAAGAGGGGCCTCTGCCATAGGATAGGGTGGTCAGTCAATGATGGGTAGGAGCTGTGGCCCCAGTGTACAAGGGGGGAACAAAACCGATGGCGGGACGTGTGCAGGTCTCACGTCTTTTCTGAATTTGTTTCAGCCTTGAAGAAACCAGCAAATACCAGAACTTTTCTTCATCAGACGACAGTATCAGACACGTGTACAAGGTAAGCGTCCGTGTGACCCGACCGCCCTGAGACCCTGACTATTGACCTCATCATCAAAGGGGTTCTTACGCTATACCGACTATACCCCGGGGTGTAACATAGTCTAGGCCAAACTATACCCCAGGATGTAACATAGCCTAGGCCAGAGTATACCCCGGGGTGTAACATAGCCTAGGCCAAAGTATACCCCAGGGTGTAACATAGCCTAGACCAGAGTATACCCCGGGGTGTAACATAGCCTAGGCCAGACTATACCCCGGGGTGTAACATAGCCTAGGCCAAACTATACCGCGGGGTGTAACATAGCCTAGACCAGAGTATACCCCGGGGTGTAACATAGCCTAGACCAGAGTATACCCTGGGGTGTAACATAGCCTAGGCCAGACTATACCCCGGGATGTAACATAGCCTAGGCCAAACTATACTCCGGGGTGTAACATAGCCTAGGCCAGACTATACCCCGGGGTGTAACATAGCCTAGGCCAAACTATACTCCGGGGTGTAACATAGCCTAGGCCAGACTATACCCCGAGGTGTAACATAGCCTAGGCCAAACTATACCCCGAGGTGTAACATAGCCTAGGCCAGAGTATACCCCGGGGTGTAACATAGCCTAGGCCAGAATATATCCATCTAATGTTGAACCAGGCCACAGTATACCCCGGGGGATAAACTATTTACCTGGGGGTGTAATATAGCCTAGGTCATGCTATATCTCTCCGGGCCATGATGTTATTACTTCACTGGTTTTCTCACTCCTTGCCCAGGCCATAGTATATACTATGGGATATATTTTCATACCCAGGGGTTTATTATAGACTAGGCCATACTATAAACCTGGGGACCGTCTAACCCAGGTCACAGTATACCCCACCAGACTGTATCCCTCCAAGGTATCATGTCACTGGTTTTCTTACCCCTGGCCCAGGCTACAGTATACAGGAGGGGATATATTCTATACCAGGGTGGTGTAACATAGCCCAGGCCACAGTATACAGGAGGGATATATACTATACCGGGGGATGTAACATAGCCCAGGCCACAGTATACAGGAGGGGATATATACTATACCGGGGGATGTAACATAGCCCAGGCCACAGTATACAGGAGGGGATATA
Source organism: Dendropsophus ebraccatus (assembly GCF_027789765.1). NCBI lineage: Eukaryota > Metazoa > Chordata > Amphibia > Anura > Hylidae > Dendropsophus > Dendropsophus ebraccatus. Next base: position 119,640,219 of record NC_091462.1, read on the forward strand.
TACTATACCGGGGGGTGTAACATAGCCCAGGCCACAGTATACAGGAGGGGATATATTCTATACCAGGGGGATGTAACATAGCCCAGGCCACAGTATACAGGAGGGATATATTCTATACCAGGGGATGTAACATAGCCCAGGCCACAGTATACAGGAGGGATATATTCTATACCGGGGGTGTAACATAGCCCAGGCCACAGTATACAGGAGGGATATATACTATACCGGGGGGTGTAACATAGCCCAGGCCACAGTATACAGGAGGGGATATATTCTATACCAGGGGTGTAACATAGCCCAGGCTACAGTATACAGGAGGGATATATACTATACCGGGGGGTGTAACATAGCCCAGTCCACAGTATACAGGAGGGGATATATACTATACCGGGGGGTGTAACATAGCCCAGGCCACAGTATACAGGAGGGGATATATTCTATACCGGGGGTGTAACATAGCCCAGACCACAGTATACAGGAGGGGATATATTCTATACCAGGGGATGTAACATAGCCCAGGCCACAGTATACAGGAGGGGATATATACTATACAAGGGGGGTGTAACATAGCCCAGGCCACAGTATACAGGAGGGGATATATTCTATACCGGGGGGTATAACATAGCCCAGGCTACAGTATACAGGAGGGGATATATACTATACCAGGGGTGTAACATAGCCCAGGCCACAGTATACAGGAGGGGATATATTCTATACCGGGGGGTGTAACATAGCCCAGGCCACAGTATACAGGAGGGATATATACTATACCAGGGGATGTAACATAGCCCAGGCCACAGTATACAGGAGGGGATATATTCTATACCAGGGGGTGTAACATAGCCCAGGCCACAGTATACAGGAGGGGATATATATATAGTATACCGGGGGTGTAACATAGCCCAGGCCACAGTATACAGGAGGGATATATACTATACCAGGTGATGTAACATAGCCCAGGCCACAGTATACAGGAGGGGATATATACTATACCAGGTGATGTAACATAGCCCAGGCCACAGTATACAGGAGGGGATATATTCTATACCAGGGGGTGTAACATAGCCCAGGCCACAGTATACAGGAGGGGATATATTCTATACCGGGGGATATAATATAGCCCAGGCCACAGTATACAGGAGGGGATATATTCTATACCGGGGGGTATAACATAGCCCAGGCCACAGTATACAGGAGGGATATATACTATACCAGGGGTGTAACATAGCCCAGGCCACAGTATACAGGAGGGGATATATACTATACCAGGGGGTGTAACATAGCCCAGGCCACAGTATACAGGAGGGATATATACTATACCAGGGGGTGTAACATAGCCCAGGCTACAGTATACAGGAGGGGATATATTCTATACCAGGGGGTGTAACATAGCCCAGGCCACAGTATACAGGAGGGGATATATTCTATACCGGGGGGTGTAACATAGCCCAGGCCACAGTATACAGGAGGGGATATATACTATACCAGGGGATGTAACATAGCCCAGGCCACAGTATACAGGAGGGGATATATACTATACAGGGGGATGTAACATAGCCCAGGCCACAGTATACAGGAGGGGATATATACTATACAGGGGGATGTAACATAGCCCAGGCCACAGTATACAGGAGGGGATATATACTATACCAGGGGATGTAACATAGCCCAGGCCACAGTATACAGGAGGGGATATATACTATACCGGGGGGTGTAACATAGCCCAGGCCACAGTATACAGGAGGGGATATATTCTATACCAGGGGGTGTAACATAGCCCAGGCCACAGTATACAGGAGGGGATATATTCTATACCAGGGGTGTTACATAGCCCAGGCCACAGTATACAGGAGGGGATATATACTATACCGGGGGTGTAACATAGCCCAGGCCACAGTATACAGGAGGGGATATATTCTATACCAGGGGTGTAACATAGCCCAGGCTACAGTATACAGGAGGGATATATTCTATACCAGGGGATGTAACATAGCCCAGGCCACAGTATACAGGAGGGATATATTCTATACCAGGGATGTAACATAGCCCAGGCCACAGTATACAGGAGGGGATATATTCTATACCAGGGGTGTAACATAGCCCAGGCTACAGTATACAGGAGGGATATATTCTATACCAGGGGATGTAACATAGCCCAGGCCACAGTATACAGGAGGGATATATTCTATACCAGGGATGTAACATAGCCCAGGCCACAGTATACAGGAGGGATATATACTATACCAGGGGGGTGTAACATAGCCCAGGCCACAGTATACAGGAGGGATATATACTATACCAGGGGGGTGTAACATAGCCCAGGCCACAGTATACAGGAGGGGATATATACTATACCGGGGGTGTAACATAGCCCAGGCTACAGTATACAGGAGGGGATATATTCTATACCAGAGGGTGTAACATAGCCCAGGCCACAGTATACAGGAGGGATATATTCTATACCGGGGGTGTAACATAGCCCAGGCCACAGTATACAGGAGGGATATATACTATACCGGGGGTGTAACATAGCCCAGGCCACAGTATACAGGAGGGGATATATACTATACCGGGGGGTGTAACATAGCCCAGGCCACAGTATACAGGAGGGGATATATTCTATACCGGGGGATGTAACATAGCCCAGGCCACAGTATACAGGAGGGATATATACTATACCAGGGGGTGTAACATAGCCCAGGCCACAGTATACAGGAGGGGATATATACTATACCAGGGGGTGTAACATAGCCCAGGCCACAGTATACAGGAGGGATATATTCTATACCGGGGGGTGTAACATAGCCCAGGCTACAGTATACATGAGGGGATATATCCTATACCAGGGGTGTAACATAGCCCAGGCCACAGTATACGGGAGGGATATATACTATACCGGGGGTGTAACATAGCCCAGGCCACAGTATACAGGAGGGGATATATTCTATACCGGGGGTGTAACATAGCCCAGGCCACAGTATACAGGAGGGATATATACTATACCAGGGGATGTAACATAGCCCAGGCCACAGTATACAGGAGGGGATATATTCTATACCGGGGGGTGTAACATAGCCCAGGCCACAGTATACAGGAGGGGATATATACTATACCAGGGGTGTAACATAGCCCAGGCCACAGTATACAGGAGGGGATATATACTATACCGGGGGGTATAACATAGCCCAGGCTACAGTATACAGGAGGGATATATACTATACTGGAGGGTGTAACATAGCCCAGGCCACAGTATACAGGAGGGGATATATTCTATACCAGGGGATGTAACATAGCCCAGGCCACAGTATACAGGAGGGGATATATACTATACTGGAGGGTGTAACATAGCCCAGGCCACAGTATACAGGAGGGGATATATTCTATACCAGGGGATGTAACATAGCCGTCCACAGTATACAGGAGGGGATATATACTATACCGGGGGGTGTAACATAGCCCAGGCCACAGTATACAGGAGGGGATATATTCTATACCAGGGGATGTAACATAGCCCAGGCTATAGTATACAGGAGGGGATATATTCTATACCAGGGGATGTAACATAGCCGTCCACAGTATACAGGAGGGGATATATACTATACAGGGGGTGTAACATAGCCCAGGCTACAGTATACAGGAGGGGATATATTCTATACCAGGGGGTGTAACATAGCCCAGGCCACAGTATACAGGAGGGGATATATACTATACAGGGGGTGTAACATAGCCCAGGCCACAGTATACAGGAGGGGATATATACTATACCGGGGGTGTAACATAGCCCAGGCCACCGTATACAGGAGGGATATATACTATACCAGGGGATGTAACATAGCCCAGGCCACAGTATACAGGAGGGGATATATTCTATACCAGGGGATGTAACATAGCCGTCCACAGTATACAGGAGGGGATATATACTATACTGGAGGGTGTAACATAGCCCAGGCCACAGTATACAGGAGGGGATATATTCTATACCAGGGGATGTAACATAGCCCAGGCCACAGTATACAGGAGGGGATATATACTATACCAGGGGAGGTAACATAGCCCAGGCCGCAGTATACAGGAGGGGATATATACTATACAGGGGGTGTAACATAGCCCAGGCCACAGTATACAGGAGGGATATATACTATACCAGGGGAGGTAACATAGCCCAGGCCGCAGTATACAGGAGGGGATATATACTATACCAGGGGATGTAACATAGCCCAGGCTACAGTATACAGGAGGGGATATATTCTATACCAGGGGGTGTAACATAGCCCAGGCCACAGTATACAGGAGGGGATATATACTATACAGGGGGTGTAACATAGCCCAGGCCACAGTATACAGGAGGGGATATATACTATACCGGGGGTGTAACATAGCCCAGGCCACAGTATACAGGAGGGGATATATTCTATACCGGGGGTGTAACATAGCCCAGGCCACAGTATACAGGAGGGGATATATACTATACCGGGGGTGTAACATAGCCCAGGCTACAGTATACAGGAGGGGATATATTCTATACCAGGGGATGTAACATAGCCCAGGCCACAGTATACAGGAGGGATATATTCTATACCAGGGGATGTAACATAGCCCAGGCCACAGTATACAGGAGGGGATATATTCTATACCAGGGGTGTAACATAGCCCAGGCCACAGTATACAGGAGGGATATATACTATACCAGGGGGTGTAACATAGCCCAGGCCACAGTATACAGGAGGGATATATTCTATACCGGGGGATGTAACATAGCCCAGGCCACAGTATACAGGAGGGGATATATTCTATACCGGGGGATGTAACATAGCCCAGGCCACAGTATACAGGAGGGGATATATACTATACCGGGGGGTGTAACATAGCCCAGGCCACAGTATACAGGAGGGATATATTCTATACCGGGGGATGTAACATAGCCCAGGCTACAGTATACAGGAGAGGTATATTCTATACCGGGGGATGTAACATAGCCCAGGGCACAGTATACAGGAGAGGTATATTCTATACCGGGGGATGTAACATAGCCCAGGCTAGGGCTGGGCGGTATACCGCAAAAATACCGATAGCGTCACTGGCGTTGGTTAACCGACCGCAACTCTGCCAGGACGGTATCTTCGGTATTTCCCCCCCACACACACACCACACCCGGCGGCCGCATGCTCTGGTGCAGGGAGAGAGAGGGGTCCCGGGTGGAGAGGTGGAGGCTGGAAAGCTGATGCTCCGATTCACCTCCCGAGCCAGGATTCACAGACTGCACATAGACCCAAAGCAACCAAAAACCATAATTAATAAGCATAGCTGCCAGGAATAAAGACACAGACACCGATTTAACTTTTGCTGGGTGGTGATCGGCCACAGCTTTTAATTATTTCTCAAACCAAACCAATAACCGGGCACGTAGTGCCGAACTCTTAGACCGAGGGCTGTAAAGGGGTATGCCGGACGTCAGACTCCTGCCGTGCAAGTCCGCCTTACTAACCCAACACGCCTGCTTAGCAGGTAATTTCCGCCACGGAGGAGACCCTGTAGCCCTACACGGGCTCCGACCACCACCCAACAAAGAGGGCCTGCTTAATGCCATCTTGGATGCAAGAGAATTACATCAGCTCAATATATATCAGAGCACTCCATCAACCGCCATCAATCTCTGTTATCGCCCTTTAACCGGTGACGCTCCACCCTAGAGCATCATCGAACAAAACAGGACTTGTGAGTGTTCAGTGGGAGGTAGTGGATACCATACCAAGAGTCCTAGATGTTACACACCGCAGATTATTGTCGCCATGCCTGATCTCTGCAGATTGAGCAGCCCCCAGTGTAGAGTTCTCCACAATCCAAACCAATGAGTGAACCTAGAGAAGAAAAAAGATAAATTTAAAACAACCAAAACAGCAGCTTCAAAACCCATGTAGTGTGCAAAGCAAGAGCGAATGGTAACGCCTATTGCAAATGAACTCAGTCTAGGAAAGGTCTTGCTGCTCCATAGCCACCTCTAATGTAAGGGAGTGTGTCTCTAAGATTAAAACAGTGAAGAAGTGGGGGGTTAATCCTTGTGAACTAAGAATCTATTACCTAGAACCATGATTTCTGAAAGTCGACCACAAGCCACTCTGAACAGGCCGAGCATGAGACGGTCTGCAGTGGTGCTCACACCCTGTAATCACGGAATCACTCCTTAACTTATGGACCCAGACTCAGATCGGGTTTTTTCTCATGATATCCCCATTTAAGAGAAAAGGACCTCACAAATATCAAAGTCTACTAAAACCGCTCAAACAACTTGGCCTCGTATGAGGACTTGCAAGCCGAAGGGCAAAGCTGAATAAGTAGCCAAGATAATTGAAAGGCGATGGCACTCCATGGGCATGTGCTCCCTTCTTCACCCCTTAAGAGCCTGGCATATAGGGAAGACTAAGTGACATCTTCTCTATCCAACATTAAGCATAAATACAATTCTGAGCAAGATCCCGAGAAACCCGACTACCTTAAGTGCAATGAATGATCAATTGTAAACTTCAGCAGTGCGGCAGGATCAGCAGCAATTTCCCAACAGTCCATCAAAGAGAACCACCTTCCCACACCTTACCGTAATGCTGCCACATGGCCAGGATGACCGGTGAGAAGTGACATCCATTGAGGTCCACTAGGTGGGCATGGCCTGCCCATCATACTAGACCCAGAGAGAAGCTTACAAACAACCTGCAAACAAAACTGAGACATATCACTGCACAAATGTCATCAATACCAGGAACATGGTGAACCCTGAAATAAATAGAATATTCTAAGCAGTGAAGGACTGGTAAGATAGATGTCTACAGACAGGAAGGAAAGCCAAGCTATTAATGCATGAGACCACACTCATAATGTCCATCCACAAACCAACTGGGCTGATGGGAAAGATGTGTGTTTATTTATTCTTAGTTTTATGATTAACCCCTTCATGACAGCCCAAAATGGCCTAAATGACCGTGCCAATATTTATTGTTGCATTTCAGGAACAAGTGTACTGTGTAATGGTGCCTTTTATGACAAATATTTATGGGGTGAATTTATTTATTTTTTTATTATTATTTAGTTTTATGATCAAATAATTATACTCTTTTTGGAAGGAGAGACACTCAACATCCTACTAATATAGTGGCAGAGATGTTACCACGTTAAGTTTCAAGCCTGTTCCTCAAAGCCCATGGTCAGCCTCTAATGGCCTACTGAGATGTATACAGTGTTCAGGCCACTTGGATCCTCGGTAGTAAGAGAGAAGTAGCAAGCGAAAATCCCTTAGGCATAACCCGACAGAAGGGGGCTAAAGCCGCTTAAGGTTCCCTCCTCATACCCAACAAACCATCAAGGAGATCCAGCAACCTCCGCAATTCTGCAGAAGGAAAGCCGGCTTCATAAAAACCATCCACTCCAGGGAGGAGCTGGAATACAAACTAGTGCAAGAATATGAACAATGCAATGAGTGGTTGTGGTGGGGCTCAATATAATAGAATATTAAGCGCAGCAGGAGGTGTACAGACAAGGCAGCAACCAGACAGCAGACTCTATATACAACCAGACAGCAGACTCTATATACAACCAGACAGCAGACTCTATATACAACCAGACAGCAGACTCTATATACAACCAGACAGCAGACTCTATATAAAACTGAACTGAAAACCAAAACACAAAATACCAGCTGCTTACTTATAGGGGTGCTGGTAGAATCAAGGAGCCATCGCTGTTACGCTCACTGGCGTCCTACTGCTCGTTACCTGGGGTCTATAATCTAGATGGATAGGAGGTCTGGGAGAACGCATGGTGATATATGTATATATAACCAGTTCTCAAAACCTATACATTATATAGAATATCTATAAAGAACACCTATGCACTATACAGAACAATTTGAGACCACCCAGGCCACAGGCAAGCAGCAACCAGCCTTGGATTTCTGTGAAGTGTATGGGGACGATGCTGCTAGTGATGGCACTGGATGTCAGCTTGTTTCCATTGTTTGTTGATAAAATGTGAAAATACTTAAATGAAATAATCTTATTTTAATTGCAACTCACTTTGATTCCATGTAAAACTAACCTTATTAGTCTGTATAAAACAGAAAGTATATATGTGCACAGGTGTAATTAAAATCATGACCACTAGATGGTGCTGTTCACACTGTAATAGGCAGATGTAAGTGTCTCCTAACAGTCTGACATGTACATTACTGAGCTATATTGTGACAGTCAGGTAGTTGTGCTAATACACCGGCCTAAGCTGAGATACCCGCAGACTGTCATCTATCATTGTCATCTATTATCATGATCTATCTACGGTAGCTATTCGCTGATTAAAATCCTACTGTACCTGCATCTAATTTCCTTACATATAGAAGTGTCCTCAGACTCAGAATAGCGACCTATGACCCATAGCCCAACCCGGGTGAAGCACGTCTGGAGCCAGGTGTCTTCTCAATCCGAGGTAGCTGACTTGGCGTACTCTGTCTGTGGGGGTCATTCCCTATCAATCACATATTGATCCACCGATACCAAGGACCAAGTGTCCATATATTGGCTGGAATAAAATTATTATTTTACCTCCTCATCTAATGAGGGAGGCACCATCTTTTAGGGAAGGACAGCTGCTCTGAAAGTAAATGGCACCAGATGGGGAGGACAATTTACCCACAAACATTCAGGGCAGCTAAAACTTTGGAGTCACCCCCCCCCCCCTTACCCCACCGAGCGACATTTACTCACAAACTACAGGCGGAGCGGAAAGCGTCAGACAAGGCTCTGGAGGATCCATCATTACTGAAATCACTGCTAGAGCAACTGGATCATGTCTTAGTGTGCTTGTCTGGACCAGGCCGCCACCCTGGGAAAGCGAGGTCACCGCTGGAGCCACAGGATCAGGGCTTGGCGTGATTGTCTGGACCAGGCCGCCACCCTGGGAAAGCGAATTCACTGCTGGAGCCACAGGATCAGGGCTTGGCGTGTTTGTCTGGACCAGGCCGCCACCCTGGGAAAGCAAATTCACCGCTGGAGCCACAGGATCAGGGCTTGGCGTGATTGTCTGGACCAGGCCGCCACCCTGGGAAAGCGAATTCACTGCTGGAGCCACAGGATGAGGGCTTGGCGTGTTTGTCTGGACCAGGCCGCCACCCTGGGAAAGCGAGGTCACCGCTGGAGCCACAGGATCAGGGCTTGGCGTGATTGTCTGGACCAGGCCGCCACCCTGGGAAAGCGAATTCACTGCTGGAGCCACAGGATCAGGGCTTGGCGTGTTTGTCTGGACCAGGCCGCCACCCTGGGAAAGCAAATTCACCGCTGGAGCCACAGGATCAGGGCTTGGCGTGATTGTCTGGACCAGGCCGCCACCCTGGGAAAGCGAATTCACTGCTGGAGCCACAGGATGAGGGCTTGGCGTGTTTGTCTGGACCAGGCCGCCACCCTGGGAAAGCGAGGTCACCGCTGGAGCCACAGGATGAGGGCTTGGCGTGTTTGTCTGGACCAGGCCGCCGCCCTGGAGAAGCGAGGTCACCGCTGGAGCCACAGGATGAGGGCTTGGCGTGCTTTTCTGGACCAGGCCGCCACTCTGGGAAAGCGAGGTCACCGCTGGAGCCACAGGATGAGGGCTTGGCGTGCTTTTCTGGACCAGGCCGCCACCCTGGAGAAGATGGGCCCCGCCCCCTCCAGTCAGTGCGCACTATGTGACCAGACTCCTCGGATCTGGAACGCTCAAGCAATCCCGGAACCCCTAGAATGGAGTCAGGAGTAGCGTAGAATGATACCAGGCTGAAACGCGGCAACAACAGCGCCACAAACCCTGAGAGGAACATAAAAAGTGGGACCTGTGCCTGAAAATATGGGACAGTAACAGCATCACAATATGGTCCATTCACCTCAGGATACTGAGGGGGACCAGTATAGTCTATAGAGGATGAGCCCTCATTAGAGAGCACTACCACCTCACCAGTGGGCTGTATGGTGATTGGGGGGGGGGGCTGTATGGTGATGGGGGGAGGCTGTATGGTGATGGGGGGAGGCTGTATGGTGATGGGGGGAGGCTGTATGGTGATGGGGGGAGGCTGTATGGTGATGGGGGGGGGGCTGTATGGTGATGGGGGGGGCTGTATGGTGATGGGGGGGGGCTGTATGGTGATGGGGGGGGCTGTATGGTGATGGGGGGGGGCTGTATGGTGATGGGGGGGGCTGTATGGTGATGGGGGGGGGGCTGTATGGTGATGGGGGGGGATGTATGGTGATGGGGGGGGCTGTATGGTGATGGGGGGGGGCTGTATGGTGATGGGGGGGCTGTATGGTGATGGGGGGGGGGCTGTATGGTGATGGGGGGGGGATGTATGGTGATGGGGGGGGGGCTGTATGGTGATTGGGGAGGCTGTATGGTGATGGGGGGGGGGGGGCTGTATGGTGATGGGGGGGCTGTATGGTGATGGGGGGGCTGTATGGTGATGAGGGGGGCTGTATGGTGATGGGGGGGGGCTGTATGGTGATTGGGGGGGCTGTACGGTGATGGGGAGGCTTTATGGTGATGGGGGGGTTAGAACAGCTAATAAGTGAGGTGCAGCCTCATGAGCAGCAGCTGTAAGTGGGCATAAAATGTCTCTGAGGCAAATAAGAGGGAGGGGGATGGGGTGGAGGGCACATGGGACAGGGAGAGAATAGCCGGCACTGTGCATCTCTGGGTGACATGGAGTCACTTACTATGAGGTGCTGGTAACCAAAGTGCCAGCATGGGGCCCAGCTGCTGTGAGGGGCAGATACACAGAACAGACATCCAAACTCCAACCAGGGAACTACTGAGGGATTACCAGAGGGGGCGGAGCTCAGACAGCAAGTGTCTCACCAGAGGGGGCGGAGCTCAGACAGCAAGTGTCTCACCAGAGGGGGGCGGAGCTCAGACAGCAAGTGTCTCACCAGAGGGGGGCGGAGCTCAGACAGCAAGTGTCCTCACCAGAGGGGGCGGAGCTCAGACAGCAAGTGTCCTCACCAGAGGGGGCGGAGCTCAGACAGCAAGTGTCCTCACCAGAGGGGGCGGAGCTCAGACAGCAAGTGTCCTCACCAGAGGGGGCGGAGCTCAGACAGGAAGTGTCCTCACCAGAGGGGGCGGAGCTCAGACAGCAAGTGTCCTCACCAGAGGGGGCGGAGCTCAGACAGGAAGTGTCCTCACCAGAGGGGGCGGAGCTCAGACAGGAAGCGTCCTCACCAGAGGGGGCGGAGCTCAGACAGCAAGTGTCCTCACCAGAGGGGGCGGAGCACAGACAGCAAGTGTCCTCACCAGCCCTCACCCTCTGCCTGGTCACACACACAGTGTTACCAGCAGCTTCACATCAGCACAAGCGGCCATGGATTCTCCACACACACCGGCTGCAGGTCCCTCCTGTGGAGACTGAGGGCAGGAAGAGGAAGGTCAGGTTCCTTAAGGCAGAGGGAGGGGCCAGAGCAAGGAGGGAATCCGGCCTATTGGCCACAGAGCTCATAGGGAACATACAGGAGCTGTGTCTGAGAGGGGTGTGGGAGGAGCTACAGCCTCACAGGAACTGTTAACCCTTTCCTGGCAGCTGCTGACGATCAGGTTATAGGAGGAAATAGAGGAGAGTGCATGTGCAGTCAGTGTATACCCCCCTCCATATCCAGTCAGTGTATACCCCCCCTCCATATCCAGTCAGTGTATACCCCCCCTCCATATCCAGTCAGTGTATACCCCCCCCCCTCCATATCCAGTCAGTGTATACCCCCCCTCCATATCCAGTCAGTGTATACCCCCCCATATCCAGTCAGTGTATACCCCCCCATATCCAGTCAGTGTATACCCCCCTCCATATCCAGTCAGTGTATACCCCCCTCCATATCCAGTCAGTGTATACCCCCCCCCATATCCAGTCAGTGTATACCCTCCATATCCAGTCAGTGTATACCCCCCATATCCAGTCAGTGTATACCCCCCCTCCATATCCAGTCAGTGTATACCCCCCATATCCAGTCAGTGTATACCCCCCCTCCATATCCAGTCAGTGTATACCCCCCTCCATATCCAGTCAGTGTATACCCCCCCATATCCAGTCAGTGTATACCCCCCTCCATATCCAGTCAGTGTATACCCCCCCATATCCAGTCAGTGTATACCCCCCTCCATATCCAGTCAGTGTATACCCCTCCATATCCAGTCAGTGTATACCCCCCTCCATATCCAGTCAGTGTATACCCCCCTCCATATCCAGTCAGTGTATACCCCCCCATATCCAGTCAGTGTATACCCCCCCTCCATATCCAGTCAGTGTATACCCCCCCTCCATATCCAGTCAGTGTATACCCCCCATATCCAGTCAGTGTATACCCCCCCTCCATATCCAGTCAGTGTATACCCCCCTCCATATCCAGTCAGTGTATACACCCCCTCCATATCCAGTCAGTGTATACCCCTCCATATCCAGTCAGTGTATACCCCCCTCCATATCCAGTCAGTGTATACCCCCCTCCTCCATATCCAGTCAGTGTATACCCCCCCTCCATATCCAGTCAGTGTATACCCTCCATATCCAGTCAGTGTATACCCCCCTCCATATCCAGTCAGTGTATACCCCCCTCCATATCCAGTCAGTGTATACCCCCCCCCATATCCAGTCAGTGTATACCCCCCATATCCAGTCAGTGTATACCCCCCCTCCATATCCAGTCAGTGTATACCCCCCATATCCAGTCAGTGTATACCCCCCCTCCATATCCAGTCAGTGTATACCCCCCATATCCAGTCAGTGTATACCCCCCCCATATCCAGTCAGTGTATACCCCCCATATCCAGTCAGTGTATACCCCCCTCCATATCCAGTCAGTGTATACCCCCCCATATCCAGTCAGTGTATACCCCCCATATCCAGTCAGTGTATACCCCCCTCCATATCCAGTCAGTGTATACCCCCTCTCCATATCCAGTCAGTGTATACCCCCCCATATCCAGTCAGTGTATACCCCTCTCCATATCCAGTCAGTGTATACCCCCCTCCATATCCAGTCAGTGTATACCCCCCATATCCAGTCAGTGTATACCCCCCTCCATATCCAGTCAGTGTATACCCCCCTCCATATCCAGTCAGTGTATACCCCCCTCCATATCCAGTCAGTGTATAACCCCCCCTCCATATCCAGTCAGTGTATATCCCCCCTCCATATCCAGTCAGTGTATACCCCCCCTCCATATCCAGTCAGTGTATACCCCCCCCCCATATCCAGGCAGTGTATACCCCCCATATCCAGTCAGTGTATACCCCCCCTCCATATCCAGTCAGTGTATACCCCCCATATCCAGTCAGTGTATACCCCCCCTCCATATCCAGTCAGTGTATACCCCCCCTCCATATCCAGTCAGTGTATACCCCCCATATCCAGTCAGTGTATACCCCCCTCCATATCCAGTCAGTGTATACCCCCCCATATCCAGTCAGTGTATACCCCCCTCCATATCCAGTCAGTGTATACCCCCCATATCCAGTCAGTGTATACCCCCCATATCCAGTCAGTGTATACCCCCCCTCCATATCCAGTCAGTGTATACCCCCCTCCATATCCAGTCAGTGTATACCCCCCTCCATATCCAGTCAGTGTATACCCCCCCTCCATATCCAGTCAGTGTATACCCCCCTCCATATCCAGTCAGTGTATACCCCCCCTCCATATCCAGTCAGTGTATACCCCCCCTCCATATCCAGTCAGTGTATACCCCCCCTCCATATCCAGTCAGTGTATACCCCCCATATCCAGTCAGTGTATACCCCTCCATATCCAGTCAGTGTATACCCCCCCTCTATATCCAGTCAGGTGCCTTCCATACTGTATACTGCTGCAGGACAAGGGATCCTGCTGCGGGGGCTGGAGAGGAAGGCTGGAGATGTGACAGGCTGCACACAGACAGCAGCGCCCCCTCCAGTGTGAGCTCAGCGCTGCTGCTGCCGGGCGGCTCTCTCCTCCTAGCTTCTCTGGAAGCTGCACGGTGAGCCCTGCCCCCCCCCCTCTCCCGCACATACAGTTGGGGTCAGGTATGGGTCGGCACCTCCATGCTTTACTGGCCACCGCACTCTGTACCGCACAGGAATCCTCGGAGCCCCGTTATGTTTTGTCAGTGCTGGAAGCGGCCGTGTGTGACGCTCAGTCCGGGACACAGATACATGTGCTACAGCACCGAGTGACAGGCCGAGGATTCATGTGGGGGAGAGAGAGAGCGGTGCCCGGGGGAGCAAGGAGGTGCCGACCTATACCTGACCCCCTGCAGCCACTGAGTGACTGGGGATAGATAGATAGATAGATAGATAGATAGATAGATAGATAGATAGATAGATAGATAGATAGGAGATAGATAGATAGGAGATGGATAGATAGATAGATAGATAGATAGATAGATAGATAGATAGATAGATAGATAGGAGATAGATAGATAGATAGATAGATAGATAGATAGATAGATAGGAGATAGATAGATAGATAGATAGGAGATAGATAGGAGATAGATAGGAGATAGATAGATAGATAGGAGATAGATAGGAGATAGATAGATAGGAGATAGATAGATAGATAGATAGATAAGAGATAGATAGATAGATAGATAAGAGATAGATAGATAGAGAGATAGGAGATAGATAGATAGGAGATAGATAGGAGATAGATAGGAGATAGATAGGAGATAGATAGATAGATAGATAGATAGATAGATAGGAGATAGATAGATAGATAGATAGGAGATGGATAGATAGATAGATAGATAGATAGATAGATAGATAGATAGATAGATAGATAGGAGATAGATAGATAGATAGATAGGAGATAGATAGATAGATAGATAGATAGATAGATAGATAGGAGATAGATAGATAGGAGATAGATAGATAGATAGGAGATAGATAGATAGGAGATAGATAGATAGATAGATAGATAGGAGATAGATAGATAGATAGATAAGAGATAGATAAGAGATAGATAGATAGATAGATAAGAGATAGATAGATAGAGAGATAGGAGATAGATAGGATAGATAGATAAATAGGAGATAGATAGATAGATAGATAGATAGATAGGAGATAGATAGATAGATAAGAGATAGATAGATAGATAGATAAGAGATAGATAGATAGGAGATAGATAGATAGGAGATAGATAGATAAGAGATAGAGATAGGAGATAGATAGATAGATAGATAGATAGATAGATAAGAGATAGATAGATAGATAGATAAGAGATAGATAGATAGATAGATAGGAGATAGATAGATAGATAGATAGATAGATAGATAGATAGATAGGAGATAGATAGGAGATAGATAGATAGATAGGAGATAGATAGATAGATAGAGATAAATAGATAGATAGATAGATAGGAGATAGATAGATAGGAGATAGATAAGAGATAGATAGATAGATAGATAGATAGATAGATAGATAGATAGATAGATAGGAGATAGATAGATAGATAGATAGATACATAGATAGATAGATAGGAGATAGATAGATAGATAGGAGATAGATAGATAGATAGATAGATAGGAGATAGATAGATAGAAGATAGGAGATAGATAGATAGATAGATAGATAGGAGATAGATAGATAGATAAGAGATAGATAGATAGATAGATAGATAAGAGATAGATAGATAGATAGATAGGAGATAGATAGATAGATAGATAGATATATAGATAGATAGGTGATAGATAGATAGATAGATAGGAGATAGATAGATAGATAAGAGATAGATAGATAGATAGGAGATAGATAGATAGATAGATAGGAGATAGATAGATAGATAGATAGATAGATAGGAGATAGATAGATAGATAGATAGATAGATAGATAGATAGATAGATAGATAGGAGATAGATAGATAGATAGATAGGAGATAGATAGAGAGATAGATAGATAGGAGATAGATAGATAGATAGATAGATAGATAGATAGATAGATAGATAGATAGATAGGAGATAGATAGGAGATAGATAGATAGGAGATAGATAGATAGATAGATAGATAGATAGATAGATAGATAGATAGGAGATAGATAGATAGATAGATAGATAGATAGGAGATAGATAGATAGATAGATAGATAGATAGATAGATAGATAGGAGATAGATAGGAGATAGATAGATAGATAGAATGAATCTTGGAGCAGCACGACTGTTGTCAATCAGGTGGGTGCCAGCAGGTATAGTCCTGACGAGACTTTGCTATGTAGATTTAGAAATCGCCCACAGCACACCGGTTTTAGCAAAAAAATCAAGTGAATTTATTCCATGGTGAAACAGCACAACACAATGTTAGATAGCAGCGACGTTTCAACGACCTCCGTCTTCTTTTTCAAGCGTGATAACATAGCAAACACAAGACCTTCTTATACTAGTGATTTGATTGGTGCAGACCAGTGATTGGTGCATAAGTACACGTGATTTAAGGTTTGACTTGCAAACATAATTACATTTTACATTTGTACAAAGCATTTATAAAAATATTTTACATGTGCCAAGTGTAGTGATTAAAATATAGAAGCTCGAGCCAGACGGCGAGTACATAATATGTCCATAATTGAAGTGTAAATACATCAATTGAAGTGGTCATCTTCTCACCACCCATAGAGTCAGAGATCGAACCACAGCAGCAGTGCGCCGGCTGGCGCTGGAGTGCAAGTAAGGAAACACCCATCTATCTATCTATCTATCTCCTATCTATCTATCTATCTATTCCCTATCTCCTATCTATCTATCTCCTATCTATCTATCTATCTATCTATCTATCTATCTCCTATCTATCTATCTATCTATCTACCTATCTCCTATCTATCTATCTATCTATCTCCTATCTATCTATCTATCTATCTATCTATCTCCTCTCTATCTATCTATCTATCTATCTATCTATCTATCTATCTATCTCCTCTCTATCTATCTATCTATCTCCTATCTATCTATCTATCTATCTATCTATCTATCTCCTATCTATCTATCTATCTATCTACCTATCTCCTATCTATCTATCTATCTATCTCCTATCTATCTATCTATCTATCTATCTCCTCTCTATCTATCTATCTATCTATCTATCTATCTATCTATCTCCTATCTATCTATCTATCTATCTATTCCCTATCTCCTATCTATCTATCTCCTATCTATCTATCTATCTATCTATCTATCTCCTATCTATCTATCTATCTATCTACCTATCTCCTATCTATCTATCTATCTATCTCCTATCTATCTATCTATCTATCTATCTATCTCCTCTCTATCTATCTATCTATCTATCTATCTATCTATCTATCTCCTCTCTATCTATCTATCTATCTCCTATCTATCTATCTATCTATCTCCTATCTATCTCCTATCTATCTATCTATCTCCTATCTATCTATCTATCTATCTATCTCCTATCTATCTATCTATCTATCTCCTCTCTATCTATCTATCTATCTCCTATCTATCTCCTATCTATCTATCTATCTCCTATCTATCTCCTATCTATCTATCTATCTATCTATCTCCTATCTATCTCCTATCTATCTCCTATCTATCTATCTATCTCCTATCTATCTCCTATCTATCTATCTATCTATCTCCTATCTATCTATCTCCTATCTATCTATCTATCTATCTCCTATCTATCTCCTATCTATCTATCTATCTATCTATCTATCTATCTATCTATCTATCTATCTATCTCCTATCTATCTATCTATCTATCTATCTATCTATCTATCTATCTATCTATCTCCTATCTATCTCCTATCTATCTATCAAATCAAATCAAATCAAATCAAAAAAGCTTTATTGGCAGGTCCAAGTTACACACTAGCATTGCCAAAGCATGGGGAGAATAGGGAGTTGAGGAAATGGGATTCACCCGGGGTCGGTGTACAGGGGTTCATGATGTATCATGGTGGTGGTGGTGGGGGGGGAATACATTCAGGGTCGGGGTATTGGAGTCCATGACCTATCGGGGTTGGGGTATCGGAGTCCATGACGTATCACGCTCCTCTCAGTCTATGGCAGGCAGTGACGTATTGTGCCACTATAGTCGCTGTGGTCTCTTCTTCTCCCAGCAGGATGGGTAGTTTCTCTTCCTCCTCCATGGTGGAGAAGCCTGGGAGGAGGTTGGAGAGTCTCCTATAGTGAGTGTCCCTCACTGCTGAGTATTTGGAGCAGTGTAGCAGGAAGTGGGCCTCATCCTCCACGGCCTCCTGGTCGCACTGCTGGCACAGTCGGCTCTCCCTGGGGATGTAGCTCTGTCGGTGCCGCCCAGTTTCAATGGCCAGGTTGTGGGCGCTCAGTCTGTAGCGGCTCAGGATCTTCCGGTCTCTGGGGTTGGGAAGCTCCTCCAGATATGGGGCCAGTCTGTATTCCCTCTGCAGGCTCTGGTACACGGCCAGCTTCTGGGATGCTCTGACCTCCTCCCTCCATTCTTGGACATAGTCTTCTTGTCTCCTGGTTATTGTGTTCCTGATCCCGGCTTTTGTGAGCTGGTATGGTGGGATTGTCTGGTTGGGCTGGGTTCCAGAGGGTATGTTTTGGGGCTCTGCTTTGCCTGGGGCCCCTTGGTGTAGCAAGGCTTTATGGTGATAGGACCCTTCACTACTACCATGTAGGTGACCCCAGAATGACAGCGCCCTCTTCTGGATAGTTAGGTGCAGGGGGAATCTGCCCAGCTCTGCTCTACAGGCACAGTTAGAGGTGCTTCGATGGACCTGGAGGAGATGCTTACAGAACTCCAGATGGAAGATTTCCGTTGGGCTGGAATCCCATTTTGACCAGTCGGGGTATGTGTGAGGACCCCAGACCTCGCTGCCATACAGGAGAATTGGTGCAATAATGGAGTCAAAGATTTTAAGCCAAACCCTGACAGGTGGCTTAAGGTGGTAGAATTGTCTTCTGATGGTGTAGAAGGTTTTGCAGGCTTTGTCTCTCAGCATCTCGATGGCAGATTTGAAGCTCCCCGTCTGTTCTATTATCAGGCCCAGGTACGTGTAGCTGCTGGTGGCTGTAAGGGGCTGGTTGTGTAGCGTGAAGGTAGGGGACCCGGCTGACTTTGTTTTCCTTCTCTGGAACACCACAGTGTTGGTCTTTTTGAGGTTGATGGGTAGAGCCCATGTGGTGCTGAACTTCTCCAGGATGGCTAGCTGGTCTTGGAGACCTTTCTCAGATGATGATAGGAGGAGAAGGTCATCCGCATACAGAAGGAATTTCACCTCGGTGTCATGGAGGGTGAGACCTGGTGTTGGGGAGGACTCCAGGGCTACTGCTAGCTCATTGATATAAATGTTGAAGAGTGTTGGGCTGAGGCAGCAGCCCTGCCTGACTCCTCGGCTCTGCTGGAAATAAGCCGTTCTCTTCCCATTTACCTTCACGCAGCATTGGTTCCCAGTGTAGGAACTTTTGATAACATCATAGGTCTTTCCCCCTATTCCACTCTCCAGCAATTTTAGAAGCAATCCTGGGTGCCACACCGAATCGAAAGCCTTTTTGAAGTCCACAAAACAGGCGTATATTTTTCCTTTCTTTGTGTTGTGGACGTGGCTCTGGATGAGGCGGTGCAGGGTATAGACATGGTCCGTGGTGCGGTGGTTCGGCATGAACCCTGCTTGGCTTTTGCTGAGGACATTGTGCTGGGTGAGGAAGCTGAGGATTCTCTGGTTCAGGATGTTGTTGAAGAGTTTCCCCAGGTTGCTGCTGACACATACCCCCCGATAGTTGGCCGGGTCGTACCTGTCCCCGCTCTTGTGTATTGGGGTTATGACACCTTGGTTCCAGGCACGAGGGAAGTAGCCAGAGCTCAGCACAATGTTGTACAGTTTTGCTATGGCCGCCTGTATTGCTGGTGGGCTGTACTTGATCATTTCGGGGGGGATGCCGTCAGTACCGCTGGCTTTCTTACACCTTATAGTTGATAGTCTCTCAGAAATCTCCTGCGGTGTTATAGGTAAATCCAGAGGGTTTTGGAAGTCCTTCAGTATCTCCTCCATGGTCTTCAGTTTTGATATAATTTGTTCTTGGTCCGGGTTCCGTTCCTCTTTCGGGGTGTCTCCATAGAGGTTTTTGAAATATTGGAGCCAGATGTTGCCGCTCTGAATGTGGAGTGTGTTTTTCTTTCCCTTTGTGCCCAGGTGGTTCCATAGTTCCCAGAAGGAGTTTTCTTGGAGGGCGTCTTGGAGCTGGGTGAGCTTGGTTAAGGTGTACTCCTGTTTTTTCCTTCTGAGAAGGGTTTTGTATTGCCTTTGTATTGTGTCATAGGCCTCCCGCAGTTTAGTGTTGTTGGGGTCCCTGTGCTTTTTATTTGAGGCCGATCTTAGGGTCTTCCGTACACCTTTGCACTCCTTATCAAACCAAGCGCTAGGATTTTTTTCTTTTGTCTTCTTGTGGCTACTCTTTTGCAGGTCAGCCATTTCTGCCATGGTGTAGAATATATTATTAAGATCCCTTACCGCTTGGTCCACTCCTTCTGGGTTACTCTGGTACACCTTGTTGTTAAAGTTGTTGAGCATCCCTTGGATTTTTGGTTCAGTGTGTATCTCTTTATACTTGAGAGACGACATCTTGGACCACTTGTAGGATGGATGTAATGGGAAAAGTCCGGCCTGATGGGGTTTTTGTCCCGGTGGTTTGTTTGTGGACTTAATATAAAGGACTATCTGGTTATGGTCCGACAGGTGTGATTGTGGATTGACTATGAAGGCCCCAATGTCTGAATGGCCCATATCTGTCTATCTATCTATCTTCTATCTATCTATCTATCTCCTATCTATCTATCTATCTATCTATCTCCTATCTATCTATCTCCTATCTATCTATCTATCTATCTATCTATCTATCTATCTATCTATCTATCTCCTATCTATCTATCTATCTCCTATCTATCTCCTATCTATCTACCTATCTATCTATCTATCTATCTATCTATCTATCTATCTATCTCCTATCTATCTATCTATCTATCTATCTATCTATCTATCTCCTATCTATCTATCTATCTATCTATCTATCTATCTATCTCCTATCTATCTCCTATCTATCTATCTCCTATCTCCTATCTATCTATCTATCTATCTATCTATCTATCTCCTATCTATCTATCTCCTATCTATCTATCTCCTATCTATCTATCTATCTATCTATCTATCTATCTATCTATCTATCTCCTATCTATCTATCTATCTATCTATCTATCTATCTATCTATCTATCTCCTATCTATCTATCTATCTCCTATCTATCTGTCTGTCTATCTATCTATCTATCTATCTATCTCCTACCTATCTATCTCCTATCTATCTATCTCCTATATATCTATCTCCTATCTATCTATACACACACACACACATATATATATATATACACATAGATAGAGCAAACAATATAGGCAGCACACTAAACAAACTGTGGAGGCCAGCAGTCGAATACCAAGTCAGCTAGTAAAAAATACTCTGCAGCACTCTGATGGTGATACAAACGTGGATTTATTCCATATAACAATATGCAGCAAACTTCACAAGTAATATACAATGTTTCGGCGTCTCCTACGCCATTTTTAAGTGGCACTTGAAAATGGCGTAGAATACGCCAAAACATTGTGTATTAGTTGTGACGTTTGCTGCACATTGTTATATGGAATAAATTCACGTTTGTATTACCATCGGAAAATGGGGTTTTCAAAAGGGGTGTGGCTTTTAAAAGGGGCGTGTCATAATTATCGTTCAATTTATCGTTACCGCGGCTACATGTACGATAAACCGCGATATTGATTTAGGCCATTATCGCCCAGCCCTAGCCTGCACCAACTGTCACTGTAAGGCCTGTAATCACTGTCACTGTAAGGCCTGTACCTACCGTCACTGTAAGGCCTGTACCTACCGTCACTGTAAGGCCTGCACCAACTGTCACTGTAAGGCCTGTACCTACTGTCACTGTAAGGCCTGTACCTACCGTCACTGTAAGGCCTGTACCTGCCATCACTGTAAGGCCTGTACCTACTGTCACTGTAAGGCCTGTACCTACCGTCACTGTAAGGCCTGTACCTACCGTCACTGTAAGGCCTGTACCTACTATCACTGTAAGGCCTGTACCTACCGTCACTGTAAGGCCTGTAATCACTGTCACTGTAAGGCCTGCACCAACTGTCACTGTAAGGCCTGTACCTACCGTCACTGTAAGGCCTGTACCTACCGTCACTGTAAGGCCTGTACCTACCGTCACTGTAAGGCCTGTACCTGCCGTCACTGTAAGGCCTGTACCTGCCGTCACTGTAAGGCCTGTACCTGCCGTCACTGTAAGGCCTGTACCTACCGTCACTGTAAGGCCTGTACCTACTATCACTGTAAGGCCTGTACCTACTATCACTGTAAGGCCTGTACCTACCGTCACTGTAAGGCCTGTAATCACTGTCACTGTAAGGCCTGTAATCACTGTCACTGTAAGGCCTGTACCTACCGTCACTGTAAGGCCTGTACCTGCCGTCACTGTAAGGCCTGTACCTGCCGTCACTGTAAGGCCTGTACCTACCGTCACTGTAAGGCCTGTACCTGCCGTCACTGTAAGGCCTGTACCTGCCGTCACTGTAAGGCCTGTACCTACCGTCACTGTAAGGCCTGTACCTACTATCACTGTAAGGCCTGTACCTACTATCACTGTAAGGCCTGTACCTACCGTCACTGTAAGGCCTGTAATCACTGTCACTGTAAGGCCTGTAATCACTGTCACTGTAAGGCCTGTACCTACCGTCACTGTAAGGCCTGTACCTGCCGTCACTGTAAGGCCTGTACCTGCCGTCACTGTAAGGCCTGTACCTGCCGTCACTGTAAGGCCTGTACCTACCGTCACTGTAAGGCCTGTACCTACCGTCACTGTAAGGCCTGTACCTGCCGTCACTGTAAGGCCTGTAATCACTGTCACTGTAAGGCCTGTACCTACCATCACTGTAAGGCCTGTAATCACTGTCACTGTAAGGCCTGTACCTGCCGTCACTGTAAGGCCTGTAATCACTGTCACTGTAAGGCCTGTACCTGCCGTCACTGTAAGGCCTGTACCTACCGTCACTGTAAGGCCTGTACCTGCCGTCACTGTAAGGCCTGTACCTGCCGTCACTGTAAGGCCTGTACCTACCGTCACTGTAAGGCCTGTCCCTTGGAGCTTTTTGTATGTGTAATAACTATGCTGCTGGAACACACTGAGTTTCCCCATGGTGGGACTATTAAAGGACTTATCTTAATGACGGAGATAGGAGAGCGCCTTTAATACAAGAGATGACTGGTCGGCCATGGTTGGTGTCTCCTGCAGGTCATCAATCTGGGCCAGCGGCGGCTGCCTCTCTCCATCATCTTTCTGGTTCCTCTCCGTCTGGGAAACGCTTCAGTGTGGAAGAAGCCAAAGATCAGCAGCTCCAAGGTACAACATCTGCTCCTCCGAGCTCCGCTGTGTCTATAGCAGCCCGGGCCGGCGTCTGTAGGTGAACAAGGCTGATGAGCAGCCTCACGCCAATGTCATGGAAGGGGACCAGGCACTCCTCAGACCATCCAAAGCCCAGAGCCCTCATAGCCTTTATACTAAGGTGTATGGGGGCCTCTCCAGTCTCCACCATCCTAACCACCTAACATAACAACCCTCATACACTAAACCCCGACCACCTACCTAACATAACAACCCTCATACACTAAACCCCGACCACCTACCTAACATAATAATCCTTATACACTAAACCCCGACCACCTACCTAACATAACAACCCTCATACACTAAACCCCGACCACCTACCTAACATAACAACCCTCATACACTAAACCCCGACCACCTACCTAACATAACAATCCTAATACACTAAACCCCGACCACCTACCTAACATAACAACCCTCATACACTAAACCCCGACCACCTACCTAACATAACAACCCTCATACACTAAACCCCGACCACCTACCTAACATAACAACCCTCATACACTAAACCCCGACCACCTACCTAACATAACAACCCTCATACACTAAACCCCGACCACCTACCTAACATAACAACCCTCATACACTAAACCCCGACCACCTACCTAACATAACAACCCTCATACACTAAACCCCGACCACCTACCTAACATAACAACCCTCATACACTAAACCCCGACCACCTACCTAACATAACAACCCTCATACACTAAACCCCGACCACCTACCTAACATAACAATCCTTATACACTAAACCCCGACTGCCTACCAAACCCCAGCAGCCATAAATACCTACCTATCCCAGCAACCCTCATACACTAACCCCGACCACCTACCTATCCCAGCAACCCTCATATACTAACCCCGACCACCTACCTATCCCAGCAACCCTCATACACTAACCCCGACCACCTACCTATCCCAGCAACCCTCATACACTAGCCCCGACCACCTACCTAACATAACAACCCTCATACACTAAACCCCGACCACCTACCTAACATAACAATCCTTATACACTAAACCCCGACCACCTACCTAACATAACAATCCTTATACACTAAACCCCGACCACCTACCTAACATAACAACCCTCATACACTAAACCCGACCACCTACCTAACATAACAACCCTCATACACTAAACCCGACCACCTACCTAACATAACAATCCTTATACACTAAACCCCGACCACCTACCTAACATAACAATCCTTATACACTAAACCCCGACTGCCTACCAAACCCCAGCAGCCATAAATACCTACCTATCCCAGCAACCCTCATACACTAACCCCGACCACCTACCTATCCCAGCAACCCTCATACATTAACCCCAACCACCTACCTATCCCAGCAACCCTCATACACTAACCCCGACCACCTACCTAACATAACAATCCTTATACACTAAACCCAGACTGCCTACCAAAGCCAGCAGCCATAAATACCTACCTATCCCAGCAACCCTCATACACTAACCCCGACCACCTACCTATGCCAGCAACCCTCATACACTAACCTCGACCACCTACCTATCCCAGCAACCGTCCTACACTAACCCCAACCACCTATCTATCCCAGCAACCCTCATACTCTAACCCCGATCACCTACCTATCCCAGCAACCTTCATACACTAACCCCGACCAGCTACCAAACACCAGCAACCCTTTCACTAATCCTGCCTATCTATCCCAGCAACCCTCATACACTAACCCTGACCGCCAACCTATCCCAGCAACCCTCATACACTAACCCTGACCACCTACCTAACCCAGCAACCCTCATACACTAACCCCGACCACCTACCTATCCCAGCAACCGTCATACACTAACCCTGACCACCTACCTAACCCAGCAACCCTCATACACTAACCCTGCCTATCAATCCCAGCAACCGTCATACACTAACCCTACCTAACCCAGCAACCCTCATACACTAACCCTACCTGACCCAGCAACCCTCATACACTAACCCTGCCTATCTATCCCAGCAACCCTCATACACTAACCCTACCTGACCCAGCAACCCTCATACACTAACCCTACCTGACCCAGCAACCCTCATACACTAACCCTGCCTATCTATCCCAGCAACCGTCATACACTAACCCTGCCTATCTATCCCAGCAACCGTCATACACTAACTTTACCTGACCCAGCAACCCTCATACACTAACCCTACCTGACCCAGCAACCCTCATACAATAACCGACACTGCCCACCTAACCCAGCAACCCTCATACACTAACCCTGCCTATCAATCCCAGCAACCGTCATACACTAACCCTACCTAACCCAGCAACCCTCATACACTAACCCTACCTGACCCAGCAACCCTCATACACTAACCCTGCCTATCTATCCCAGCAACCCTCATACACTAACCCTACCTAACCCAGCAACCCTCATACACTAACCCTACCTAACCCAGCAACCCTCATACACTAACCCTACCTATCTATCCCAGCAACCCTCATACACTAACCCTACCTATCTATCCCAGCAACCGTCATACACTAACCCTACCTAACCCAGCAACCCTCATACACTAACTCTACCTGACCCAGCAACCCTCATACACTAACCCTACCTAACCCAGCAACCCTCATACACTAACCCTGCCTATCTATCCCAGCAACCCTCATACACTAACCCTACCTGACCCAGCAACCCTCATACACTAACTCTACCTGACCCAGCAACCCTCATACACTAACCCAGCAACCCTCATACACTAACCCTGCCTATCTATCCCAGCAACCCTCATACACTAACCCTACCTGACCCAGCAACCCTCATACACTAACTCTACCTGACCCAGCAACCCTCATACACTAACCCAGCAACCCTCATACACTAACCCTACCTAACCCAGCAACCCTCATACACTAACCCTACCTATCTATCCCAGCAACCCTCATACACTAACCCTACCTATCTATCCCAGCAACCCTCATACACTAACCCTACCTATCTATCCCAGCAACCCTCATACACTAACCCTACCTGACCCAGCAACCCTCATACACTAACCCTACCTATCTATCCCAGCAACCCTCATACACTAACCCTACCTATCTATCCCAGCAACCCTCATACACTAACCCTACCTAACCCAGCAACCCTCATACACTAACCCTACCTGACCCAGCAACCCTCATACACTAACCCTACCTATCTATCCCAGCAACCCTCATACACTAACCCTACCTAACCCAGCAACCCTCATACACTAACCCTACCTGACCCAGCAACCCTCATACACTAACCCTACCTGACCCAGCAACCCTCATACACTAACCCTACCTGACCCAGCAACCCTCATACACTAACCCTACCTGACCCAGCAACCCTCATACAATAACCGACACTGCCCACCTAACCCAATAACCCTTATACACCACCTGCTAATAGCCTAGGAGTTGGTAGATAGATGTAATGTAATCTCGCATAGACGCGTGGACAGGTCTGGTGACTTGGCGTCGGTAGGATAAGTGTCCATTGCCCCCCATGTACCCTGAGAGTACAATCCTGTTCTTCTTTGTTCCCTTCCAGACAGAAATTTCCACCTGTTCCAAGATGGAGGAAACATCAGGAGAGGAAAACTTTCAAAAACTGATAAAAATGAATCCTGTTTTAGTAAGTATCAACACACTGTTATGTCTGCGCCTGTTCAGACCTCAGTGCGGCATAGACGCCGCTATTGGCCATGATTCAGTGTGCATGTATCCTACCAGTGATGTGATTGACAGGTTCCACTATACCGTCCAGCTTCTTCTGCTAGCCTAGCCTGGCTGCAGATGGCTTACACCAGGGGGGGGGGGGACAGCTGGAGGGCCGAAGGTTCCCCATCCCTGGCTTAGACAGTAGCGATGGACAGTTCCTTCTATACCCATCTCCCTTCCGTGTCAGTCTTTGGGGTCTGGATGTCAGAGGGCCGGTCCAATCACACCCTGGACCGTGACTCTGACATCACATAGGAAATCCTCCTGTGCTCTGGGACGGCGCTTGCTATATACTCTTATAGCTGGTGCTTCTGCTGGGACTGCTTGGGGTCCTTCTGACTTCAGAATTTGCCGGCTGTTCTTCTACCGTTCTGCTATTTCCAGTTTGACCCACATCTGCCTTACTATTCTTTATTGAATATCTTGTCTTGTTTAGAGGGTTAGGAAGATACGACCAGGGTGAATAGGTGGGGAAGATATGACAGTGAGCCCCCCAGCTGTCTCTATCTACCTACTTACCCATCCCACCCTAGGTGCTCGGTGACAGCTGGACGACGTTACCAGGTAAGTGAATGAGATCAGACGGGCAACCACAAGTAGGCAGATACAGGGCAAAGTGTAGAGAGGAGACCGGGAGAGGACTGTACTGAGGGCTGAACAGGTGCGGACACCTACACAACCATCCCAAGAAATCCAGCTGTACGATTCATACACCACTCCAATGCCAGCACCCCCTTCCATGGAAAGAATCTGAAAGAATCCGCTAATATTATCAAATCTTGTAAGACCACCTTGTCATGTAATATATGCTAGGTCAGGGGCCACACCTTACATACACCACTTATCTCCATCCACAGAACTGCTTGGTTGGGACGTGTGTCAGAATAACCTGCGACATCAGGGATCTGGACTGTGACACATCAGTGACCTTCACCATTAGTGGAACCGTGACCACAGACTGGAGCACACAGGTGAGGAGACAGAGCCGGGGGGGGGGGGGGGGGGGGGGGGGGGGTATCATAAAGAACGTACATCATACACTAAAGCCAACCTAGGAAGAGCAAGCCGGAAGCTTATGGACGAAAGTACTATAATACTGCCCCCTATATACAGGAATATAACTACTATAATACTGCTCCTATATACAGGAATATAACTACTATAATACTGCTCCTATATACAGGAATATAACTACTATAATACTGCTCCTATATACAGGAATATAACTACTATAATACTGCTCCTATATACAGGAATATAACTACTATAATACTGCCCCTATATACAGGAATATAACTACTATAATACTGCTCCTATATACAGGAATATACTACTATAATACTGCTCCCTCTATACAGGAATATACTACTATAATACTGCTCCTATATACAGGAATATACTATTATAATACTGCCCCCTATATACTGGAATATACTACTAGAATACTCCCCCTATATACAGGAATATACTACTATAATACTGCTCCCTATATACAGGAATATAACTACTATAATACTGCCCCCTATATACAGGAATATAACTACTATAATACTGCTCCTATATACAGGAATATAACTACTATAATACTGCTCCTATATACAGGAATATAACTACTATAATACTGCCCCTATATACAGGAATATAACTACTATAATACTGCTCCCTATATACAGGAATATAACTACTATAATACTGCTCCCTCTATACAGGAATATACTACTATAATACTGCTCCTATATACAGGAATATACTATTATAATACTGCCCCCTATATACTGGAATATACTACTAGAATACTCCCCCTATATACAGGAATATACTACTATAATACTGCCCCCTATATACAGGAATATAACTACTATAATACTGCCCCGTATATACAGGAATATAACTACTATAATACTGCCCCTTATATACAAGAATATAACTACTATAATACTGCTCCTATATACAGGAATATAACTACTATAATACTGCTCCTATATACAGGGATATAACTACTATAATACTGCCCCCTATATACAGGGATATAACTACTATAATACTGCTCCTATATACAGGAATATACTACTATAATACTGCTCCTATATACAGGAATATACTACTATAATACTGCTCCTATATACAGGAATATACTACTATAATACTTCCCCTATATACAGGGATATAACTACTATAATACTGCTCCCTATATACAGGAATATACTACTATAATACTGCTCCCTATATACAGGGATATAACTACTATAATACTGCCCATATATACAGGAATATAACTACTATAATACTGCTCCCTATATACAGGGATATACTACTATAATACTGCTCCCTATATACAGGAATATAACTACTATAATACTGCTCCTATATACAGGAATATACTACTATAATACTGCTCCTATATACAGGAATATACTACTATAATACTGCCCCTATATACTGGAATATAACTACTATAATACTGCTCCTATATACAGGAATATACTACTATAATACTGCTCCTATATACAGGAATATACTACTATAATACTGCTCCTATATACTGGAATATAACTACTATAATACTGCTCCTATATACAGGAATATACTACTATAATACTGCCCCCTATATACAGGAATATAACTACTATAATACTGCTCCTATATACAGGAATATAACTACTATAATACTGCTCCTATATACAGGAATATAACTACTATAATACTGCTCCTATATACAGGGATATAACTACTATAATACTGCTCCTATATACAGGAATATAACTACTATAATACTGCTCCTATATACTGGAATATAACTACTATAATACTGCTCCTATATACAGGAATATACTACTATAATACTGCTCCTATATACAGGAATATACTACTATAATACTGCTCCCTATATACAGGAATATACTACTTTCCTCTTCGGCTACGGCAGCACATATGGGTCTTCAGTACCCACTGACCCCACTCCAGGACCGCCCACCTAGATCTTAAATTAGAATAAAAAAAGGTTAGAACCCATCCTATAGGCTGGAGACAGCCTGATTACCCTTAAATATCCACACCTAAGGAACCACAATCGTGTTTTTTTCAGTCCTCTGATCCTTCTGGTGCTATGCACCTCCAGGCTGCCCACCTCTCCACCGTTCAGGTAAGTTATATCTCTCTCTTTTTAGGTACAAGTCATTCTAGGTTGTGCGGGGCATAACTCCACCAAATATTATTTAGGTTATGCTGATACCGGTGCGGGGACCCGGTCATGCATTTTTACATACGCTATGCTAATACCGGTGCGGGGTCCCGGTCATGCATTATTACATATGCAATACTAATACCGGTGCGGGGTCCCGGTGATGCATTTTACCAGTGGCTGTTGCTATGCTGTATACCGGTGCTGTGTCCCGGTTATGTTCCAATTACGGATGCCATGCTAATGCCGGTGCGGGGTCCCGGTCATGCATTATTATGGACGTTATGCTAATGCCGGTGCGGGGTCCCGGTGATGCATGTTTCCGGTCACTGATGTTTGGCTGATACCGGTGCGGTGTCCCGGTGTATGTTATTTTTTTCCAGCCACTATTACTATATGGATTCCAGTGATGAAAATATGTAGACTAAATGCAAGTATGTTTCTTGCTATGCATTATATCGCAGCCAGAGGGCCTGTTTTCTACTAGCCTGTATGCCAGGGTGATTTTCCAGTTATTACATGAGCCACTGTACTTATCATTGGTCCGTCAGCTGTCTTCGCTGCTTTGTGGCGTCACGTGGTCTGTCGGTCCGGTGCCTGCCGAGTCGGCGGCACTACGTGTCGCCGCGGATCCGGTGGAGGATGCGAGCGTCCTCCGCGTCATGACGCGCTTCCGGTCTGGCGTCCTCCGCGTCATGACGCGCTTCCGGTCTGGCGTCCTCCGCGTCATGACGCGCTTCCGGTCTGGCGTCCTCCGCGTCATGACGCACTTCCGGTCCAGCGTCCTCTGCGTCATGACGCGCTTCCGGTCCGGGGTCCTCCGCGGCATGACGCATTTCCGACCGGTTTTGCTGGTCCTCAGGCACCGGGAAGGGTGCCGGCTCTACGGCTTACATGATTGGCGTCCAGACAGCTTCCGGTTTGGGAGGTGGAGTATCTTGTTTTTTCTTTCATCAGGGCAGTTATTTAGTTTGGCTGGTATGGGTCACTAGGTCTCTGATGTACTAGGCAGCCGGGTGCTTCTGCCAGTAAGGTAATCATATGGTCCTTTCCTTCATTTAAAGCTTATTGGACGGCATGGTTAGTTAGTGTTTTTTTGTATGTTTATATGCAGATGTCAAGCCATTCTAGTAGGAAGAGAGCCTCTAAATCCAGGCACAGAATCTGTTCCATATGCAAGCAACCACTGCCAGATGATTCACCCAGCAATATCTGTGACCCTTGTACTGCTCAGTATGCAGAGTCTGCTCATTCCAGGCACTCCTCTAGACACTCATCCAGACATACAGATCACTATCCTGCCAGCCACAGGTGTACTCTGTGTCTCCGTACACTGCCTGCTGATTATCCTGACAATATCTGTAAAGGCTGTGCTCCTCCTAAGGAGTCTTCTGATCTGGTGTCTGAGGCCAGGAGATTCTTTGAATGGTTCAAATCTCATATGGAGGAAGCAGGGCCCTCTTCCCCTAAGAGACCCAGAATACAGTCCAGACATATTTATGATGATTCTGATGACAGCTATGAGTCGGATGTCAGTTCAGGATCTGACAAAATTTCGGAGGATTATTATCTGTTTAGGAAAGAAAAGGCAGATAAGTTAATTGACCATGTGAAGGGTTGTATGGAATCCAAGCAGTTGGAAGGGCAGGAGCAAGATAAGAATAACCTGTTTTATTTCCCAAAGAAACGCTCTTCTGTGTTACCAGGTCACCAACTGCTGAACACTATTATGGAGAAACAATGGCAAAAGCCAGATAAGCGCCTGGACCTTGGTTCAAGGTTTAAGGCGGTGTATAAGCTCGATCTGGCTATGTCTGAGGCCTGGGAGGGGCCGAGTAGTGTGGATGACGCCATTGCTAACCTGTCGAAAAAGTCTTATTTTCCCAGTGATGACTCCTCCATGTTAAAGGATGCCATGGACAGAAAGGCAGACACGTTCCTAAAGAGGTCCCATGTCAACATGGCCTCCCTAAGCAAGGCCTCATTAGCCTCTGTCCCTGTTGCTAGAGCCGTGAGAGTGTGGCTGAGTCACCTAGCCACGGATATCACAGACGGAGTTCACCGGGAAGATCTGTCTGAACAGGTAGCTACATTAAAGATGGCGGCCGAATATTTATGCGATTTCTCCTTGGATGCGGTCAAGATTGCTGCAAAGAATATGGCTCTGGCCAATGCGGCAAGAAGGGCGATCTGGATCAAGCCCTGGACAGGAGATGTGGCCTCCAAGTCGAACTTCTGTGCGTTGCCTTTTGAGCCCGGGAAACTGTTTGGGTCAAAACTCGACAAAGTGATGCAGCGGAATAAGAAGGATAATTCTCTGTCCCTGCCCACATCCTTCAGATACAGAAGGTATCGGAATTACCGTTATCAGAGAGGCCGAGGTTCCTTTCGCAGGCGCCAGGGACAGGACAGATCGGATCGGAGATTTCGAGGCAGATTCCAGGATAAGTCCCGAAGGAAGCAGCCCGATAATCCCAAGCAGGAGTTCTGACGCCAGGCCCCCTGTGGCTGTTGGGGCAAGGCTTCTGGGTTACTTTGCAGCCTGGCAGGCTGTTACCAGCGATCCTTGGGTCCTCAAGGTCATAAAGCAGGGTTATGCCCTAGAGTTTCAACACCTGCCCAGGGAGAGATTCATTTGCAACATTCAGGAATCCCGAATCTCGTCGCTTCTTCAGGAATTTGTCCGGAAAGACGCCATCGAGCCTGTTCCTGCAGGAGAAGAGTTCCAGGGGGTCTACTCTCGAGTATTCCCAGTTCCAAAGGCGGACGGCACTTGGCGTCTAATCATAGACCTAAGGTATCTGAACAAACACCTGGTCAAAACGAAGTTCAGAATGGACACCATCAGGTCAGTTTACAGTCTGGCTCAGGAAGGGGAGTTCATGGCATCGCTCGACCTGAAAGATGCGTACCTCCATATCCCGATTCAGGTGAAGTCCAGAAGGTTTCTCAGGCTTGCGCTAGCAGTTGGCAGCCGTGTACTCCATTATCAATTCAAAGCCCTACCATTCGGGTTATCCCCGTCACCAAGAATCTTCACGAAGGTGACGGTCGTGTTGGTAGCAGCTCTGAGGCTCCAGGGCATCAAGCTGGTACAATATCTGGACGACTGGCTTCTGATAGCCGCATCGGATCAGGCTCTCCGGGCGCATCTTCAGGTTGCCATCTCGCTTTTGCAGAAGGTGGGGTTCATAATAAACTTCCAGAAATCGGAACTTCTCCCCACAAACAGGATTCGTTTTCTGGGACTGATGGTGGATCTGAGGGTAATGAAGATTTTTCTTCCCCTGGAGAAGATGCAACGTATCAAGGGAGCCATTCTCCATCTGGTCCGGTCTCCCTCGGTTTCTGTGAGAACGGCTATGAGCGTTCTGGGCCTTCTGACGGCTTCTATAGAGGCGGTCCCCTGGGCCAAGAGCCATATGAGGAGTCTACAGAAAGAAATATTGCGCTTCTGGAACAGGGATCTGTCTGCTCTGAATCACAGAATCCAGATATCAACTACTGCTCGCAAGGACCTTCTATGGTGGACGGTGGACAGGAACCTGTTGGCCGGCAAGAGCTTTGTTTGGCAGAAACAGCTTGTCCTGACCACGGATGCCTCCCAGACCGGTTGGGGCGCCCATCTTCTGGGACATTGGACGCAAGGGGTTTGGCCAAAAACCATTACCAGGATGTCGTCGAACTACAGGGAGATGTTAGCCATCTACCTGGCATTAGTCCACTTCCAGCCGATGTTAGAGAACAAGTCCGTCCTCATTCAGACAGACAATGTAACCGCGAAATACTATATAAACAAACAAGGCGGTACACGCAGTTCATCTCTGCAGTCTCTTTGTGCAAAGATCATGCAGTGGGCAGAACCAGTGGTGATGACACTGTCAGCAGTGCACATCAAAGGCACTTTAAACTATCAAGCGGACTTTCTGAGTCGACAGAAGTTGCTCCCCGGAGAATGGGAGTTGAATATGAAATATTTCAGCATGCTGGCAGACAGGTGGGGCCTTCCCCAATGGGACTTAATGGCGACAAAGGACAACTGCAAACTGAAGAGGTTTTGCTCGCTCAGGAGGTGGGACTCTCCGGACATTTTAGATGCCTTCACAATGTCCTGGAAGAACAAGTTCATTTACATATTCCCTCCGGTTCCGGTCATTCCCAGGGTTCTAACAAAACTGCTGTTGGAGAAACCACGCACCATCATAGTGACTCCTTTCTGGCCACGCAGACCATGGTTTTCAGCCCTGTATCAGCTGTCTCAGGGCACGTACTGGACGTTTCCCCTCTATCCGGATCTGCTCCTCCAGAAGGGCTTCCATCACCCGCAGCTCAGCAAATTACATCTCACAGCTTGGTTCCTGAGGGGCTCCGACTGAAGAATTTAGGCTTATCAGACAAAGTTGTGACCACTCTCCTTTCTTCAAGAAAAAGATCCACTAATGCTGTCTACACAAAGCTATGGAAGAAATTCTCCTTCTGGCTTAAAGATACTGGTCATGTAATCTCTGTACCATCTATTCTACTGTTCCTGCAGGAAGGTTTCGAGAAGGGTTTGAAGGCCAACACCCTTAGAGTGCACATGACAGCTATAAATGCACATACAGACGGAGAATATGCCAATAATCCTCTCATCACCAGGTTCTTTAAAGGTCTAAAAAACCTCAGACCTTCAGTCCGTTCACCTGTTGCCACGTGGGACTTATGTCTGGTCCTCAACAAATTAACCCGACATCCATTTGAGCCACTAGAATCCATAGACTTGAAGTGGTTGTCCTTTAAAGTTTTGTTTCTCCTAGCGGTGACCTCCGCTAAGCGCCTAGGAGAACTTCAGGCCTTATCCTGCCGTTATCCGTATCTAAAATTCATGCCGGATGGTGTCCGGCTCAGGACTATGCCATCATTCATCCCTAAGGTGGCGTCGTCTGCCAATATAAACAAGGAAGTGTTTCTGCCTGATTTCTGTGCCAATCCGGCCTCTGAGGAAGAACAACGTCTGCAGCTTCTGGATGTCAAGAGAGCCCTGAAGTGTTATCTATCCCGGGTCCAGGAGTTCCGCAGGGATGAGAACCTATTGGTTTTGTTTGCTGGTCCTAGGAAAGGGTTAAAGGCCTCCAAAGATTCACTGGCACGCTGGATTAAGTGTACCATACTGGAAGCCTATGCCTCTGATGGATTGGATCCTCCTCATCCGCTGAAAGCACATTCCACCCGAGCGACGGCCACCTCCTGGGCGGAAAGGCAACAAGTACAGTTGATCGACATCTGTAATGCTGCATCCTGGACTACGTCATCTACGTTCATAAGGCATTACCGGCTTGACACTCAGGCAGGGGACCCAGCCTTCAGTACGGGAGTTCTGTCAGCAGCTCGTATGTCTACCTGATAACCCCCCCTTTTGTGTCTATTGCATATCCCATATGTGCTGCCGTAGCCGAAGAGGAAAGTGAAAATTTGTTTACTCACCTGTAATTTTACTTTCCTCGAGGCATTAGGCAGCACACTAACCCTCCCAATAAATTTTATTTGCATTGATGTTGTCTATTTTATTACACGATTGTGGTTCCTTAGGTGTGGATATTTAAGGGTAATCAGGCTGTCTCCAGCCTATAGGATGGGTTCTAACCTTTTTTTATTCTAATTTAAGATCTAGGTGGGCGGTCCTGGAGTGGGGTCAGTGGGTACTGAAGACCCATATGTGCTGCCTAATGCCTCGAGGAAAGTAAAATTACAGGTGAGTAAACAAATTTTCACTATAATACTGCCCCTATATACAGGAATATACTACTATAATACTGTTCCTATATACAGGAATATAACTACTATAATACTGCTCCTATATACAGGAATATACTACTATAATACTGCTCCTATATACTGGAATATAACTACTATAATACTGCTCCTATATACAGGAATATACTACTATAATACTGCCCCCTATTTACAGGGATATAACTACTATAATACTTCCTCCTATATACAGGAATATAACTACTATATACTGCCCCCTATATACAGGAATATAACTACTATAATACTGCTCCTATATACAGGAATATAACTACTATAATACTGCCCCTATATACAGGAATATAACTACTATAATACTGCCCTTATATACAGGAATATAACTACTATAATACTGCTCCTATATACAGGAATATACTACTATAATACTGCTCCTATATACAGGAATATAACTACTATAATACTGCTCCTATATACAGGAATATACTACTATAATACTGCTCCTATATACAGGAATATAACTACTATAATACTGCTCCTATATACAGGAATATACTACTATAATACTGCTCCTATATACAGGAATATAACTACTATAATACTGCTCCTATATACAAGAATATAACTACTATAATACTGCTCCTATATACAGGAATATACTACTATAATACTGCTCCTATATACAGGAATATAACTACTATAATACTGCTCCTATATACAGGAATATACTACTATAATACTGCTCCTATATACAGGAATATAACTACTATAATACTGCCCCTATATATAAGAAGACTCTGTAGCTAAGGTGTTTCTGGGCTCCTCTGGGGTGGGGCTATATTCTAGTAGTCCCTGTCCCCTATGATGGATGATGAGGATGATGGTGGATAATGATGATGGAGGATGATGATGATGGAGGATGAAGGATGAGGATGGATGATGCATGATGATGGATGATGACAGAGGATGATGATGATGATGGAGGGTGATGGATGGTGGAGGATGATGGTGATGGATAATGGTGGAGGATGATGATGAATGATGAGAGGATGATGATGGAGGGGGATGGATGGTGGAGGAGGATGATGGTGATGGAGGATGATGATGATGGAGGATGATGATGGTGATGGATGGTGGAGGATGATGATGATGGATAATGATGGAGGATGATGATGGATGGTGGAGGAGGATGATGGTGGAGGAGAATGATGGATGATGATGAATGATGGAGGAGGATGATGATGGATGATGATTATGAAGGATGATGATGGATGATTGATGATGGATAATGATGGAGGATGATGATGGAGGAGGATGATGATGGTGATGGATGGTAGAGGAGGATGATGATGGATGATGATGATGGAGGATGATGATGGATGAGGATGATTGATGATGGAGGATGATGATGATGGAGGATGATGATGGATGGTGGAGGAGGATGATGATGGATGATGATGGTGATGAATAAGGAGGATTATGGATGGCGGAGGAGGATGATGGATGATTATGGATGGTGCAGGAGGATGATGATGGAGGATGATGGATGATGGTGATGGATAAGGACTGTGGATGGCGGAGGAGGATGATGATGGATGATGCTGATAAATGATTATGGATGGTGCAGGAGGATGATGGATGGTGCAGGAGGATGATGATGGATGATTATGGATGGTGCAGGAGGATGATGATGGAGGAGGATGATGATGGAGGATGATGGATGATGATGGTGATGAATAAGGAGGATTATGGATGGCGGAGGAGGATGATGGATGATTATGGATGGTGCAGGAGGATGATGATGGAGGATGATGGATGATGGTGATGGATAAGGACTGTGGATGGCGGAGGAGGATGATGATGGATGATGCTGATAAATGATTATGGATGGTGCAGGAGGATGATGGATGGTGCAGGAGGATGATGGATGGTGCAGGAGGATGATGGATGGTGCAGGAGGATGATGATGGATGATTATGGATGGTGCAGGAGGATGATGATGGAGGATGATGATGATGGAGGATGATTGATGATGGAGGATGATGATGATGGTGATGGATGGTAGAGGAGGATGATGATGGATGATGATGATGGAGGATGATGATGGATGAGGATGATTGATGATGGAGGATGATGATGATGGAGGATGATGATGGATGGTGGAGGAGGATGATGATGGATGATGATGGTGATGAATAAGGAGGATTATGGATGGCGGAGGAGGATGATGGATGATTATGGATGGTGCAGGAGGATGATGATGGAGGATGATGGATGATGGTGATGGATAAGGACTGTGGATGGCGGAGGAGGATGATGATGGATGATGCTGATAAATGATTATGGATGGTGCAGGAGGATGATGGATGGTGCAGGAGGATGATGATGGATGATTATGGATGGTGCAGGAGGATGATGATGGAGGAGGATGATGATGGAGGATGATGGATGATGATGGTGATGAATAAGGAGGATTATGGATGGCGGAGGAGGATGATGGATGATTATGGATGGTGCAGGAGGATGATGATGGAGGATGATGGATGATGGTGATGGATAAGGACTGTGGATGGCGGAGGAGGATGATGATGGATGATGCTGATAAATGATTATGGATGGTGCAGGAGGATGATGGATGGTGCAGGAGGATGATGGATGGTGCAGGAGGATGATGGATGGTGCAGGAGGATGATGATGGATGATTATGGATGGTGCAGGAGGATGATGATGGAGGATGATGATGATGGAGGATGATTGATGATGGAGGATGATGATGATGGTGATGGATGGTAGAGGAGGATGATGATGGATGATGATGATGGAGGATGATGATGGATGAGGATGATTGATGATGGCGGATGATGATGATGGAGGATGATGATGGATGGTGGAGGAGGATGATGATGGATGATGATGGTGATGAATAAGGAGGATTATGGATGGCGGAGGAGGATGATGGATGATTATGGATGGTGCAGGAGGATGATGATGGAGGATGATGGATGATGGTGATGGATAAGGACTGTGGATGGCGGAGGAGGATGATGATGGATGATGCTGATAAATGATTATGGATGGTGCAGGAGGATGATGGATGGTGCAGGAGGATGATGATGGATGATTATGGATGGTGCAGGAGGATGATGATGGAGGAGGATGATGATGGAGGATGATGGATGATGATGGTGATGAATAAGGAGGATTATGGATGGCGGAGGAGGATGATGGATGATTATGGATGGTGCAGGAGGATGATGATGGAGGATGATGGATGATGGTGATGGATAAGGACTGTGGATGGCGGAGGAGGATGATGATGGATGATGCTGATAAATGATTATGGATGGTGCAGGAGGATGATGGATGGTGCAGGAGGATGATGGATGGTGCAGGAGGATGATGATGGATGATTATGGATGGTGCAGGAGGATGATGATGGAGGATGATGATGATGGAGGATGATTGATGATGGAGGATGATGATGGATGGTGCAGGAGGATGATGATGGATGATGATTATGATGATGGATGAGGAGGATTATGGATGGCGGAGGAGGAGGATGATGATGATGGATGGGATAGTTATGCGGACTGTTGCTTTCTGGTGTCAGACAGAAGTGAAGAGGATTTCCGTGCAGAGTTCGGCAGAGATCGTCTATGACAGTCAGAGATTCCGGCACCTTCTGCAGCAGGAGCAGCACTTCATCAGAGCTCAGGTAGCAGCCCCTGACATGTTGGGCAGGAGACCCCTCAGCTGCTGGACGAGCTTATATAACCCCCATTCTCCATTGCAGGCGAGGACGGTGCTGGAGCTGCGCCCTGTGTACAGCTACACCCCCCTGATCATCGGCAGCAGTGTGGGGGGGCTGGGGCTGCTGGCCGTCATCACCGCAGGGTTACACAAGGTAAGCAACCGCCCGCCCCACAGCAGCACACAGCATTTCAGGAGTGACCCCCCCCCTTTCCTTACAGCTGGGATTCTTCAAGCGTCACTATAAAGAAATGCTGGAGTCTTCAGAAGAAAGTGTCGTGATGTCACCAGAAAAGGCGGAGCCTGTGAGCAGAGGAGGAGGCGGAGCTCCGGCCTTGAACTACAACTAGATGATGTCAGAGGAGGCGGAGCTCCGGCCTGGAACTACAACTAAAGGATGATGTCAGAGGAGGCGGAGTTCCGGCCTTGAACTACAACTAAAGGATGATGTCAGAGGAGGCGGAGCTCCAGCCTGGAACTACAACTAAAGGATGATGTCAGAGGAGGCGGAGCTCCAGCCTGGAACTACAACTAAAGGATGATGTCAGAGGAGGCGGAGCTCCAGCCTGGAACTACAACTAAAGCATGATGTCAGAGGAGGCGGAGCTCCAGCCTGGAACTACAACTAAAGGATGATGTCAGAGGAGGCGGAGCTCCAGCCTGGAACTACAACTAAAGGATGATGTCAGAGGAGGCGGAGCTCCGGCCTGGAACTACAACTAGATAATGTCAGAGGAGGCGGAGCTCCGGCCTGGAACTACAACTAGATAATGTCAGAGGAGGCGGAGCTCCATCTATCTGTAATTCCGGCCTGGAATTACAGATAGATGTCGTCAGAGGAGGCGGAGCTCCGGCCTGGAATTAGATAGATGATGTCAGAGGAGGCGGAGCTCCGGCCTGAGTACTACACATAGATGATGGTGTTAGAAGAGGAGGCGGAGCTCCGGCCTGAGTACTACACATAGATGATGATGTTAGAAGAGGAGGCGGAGCTCCGGCCTGAGTACTACACATAGATGATGTTAGAAGAGGAGGCGGAGCTCTGGCCTGAGTACTACACATAGATGATGTTAGAAGAGGAGGCGGAGCTACGGCTTGAGTACTACACATAGATGATGATGTTAGAAGAGGAGGCGGAGCTCTGGCCTGAGTACTACACATAGATGATGTTAGAAGAGGAGGCGGAGCTACGGCTTGAGTACTACACATAGATGATGATGATGTTAGAAGAGGAGGCGGAGCTCCGGCCTGAGTACTACACATAGATTATGATGTCATATACAAAAATCTCCTTTATTATAATTATTATCTGTGAATCATCTGGGTGCAAAAATAAGCAGAGTATTTCTGTACAAGTGCAGCGCGGCCTCTGATTGGTCAGTGTAACGCAGAGGGAATGCTGGGAAGACAGCAATAGGACGACCACTGTGACATCATACATGGCTCCTCCCCCCCACACTACAACCCCCATCCTCTGCCTCTCCACTGTGACATCATACATGGCTCCTCCCCCCCACACTACAACCCCCATCCTCTGTCATCCTCCATGATGTCATTGTTACATAATCTGTGGCCCCACCCCCATGGACCTGGCCCCTCCCCTTTCATGGTCTGCCATGTGTGGCCCAAACCAAGAACACCCATCATCCTCCCCCAGTGCAGTCCATTTCCAGTTGCTCCAGGTAGAGCCCCCTAGTGGCGCTCAGCAGCATCGCTTGACGTGAGGTTTCTTCTTGGTCTTGGTGATGGTCACCACCTCGGTGGGCCGCAGTCGGGCCTGGCTCTCCTTCTTCGTCCTCAGAACCAGGCGGGTGACCGCCAGGAACATCTGCAGACAACAGGACAAGTGATGAGAGCGCCGACAATGCTGGGGCAGAGCATACCCACAGGGAGAAACGGTACCCCCCATACCACGGGGTGAAAGATCACCTCCCCCATACCCACGGGGAAAAACCGAACCCCCCAAACACACAGGGAGAAACGGTACCCCCCCCCCCATACCAACGGGGAGAAAGGGTACCACCCCATACCCACAGGGAGAAACTGTACCCCCCAGACCCATGGGGAGAAACGGTACCCCCCCCCCCCCATACCAACAGGTGCCCCCCATACCCACGCGGAGAACGGACCCCCCCATACCCACAGGGAGAAACAGTACCCCCCCATACCCACAGGGAGAAAGGGTACCCCCCCCCCCATACCCACAGGGAGAAAGGGTACCCCCCCCCATACCCACAGGGAGAAAGGGTACCCCCCCATACCCATGGGGAGAGAGGGCACCCCCCCCCCCATACTCACGGGGAGAGACAGGGCCCCCCCCATACCCACAGGTGCCCCTCATACCCACGGGGAGAAACGGTACCCCCCCCCCCCCATACCCACGGGGAGAGACAGGGCCCCCCCAATACCCACGGGCAGGGACAGGGCCCCCCCCCCCATACCCACGGGGGGATACTTCTGTTATCAGTCACATATGATGTAATATCTGCAGGATATAAGATATACCAGTACGGGAGCGATATAAGGCTGGTATCAGTCACATATGATGTAATATCTGCAGGATATAAGATATACCAGTACGGGAGCGATATAAGGCTAGTATCAGTCACATATAATGTAATATCTGCAGGATATAAGATATACCAGTACGGGAGCGATATAAGGCTGGTATCAGTCACATATGATGTAATATCTGCAGGATAAACCAGTACGGG
This sequence comes from Dendropsophus ebraccatus, assembly GCF_027789765.1. Lineage (NCBI taxonomy): Eukaryota > Metazoa > Chordata > Amphibia > Anura > Hylidae > Dendropsophus > Dendropsophus ebraccatus. The sequence continues at coordinate 119,682,806 of NC_091462.1, forward strand.
AGCGATATATAAGGCTGGTATCAGTCACATATGATGTAATATCTGCAGGATATAAGATATACCAGTACGGGAGCGATATATAAGGCTGGTATCAGTCACATATGATGTAATATCTGCAGGATATACCAGTACGGGAGCGATATATAAGGCTGGTATCAGTCACATATGATGTAATATCTGCAGGATATAAGATATACCAGTACGGGAGCGATATATAAGGCTGGTATCAGTCACATATGATGTAATATCTGCAGGATATAAGATATACCAGTACGGGAGCGATATAAGGCTGGTATCAGTCACATATGATGTAATATCTGCATGATATAGGATATACCAGTACGGGAGCGATATATAAGGCTGGTATCAGTCACATATAATGTAATGTCTGCAGGATATAAGATATACCAGTACGGGAGCGATATAAGGCTGGTATCAGTCACATATGATGTAATATCTGCAGGATATAAGATATACCAGTACGGGAGCGATATATAAGGCTGGTATGTCACATATAATGTAATATCTGCAGGATATAGGATATACCAGTACTGGAGCAATATATAAGGCTGGTATCAGTCACATATGATGTAATATCTGCAGGATATAAGATATACCAGTACGGGAGCGATATAAGGCTGGTATCAGTCACATATGATGTAATATCTGCATGATATAGGATATACCAGTACGGGAGAGATATAAGGCTGGTATCAGTCACATATAATGTAATATCTGCAGGATATAAGATATACCAGTACGGGAGCGATATAAGGCTGGTATCAGTCACATATGATGTAATATCTGCAGGATATACCAGTACGGGAGCGATATATAAGGCTAGTATCAGTCACATATGATGTAATATCTGCAGGATATACCAGTACGGGAGCGATATATAAGGCTGGTATCAGTCACATATGATGTAATATCTGCAGGATATAAGATATACCAGTACGGGAGCGATATAAGGCTGGTATCAGTCACATATGATGTAATATCTGCAGGATATAAGATATACCAGTACGGGAGCGATATACAAGGCTGGTATCAGTCACATATGATGTAATATCTGCAGGATATACCAGTACGGGAGCGATATATAAGGCTGGTATCAGTCACATATAATGTAATATCTGCAGGATATAAGATATACCAGTACGGGAGCGATATATAAGGCTGGTATCAGTCACATATGATGTAATATCTGCAGGATATACCAGTACGGGAGCGATATATAAGGCTGGTATCAGTCACATATGATGTAATATCTGCAGGATATACCAGTACGGGAGCGATATATAAGGCTGGTATCAGTCACATATGATGTAATATCTGCAGGATATACCAGTACAGAAGCGATATATAAGGCTGGTATCAGTCACATATAATGTAATATCTGCAGGATATAAGATATACCAGTACGGGAGCGATATAAGGCTGGTATCAGTCACATATGATGTAATATCTGCAGGATATACCAGTACAGAAGCGATATATAAGGCTGGTATCAGTCACATATAATGTAATATCTGCAGGATATAAGATATACCAGTACGGGAGCGATATATAAGGCTGGTATCAGTCACATATGATGTAATATCTGCAGGATATAAGATATACCAGTACGGGAGCGATATATAAGGCTGGTATCAGTCACATATGATGTAATATCTGCAGGATATAAGATATACCAGTACGGGAGCGATATAAGGCTGGTATCAGTCACATATGATGTAATATCTGCAGGATATACCAGTACGGGAGCGATATATAAGGCTGGTATCAGTCACATATAATGTAATATCTGCAGGATATAAGATATACCAGTACGGGAGCGATATATAAGGCTGGTATCAGTCACATATGATGTAATATCTGCAGGATATAAGATATACCAGTACAGAAGCGATATATAAGGCTGGTATCAGTCACATATAATGTAATATCTGCAGGATATAAGATATACCAGTACGGGAGCGATATATAAGGCTGGTATCAGTCACATATGATGTAATATCTGCAGGATATAAGATATACCAGTACGGGAGCGATATATAAGGCTGGTATCAGTCACATATGATGTAATATCTGCAGGATATAAGATATACCAGTACAGAAGCGATATATAAGGCTGGTATCAGTCACATATGATGTAATATCTGCAGGATATAAGATATACCAGTACGGGAGCTATATAAGAGGCGGTCAAAGAAATCTCCGCTCTGTAGATATGTGATGTTGGGGGGGTGCACACATCCCTCATTGTCCGGTCAGGGGCCGCAGTGAATGGCTCCTGTGTCCAGCCCCTCCTCCGCACACATTACTCCCCGGACAGTTCTGTTCTCTCATTGTGAGGCGGCAATCAGCATCTTGGGGGTTATATAAGGAGGGGCCCCCAATAATAGAGGAAGGGGGAGATAGCCACAACAAAGAATCACAGCTCCCGCAACAACCAATCACAGCCCAGCTTTCATGTCACCTGAGCAATAATAGAAAATAAAAGCAGAACAGCGATGGTCGCTAAGGGGGAACAGCAATGGTCGCTAAGGGGGAACAGCAATGGTCGCTAAGGGGGAACAGCAATGGTCGCTAAGGGGGAACAGCAATGGTCGCTAAGGGGGAACAGCAATGGTCGCTAAGGGGGAACAGCAATGGTCGCTAAGGGGGAACAGCAATGGTCGCTAAGGGGGAACAGCAATGGTCGCTAAGGGGGAACAGCAATGGTCGCTAAGGGGGAACAGCAATGGTCGCTAAGGGGGAACAGCAATGGTCGCTAAGGGGGAACAGCAATGGTCGCTAAGGGGGAACAGCAATGGTCGCTAAGGAGGAACAGCAATGGTCGCTAAGGGGGAACAGCAATGGTCGCTAAGGGGGAACAGCAATGGTCGCTAAGGGGGAACAGCAATGGTCGCTAAGGGGGAACAGCAATGGTAGCTACGGGCAACAAAAAGAATCTTGCCATAAAGACAAATTTCCACCAAGTCGGGATTGTCTATTTAGCCTGGAAGACATTGGAGCAAACAATACACAAGGGGACCGCCAACCAGGCCCTGTCCCCCTCTACACACACACACACACACACACACACAAGGGGCCCGCCAACCAGGCCCTGTCCCCCTCTACACACACAAGGGGCCCGCCAACCAGGCCCTGTCCCCCTCTACACACACAAGGGGCCCGCCAACCAGGCCCTGTCCCCCTCTACACACACAAGGGGCCCGCCAACCAGGCCCTGTCCCCCTCTACACACACACACACACAAGGGGCCAGCCAACCAGGCCCTGTCCCCCTCTACACACACACACACACAAGGGGCCCGCCAACCAGGCCCTGTCCCCCTCTACACACACAAGGGGGCCGCCAACCAGGCCCTGTCCCTCTCTACACACACAAGGGGGCCGCCAACCAGGCCCTGTCCCCCTCTACACACACACACAAGGGGCCAGCCAACCAGGCCCTGTCCCCCTCTACACACACACACAAGGGGCCCGCCAACCAGGCCCTGTCCCCCTCTACACACACACACACAAGGGGCCCGCCAACCAGGCCCTGTCCCCCTCTACACACACAAGGGGGCCGCCAACCAGGCCCTGTCCCCCTCTACACACACAAGGGGGCCGCCAACCAGGCCCTGTCCCCCTCTACACACACAAGGGGGCCGCCAACCAGGCCCTGTCCCCCTCTACACACACACACACACACACACACAAGGGGGCCGCCAACCAGGCCCTGTCCCCCTCTACACACACACACACACACACACACAAGGGGCCCGCCAACCAGGCCCTGTCCCTCTCTACACACACACACAAGGGGCCAGCCAACCAGGCCCTGTCCCCCTCTACACACACACACACACACACACACACACACAAGGGGCCCGCCAACCAGGCCCTGTCCCTCTCTACACACACAAGGGGGCCGCCAACCAGGCCCTGTCCCCCTCTACACACACACACAAGGGGCCCGCCAACCAGGCCCTGTCCCCCTCTACACACACACACACAAGGGGCCCGCCAACCAGGCCCTGTCCCCCTCTACACACACAAGGGGGCCGCCAACCAGGCCCTGTCCCTCTCTACACACACAAGGGGCCCGCCAACCAGGCCCTGTCCCCCTCTACACACACACGGGGCCCGCCAACAACACCCCATTCCCCCCACGAGGGGCCTGCCAACGGGACCCTGCCCCCCTCCACACACAGACAAACATGGGGCACACCAACCAGACCCTGCCCCCCCCACCACACACACACACGGGGCCCGCTAACAAGACATAGACTCCCCACAAACACAAGGAAGCCGCTAACAAGACCCTCTCCCCCATACACACACACACAAGGGGCCCGCCAACCAGACCCCTCCCCTTACACCCGGGGCCCGCCAACCAGACCACGCCCCCTACACCCGGGGCCCGCCAACCAGACCACGCCCCCTACACCCGGGGCCCGCCAACCAGACCACGCCCCCTACACCCGGGGCCCGCCAACCAGACCACGCCCCCTACACCCGGGGCCCGCCAACCAGACCACGCCCCCTACACCCGGGGCCCACCAACCAGACGAGGCCCCCTACACCCGGGGCCCGCCAACGAGACCACGCCCCCTACACCCGGGGCCCACCAACCAGACGAGGCCCCCTACACCCGGGGCCCGCCAACCAGACCACGCCCCCTACACCCGGGGCCCACCAACCAGACGAGGCCCCCTACACCCGGGGCCCGCCAACGAGACCACGCCCCCTACACCCGGGGCCCGCCAACCAGACCACGCCCCCTACACCCGGGGCCCGCCAACCAGACCACGCCCCCTACACCCGGGGCCCGCCAACCAGACCACGCCCCCTACACCCGGGGCCCGCCAACCAGACCACGCCCCCTACACCCGGGGCCCGCCAACCAGACCACGCCCCCTACACCCGGGGCCCGCCAAGAATCTTGCCATTAAGACAAATTTCCACCAAGTCGGGATTGTCTATTTAGCCTGGAAGACATTGGAGCAAACAATACACAAGGGGCCTGACAACCAGGCCCTGTCCCCCTCTACACACACACACACACACACACCCGGGGCCCGCCAACCAGACCATGCCCCCCACACCCGGGGCCCGCCAACCAGACCACGCCCCCCACACCCGGGGCCCGCCAACCAGACCACGCCCCCTACACCCGGGGCCCGCCAAGCAGTTAAGAGGCCTGAACCCCAGTATGTAAGCCGCACCTCACAGCAATGGAGACCCCAGCAGACGCAGACACTCCACTTACCTCCTCCACGTTGCGGTTCTCCTTTGCGCTCGTCTCAAACAATCGCACCCCCATCTGGTCACCGAACCTTTTGGCGTCTGCAGTTTCTACACGTTTTCTGGCCGGATCATCATCTTTATTACCCACTATACATGATAGATATACATTATATACAGGTGTGTACAGCATGGAGGGGGGGCAGTGTACTGTACAGCAGATAATACAGGTGTATACAGCATGGAGGGGAGCAGTGTACTGTACAGCAGATAATACAGGTGTATACAGCATAGAGGAGGGGCAGTGTACTGTACAGCAGATAATACAGGTGTATACAGCATGGAGGAGGGCAGTGTACTGTACAGCAGATAATACAGGTGTATACAGCATGGAGGGGGGGCAGTGCACTGTACAGCAGATAATACAGGTGTATACAGCATGGAGGGGCAGTGTACTGTACAGCAGATAATACAGGTGTATACAGCATGGAGGGGGGGGCAGTGTACTGTACAGCAGATAATACAGGTGTATACAGCATGGAGGAGGGGCAGTGTACTGTACAGCAGATAATACAGGTGTATACAGCATGGAGGGGGGGCAGTGTACTGTACAGCAGATAATACAGGTGTATACAGCATGGAGGGGAGCAGTGTACTGTACAGCAGATAATACAGGTGTATACAGCATGGAGGAGGAGCAGTGTACTGTACAGATAATACAGGTGTATACAGCATGGAGGGGGGGGCAGTGTACTGTACAGATAATACAGGTGTATACAGCATGGAGGGGGGGGCAGTGTACTGTACAGATAATACAGGTGTATACAGCATGGAGGGGGCAGTGTACTGTACAGCAGATAATACAGGTGTATACAGCATGGAGGGGGGGCAGTGTACTGTACAGCAGATAATACAGGTGTATACAGCATGGAGGAGCAGTGTACTGTACAGCAGATAATACAGGTGTATACAGCATGGAGGGGAGCAGTGTACTGTACAGCAGATAATACAGGTGTATACAGCATGGAGGAGGGGCAGTGTACTGTACAGCAGATAATACAGGTGTATACAGCATGGAGGGGGGGCAGTGTACTGTACAGCAGATAATACAGGTGTATACAGCATGGAGGAGCAGTGTACTGTACAGCAGATAATACAGGTGTATACAGCATGGAGGAGCAGTGTACTGTACAGCAGATAATACAGGTGTATACAGCATCGAGGGGGGCAGTGTACTGTACAGCAGATAATACAGGTGTATACAGCATGGAGGAGGGGCAGTGTACTGTACAGCAGATAATACAGGTGTATACAGCATGGAGGGGGCAGTGTACTGTACAGCAGATAATACAGGTGTATACAGCATGGAGGGGGGGGCAGTGTACTGTACAGCAGATAATACAGGTGTATACAGCATGGAGGGGGGGGGCAGTGTACTGTACAGCAGATAATACAGGTGTATACAGCATGGAGGAGGGGCAGTGTACTGTACAGCAGATAATACAGGTGTATACAGCATGGAGGGGGGGCAGTGTACTGTACAGAAGATAATACAGGTGTATACAGCATGGAGGGGGGGCAGTATACTGTACAGCAGATAATACAGGTGTATACAGCATGGAGGGGGGGGCAGTGTACTGTACAGCAGATAATACAGGTGTATACAGCATGGAGGGGGGCAGTGTACTGTACAGCAGATAATACAGGTGTATACAGCATGGAGGGGGGCAGTGTACTGTACAGCAGATAATACAGGTGTATACAGCATGGAGGAGGGGCAGTGTACTGTACAGCAGATAATACAGGTGTATACAGCATGGAGGGGCAGTGTACTGTACAGCAGATAATACAGGTGTATACAGCATGGAGGAGCAGTGTACTGTACAGCAGATAATACAGGTGTATACAGCATGGAGGGGGGGCAGTGTACTGTACAGCAGATAATACAGGTGTATACAGCATGGAGGGGCAGTGTACTGTACAGCAGATAATACAGGTGTATACAGCATGGAGGAGCAGTGTACTGTACAGCAGATAATACAGGTGTATACAGCATGGAGGGGCAGTGTACTGTACAGCAGATAATACAGGTGTATACAGCATGGAGGAGCAGTGTACTGTACAGCAGATAATACAGGTGTATACAGCATGGAGGGGAGCAGTGTACTGTACAGCAGATAATACAGGTGTATACAGCATGGAGGAGGGCAGTGTACTGTACAGCAGATAATACAGGTGTATACAGCATGGAGGAGGGCAGTGTACTGTACAGCAGATAATACAGGTGTATACAGCATGGAGGGGGGGCAGTGCACTGTACAGCAGATAATACAGGTGTATACAGCATGGAGGGGGGGCAGTGTACTGTACAGCAGATAATACAGGTGTATACAGCATGGAGGAGGGCAGTGTACTGTACAGCAGATAATACAGGTGTATACAGCATGGAGGGGGGGCAGTGCACTGTACAGCAGATAATACAGGTGTATACAGCATGGAGGAGGAGCAGTGTACTGTACAGCAGATAATACAGGTGTATACAGCATGGAGGAGGAGCAGTGTACTGTACAGCAGATAATACAGGTGTATACAGCATGGAGGGGCAGTGTACTGTACAGCAGATAATACAGGTGTATACAGCATGGAGGGGCAGTGTACTGTACAGCAGATAATACAGGTGTATACAGCATGGAGGGGCAGTGTACTGTACAGCAGATAATACAGGTGTATACAGCATGGAGGGGGGGGCAGTGTACTGTACAGCAGATAATACAGGTGTATACAGCATGGAGGGGGGGCAGTGTACTGTACAGCAGATAATACAGGTGTATACAGCATGGAGGAGGGGGGGGGCAGTGTACTGTACAGCAGATAATACAGGTGTATACAGCATGGAGGGGGGGCAGTGTAATGTACAGCAGATAATACAGGTGTATACAGCATGGAGGGGGCAGTGTACTGTACAGCAGATAATACAGGTGTATACAGCATGGAGGGGGGGCAGTGTACTGTACAGCAGGTAATACAGGTGTATACAGCATGGAGGGGAGCAGTGTACTGTACAGCAGGTAATACAGGTGTATACAGCATGGAGGAGGAGCAGTGTACTGTACAGATAATACAGGTGTATACAGCATGGAGCAGTGTACTGTACAGCAGATAATACAGGTGTATACAGCATGGAGGGGCAGTGTACTGTACAGCAGATAATACAGGTGTATACAGCATGGATGAGCAGTGTACTGTACAGCAGATAATACAGGTGTATACAGCATGGAGGGAGCAGTGTATTGTACAGCAGATAATACAGGTGTATACAGCATGGAGGGGGGGCAGTGTACTGTACAGCAGATAATACAGGTGTATACAGCATGGAGGAGCAGTGTACTGTACAGCAGATAATACAGGTGTATACAGCATGGAGGGGGGGGCAGCGTACTGTACAGCAGATAATACAGGTGTATACAGCATGGAGGGGGGGGCAGTGTACTGTACAGCAGATAATACAGGTGTATACAGCATGGAGGAGGGGCAGTGTACTGTACAGCAGATAATACAGGTGTATACAGCATGGAGGGGGGGCAGTGTACTGTACAGCAGATAATACAGGTGTATACAGCATGGAGGGGCAGTGTACTGTACAGCAGATAATACAGGTGTATACAGCATGGAGGGGCAGTGTACTGTACAGCAGATAATACAGGTGTATACAGCATGGAGGGGGGCAGTGTACTGTACAGCAGATAATACAGGTGTATACAGCATGGAGGGGGAGCAGTGTACTGTACAGCAGATAATACAGGTGTATACAGCATGGAGGAGGAGCAGTGTACTGTACAGCAGATAATACAGGTGTATACAGCATGGAGGGGGGGGCAGTGTACTGTACAGCAGATAATACAGGTGTATACAGCATGGGGGGGCAGTGTACTGTACAGCAGATAATACAGGTGTATACAGCATGGAGGGGGGCAGTGTACTGTACAGCAGATAATACAGGTGTATACAGCATGGAGGGGGGGGCAGTGTACTGTACAGCAGATAATACAGGTGTATACAGCATGGAGGGGCAGTGTACTGTACAGCAGATAATACAGGTGTATACAGCATGGAGGGGGGCAGTGTACTGTACAGCAGATAATACAGGTGTATACAGCATGGAGGAGCAGTGTACTGTACAGCAGATAATACAGGTGTATACAGCATGGAGGGGGGGGGCAGTGTACTGTACAGCAGATAATACAGGTGTATACAGCATGGAGGGGCAGTGTACTGTACAGCAGATAATACAGGTGTATACAGCATGGAGGGAGGGGCAGTGTACTGTACAGCAGATAATACAGGTGTATACAGCATGGAGGGGGGCAGTGTACTGTACAGCAGATAATACAGGTGTATACAGCATGGAGGGGGCAGTGTACTGTACAGCAGATAATACAGGTGTATACAGCATGGAGGAGCAGTGTACTGTACAGCAGATAATACAGGTGTATACAGCATGGAGGGGGCAGTGTACTGTACAGCAGATAATACAGGTGTATACAGCATGGAGGGGCAGTGTACTGTACAGCAGATAATACAGGTGTATACAGCATTGAGGGGGGCAGTGTACTGTACAGCAGATAATACAGGTGTATACAGCATGGAGGGGGAGCAGTGTACTGTACAGCAGATAATACAGGTGTATACAGCATGGAGGAGGGGGGCAGTATACTGTACAGCAGATAATACAGGTGTATACAGCATGGAGGGGGGGCAGTGTACTGTACAGCAGATAATACAGGTGTATACAGCATGGAGGGGGGGCAGTGTACTGTACAGCAGATAATACAGGTGTATACAGCATGGAGGAGGGGGCAGTGTACTGTACAGCAGATAATACAGGTGTATACAGCATGGGGGGGGCAGTGTACTGTACAGCAGATAATACAGGTGTATACAGCATGGAGGGGGGGCAGTGTACTGTACAGCAGATAATACAGGTGTATACAGCATGGAGGGGCAGTGTACTGTACAGCAGATAATACAGGTATATACAGCATGGAGGAGGAGCAGTGTACTGTACAGCAGATAATACAGGTGTATACAGCATGGAGGGGGCAGTGTACTGTACAGCAGATAATACAGGTGTATACAGCATGGGGGGAGGGGCAGTGTACTGTACAGCAGATAATACAGGTGTATACAGCATGGAGGGGGGGCAGTGTACTGTACAGCAGATAATACAGGTGTATACAGCATGGAGCAGTGTACTGTACAGCAGATAATACAGGTGTATACAGCATGGAGGGGAGCAGTGTACTGTACAGCAGATAATACAGGTGTATACAGCATGGAGGGGGGGCAGTGTACTGTACAGCAGATAATACAGGTGTATACAGCATGGAGGGGGGGCAGTGTACTGTACAGCAGATAATACAGGTGTATACAGCATGGAGGGGGGGCAGTGTACTGTACAGCACATAATACAGGTGTATACAGCATGGAGGGGGGGCAGTGTACTGTACAGCAGATAATACAGGTGTATACAGCATGGAGGGGGGGCAGTGTACTGTACAGCAGATAATACAGGTGTATACAGCATGGAGGAGGGAGCAGTGTACTGTACAGCAGATAATACAGGTGTATACAGCATGGAGGGGGGGCAGTGTACTGTACAGCACATAATACAGGTGTATACAGCATGGAGGGGGGGCAGTGTACTGTACAGCACATAATACAGGTGTATACAGCATGGAGGGGCAGTGTACTGTACAGCAGATAATACAGGTGTATACAGCATGGAGGAGGGCAGTGTACTGTACAGCAGATAATACAGGTGTATACAGCATGGAGGGGGGGAGCAGTGTACTGTACAGCAGATAATACAGGTGTATACAGCATGGAGGAGGGGGGCAGTGTACTGTACAGCAGATAATACAGGTGTATACAGCATGGAGGAGGAGGAGCAGTGTACTGTACAGCAGATAATACAGGTGTATACAACATGGAGGGGGGGCAGTGTACTGTACAGCAGATAATACAGGTGTATACAGCATGGAGGAGGGGGGGGCAGTGTACTGTACAGCAGATAATACAGGTGTATACAGCATGGAGGAGGGGCAGTGTACTGTACAGCAGATAATACAGGTGTATACAGCATGGAGGGGGGCAGTGTACTGTACAGCAGATAATACAGGTGTATACAGCATGGAGGAGGGGCAGTGTACTGTACAGCAGATAATACAGGTGTATACAGCATGGAGGAGGGGCAGTGTACTGTACAGCAGATAATACAGGTGTATACAGCATGGAGGGGGGGCAGTGTACTGTACAGCAGATAATACAGGTGTATACAGCATGGAGGAGGGGCAGTGTACTGTACAGCAGATAATACAGGTGTATACAGCATGGAGGGGCAGTGTACTGTACAGCAGATAATACAGGTGTATACAGCATGGAGGGGGGGGCAGTGTACTGTACAGCAGATAATACAGGTGTATACAGCATGGAGGGGGGGCAGTGTACTGTACAGCAGATAATACAGGTGTATACAGCATGGAGGAGGGGGGGGCAGTGTACTGTACAGCAGATAATACAGGTGTATACAGCATGGAGGGGGGGCAGTGTAATGTACAGCAGATAATACAGGTGTATACAGCATGGAGGGGGGGCAGTGCACTGTACAGCAGATAATACAGGTGTATACAGCATGGAGGGGGCAGTGTACTGTACAGCAGATAATACAGGTGTATACAGCATGGAGGGGGGGCAGTGTACTGTACAGCAGGTAATACAGGTGTATACAGCATGGAGGAGGAGCAGTGTACTGTACAGATAATACAGGTGTATACAGCATGGAGCAGTGTACTGTACAGCAGATAATACAGGTGTATACAGCATGGAGGGGCAGTGTACTGTACAGCAGATAATACAGGTGTATACAGCATGGATGAGCAGTGTACTGTACAGCAGATAATACAGGTGTATACAGCATGGAGGAGGAGCAGTGTACTGTACAGCAGATAATACAGGTGTATACAGCATGGAGGAGCAGTATACTGTACAGCAGATAATACAGGTGTATACAGCATGGAGGAGGGGCAGTGTACTGTACAGCAGATAATACAGGTGTATACAGCATGGAGGAGGGGCAGTGTACTGTACAGCAGATAATACAGGTGTATACAGCATGGAGGAGGGGCAGTGTACTGTACAGCAGATAATACAGGTGTATACAGCATGGAGGGGGGGCAGTGTACTGTACAGCAGATAATACAGGTGTATACAGCATGGAGGGGGCAGTGTACTGTACAGCAGATAATACAGGTGTATACAGCATGGAGGGGAGCAGTGTACTGTACAGCAGATAATACAGGTGTATACAGCATGGGGGGGCAGTGTACTGTACAGCAGATAATACAGGTGTATACAGCATGGAGGGGGGCAGTGTACTGTACAGCAGATAATACAGGTGTATACAGCATGGAGGGGAGAGGGGCAGTGTAATGTACAGCAGATAATACAGGTGTATACAGCATGGAGGAGGAGCAGTGTACTGTACAGCAGATAATACAGGTGTATACAGCATGGAGGAGCAGTGTACTGTACAGCAGATAATACAGGTGTATACAGCATGGAGGGGGGCAGTGTACTGTACAGCAGATAATACAGGTGTATACAGCATGGAGGGGCAGTGTACTGTACAGCAGATAATACAGGTGTATACAGCATGGAGGGAGGGGCAGTGTACTGTACAGCAGATAATACAGGTGTATACAGCATGGAGGGGGGCAGTGTACTGTACAGCAGATAATACAGGTGTATACAGCATGGAGGGGGCAGTGTACTGTACAGCAGATAATACAGGTGTATACAGCATGGAGGAGCAGTGTACTGTACAGCAGATAATACAGGTGTATACAGCATGGAGGGGGGGGGCAGTGTACTGTACAGCAGATAATACAGGTGTATACAGCATGGAGGGGCAGTGTACTGTACAGCAGATAATACAGGTGTATACAGCATGGAGGGAGGGGCAGTGTACTGTACAGCAGATAATACAGGTGTATACAGCATGGAGGGGGGCAGTGTACTGTACAGCAGATAATACAGGTGTATACAGCATGGAGGGGGCAGTGTACTGTACAGCAGATAATACAGGTGTATACAGCATGGAGGAGCAGTGTACTGTCCAGCAGATAATACAGGTGTATACAGCATGGAGGGGGGGGGCAGTGTACTGTACAGCAGATAATACAGGTGTATACAGCATGGAGGGGCAGTGTACTGTACAGCAGATAATACAGGTGTATACAGCATGGAGGGAGGGGCAGTGTACTGTACAGCAGATAATACAGGTGTATACAGCATGGAGGGGGGGGCAGTGTACTGTACAGCAGATAATACAGGTGTATACAGCATGGAGGAGCAGTGTACTGTACAGCAGATAATACAGGTGTATACAGCATGGAGGGGGCAGTGTACTGTACAGCAGATAATACAGGTGTATACAGCATGGAGGGGCAGTGTACTGTACAGCAGATAATACAGGTGTATACAGCATTGAGGGGGGCAGTGTACTGTACAGCAGATAATACAGGTGTATACAGCATGGAGGGGGAGCAGTGTACTGTACAGCAGATAATACAGGTGTATACAGCATGGAGGAGGGGGGCAGTATACTGTACAGCAGATAATACAGGTGTATACAGCATGGAGGGGCAGTGTACTGTACAGCAGATAATACAGGTGTATACAGCATGGAGGAGGGCAGTGTAATGTACAGCAGATAATACAGGTGTATACAGCATGGAGGAGGAGCAGTGTACTGTACAGCAGATAATACAGGTGTATACAGCATGGAGGGGGGCAGTGTACTGTACAGCAGATAATACAGGTGTATACAGCATGGAGGAGCAGTGTACTGTACAGCAGATAATACAGGTGTATACAGCATGGAGGGGGGGGGGCAGTGTACTGTACAGCAGATAATACAGGTGTATACAGCATGGAGGGGGGGCAGTGTACTGTACAGCAGATAATACAGGTGTATACAGCATGGAGGGGGGGGCAGTGTACTGTACAGCAGATAATACAGGTGTATACAGCATGGAGGAGGGGAGCAGTGTACTGTACAGCAGATAATACAGGTGTATACAGCATGGAGGGGGCAGTGTACTGTACAGCAGATAATACAGGTGTATACAGCATGGAGGAGGAGCAGTGTACTGTACAGCAGATAATACAGGTGTATACAGCATGGAGGGGCAGTGTACTGTACAGCAGATAATACAGGTGTATACAGCATGGAGGGGGGGCAGTGTACTGTACAGCAGATAATACAGGTGTATACAGCATGGAGGGGGGGCAGTGTACTGTACAGCAGATAATACAGGTGTATACAGCATGGAGGGGGGGGCAGTGTACTGTACAGCAGATAATACAGGTGTATACAGCATGGAGGGGCAGTGTACTGTACAGCAGATAATACAGGTGTATACAGCATGGGGGGGGGGGGGGCAGTGTACTGTACAGCAGATAATACAGGTGTATACAGCATGGAGGGGGGGCAGTGTACTGTACAGCACATAATACAGGTGTATACAGCATGGAGGGGGGGCAGTGTACTGTACAGCACATAATACAGGTGTATACAGCATGGAGGGGGGGCAGTGTACTGTACAGCACATAATACAGGTGTATACAGCATGGAGGGGGGGCAGTGTACTGTACAGCAGATAATACAGGTGTATACAGCATGGAGGGGGGCAGTGTACTGTACAGCAGATAATACAGGTGTATACAGCATGGAGGAGCAGTGTACTGTACAGCAGATAATACAGGTGTATACAGCATGGAGGGGAGCAGTGTACTGTACAGCAGATAATACAGGTGTATACAGCATGGAGGAGGGCAGTGTACTGTACAGCAGATAATACAGGTGTATACAGCATGGAGGGGGGGCAGTGTACTGTACAGCAGATAATACAGGTGTATACAGCATGGAGGGGAGCAGTGTACTGTACAGCAGATAATACAGGTGTATACAGCATGGAGGGGGGAGGAGCAGTGTACTGTACAGCAGATAATACAGGTGTATACAGCATGGAGGGGGGGCAGTGTACTGTACAGCAGATAATACAGGTGTATACAGCATGGAGGGAGGGCAGTGTACTGTACAGCAGATAATACAGGTGTATACAGCATGGAGGGGGGCAGTGTACTGTACAGCAGATAATACAGGTGTATACAGCATGGAGGAGCAGTGTACTGTACAGCAGATAATACAGGTGTATACAGCATGGAGGAGCAGTGTACTGTACAGCAGATAATACAGGTGTATACAGCATGGAGGGGGGGGCAGTGTACTGTACAGCAGGTAATACAGGTGTATACAGCATGGAGGAGGGGCAGTGTACTGTAAAGCAGGTAATACAGGTGTATACAGCATGGAGGGGAGCAGTGTACTGTACAGCAGATAATACAGGTGTATACAGCATGGAGGAGCAGTGTACTGTACAGCAGATAATACAGGTGTATACAGCATGGAGGGGGCAGTGTACTGTACAGCAGATAATACAGGTGTATACAGCATGGAGGGGGGGCAGTGTACTGTACAGCAGATAATACAGGTGTATACAGCATGGAGGAGGAGCAGTGTACTGTACAGATAATACAGGTGTATACAGCATGGAGGGGGCAGTGTACTGTACAGCAGATAATACAGGTGTATACAGCATGGAGGGGGGGCAGTGTACTGTACAGCAGATAATACAGGTGTATACAGCATGGAGGGGGGGGCAGTGTACTGTACAGCAGATAATACAGGTGTATACAGCATGGAGGGGGGGCAGTGTACTGTACAGCAGATAATACAGGTGTATACAGCATGGAGGGGGCAGTGTACTGTACAGCAGATAATACAGGTGTATACAGCATGGAGGGGGGCAGTGTACTGTACAGCAGATAATACAGGTGTATACAGCATGGAGGGGGGCAGTGTACTGTACAGCAGATAATACAGGTGTATACAGCATGGAGGGGGGGCAGTGTACTGTACAGCAGATAATACAGGTGTATACAGCATGGAGGGGGGGCAGTGTACTGTACAGCAGATAATACAGGTGTATACAGCATGGAGGGGGTGCAGTGTACTGTACAGCAGATAATACAGGTGTATACAGCATGGAGGGGGGGGCAGTGTACTGTACAGCAGATAATACAGGTGTATACAGCATGGAGGGGGTGCAGTGTACTGTACAGCAGATAATACAGGTGTATACAGCATGGAGGGGGGGGCAGTGTACTGTACAGCAGATAATACAGGTGTATACAGCATGGAGGGGGGCAGTGTACTGTACAGCAGATAATACAGGTGTATACAGCATGGAGGGGGGCAGTGTACTGTACAGCAGATAATACAGGTGTATACAGCATGGAGGAGCAGTGTACTGTACAGCAGATAATACAGGTGTATACAGCATGGAGGGGGGGGCAGTGTACTGTACAGCAGATAATACAGGTGTATACAGCATGGAGGGGAGCAGTGTACTGTACAGCAGGTAATACAGGTGTATACAGCATGGAGGGGGGGGGGCAGTGTACTGTACAGCAGATAATACAGGTGTATACAGCAT
Source organism: Dendropsophus ebraccatus (assembly GCF_027789765.1). Classification (NCBI taxonomy): domain Eukaryota; kingdom Metazoa; phylum Chordata; class Amphibia; order Anura; family Hylidae; genus Dendropsophus; species Dendropsophus ebraccatus. The sequence goes on from NC_091462.1 coordinate 119,699,664, forward strand.
GGAGGGGAGCAGTGTACTGTACAGCAGGTAATACAGGTGTATACAGCATGGAGGGGGCAGTGTATACAGAGGACTGACCGAGCACTGTGCACACTGAGTCGCAGTTCTGTGTTATTTCGTGCAGCCATCGCTTCACATTTACAAAGGATTCTGGGTTGGTGACATCATAGACCACGATCACCCCGTGTGTATTCCGGTAATAGCTGAACGGGAGAGGAAACAGACTGGAGATTATAAGAGGTCACCATCAGGTATCTGTGTGTTCAACCCCTACCCTACCCCCACGATCCCCAACCCCCCCCACACACACACACAGGTCACCATCAGGTATCTGTGTGTTCCCCACGGCTACTGCCACGGCCGCGACCCCCTCCCCCCCCCCACAGGTCACCATCAAGTATATTTCTGCGCCCCCCCCCTACTTCCACCCCCACACCCCCCTTACAGGTCACCATCAGGTATCTGTGTGTGCCCCACCCCTACTGCCACCCCCACAACCCCCCAACCCTCCCCCTCCTCAACCACCTAGAGGTCACCATCAGGTATCTGTCTGCTCGGAGCACTCCATTCCTTGTGTGACCCCCATGACGGGCCTTCCCTTACTCAACCACCTTGAGGTCATCTCCAGGACGTTGCTTACGTTGATGTAATGGTCCGAAACCTCTCCTGACCGGCCGTGTCCCAGATCTGCAGTTTGACTCGTTCTCCATCCAGAACAAGAGTCCGGATCTTAAAGTCCACTCCAATAGTGGTTATGTAGCTTCCTGCAAGACCCCCAAGAAAGACCCTCATGGTAACCAGAATAATACAGAGGACAGGTGACTGGGGAAGGTACAAGGGAAGGGAGGGAGGACAGAGGACACGGCGAGGGAGAGAGGGAAGGGAGGGAGGACAGAGGACACGGCGAGGGAGAGAGGGAAGGGAGGGAGGACAGAGGACACGGCGAGGGAGAGAGGGAAGGGAGGGAGGACAGAGGACACGGTGAGGGAGAGAGGGAAGGGAGGACAGAGGACACGGCGAGGGAGAGAGGGAAGGGAGGGAGGACAGAGGACACGGTGAGGGAGAGAGGGAAGGGAGGGAGGACAGAGGACAGGGCGAGGGAGAGAGGGAAGGGAGGGAGGACAGAGGACAGGGCGAGGGAGAGAGGAAAGGGAGGGAGGACAGAGCGAGGGAGAGAGGGAAGGGAGGGAGGACAGAGGACACGGCGAGGGAGAGAGGGAAGGGAGGGAGGACAGAGGACACGGCGAGGGAGAGAGGGAAGGGAGGGAGGACAGAGGACACGGTGAGGGAGAGAGGGAAGGGAGGGAGGACAGAGGACAGAGGACAGGGCGAGGGAGAGAGGGAAGGGAGGGAGGACAGAGGACAGGGCGAGGGAGAGAGGAAAGGGAGGGAGGACAGGGCGAGGGAGAGAGGGAAGGGAGGGAGGACAGAGGACAGGGCGAGGGAGAGAGGAAAGGGAGGGAGGACAGAGCGAGGGAGAGAGGGAAGGGAGGGAGGACAGAGGACATGGCGAGGTAGAGAGGGAAGGGAGGGAGGAGAGAGGACACGGCGAGGGAGAGAGGGAAGGGAGGGAGGACAGAGGACACGGCGAGGGAGAGAGGGAAGGGAGGGAGGACAGAGGACACGGCGAGGTAGAGAGGGAAGGGAGGGAGGACAGAGGACACGGCGAGGTAGAGAGGGAAGGGAGGGAGGACAGAGGACACGGCGAGGGAGAGAGGGAAGGGAGGACAGAGGACAGAGGACAGGGGACAGGGCGAGGGAGAGAGGGAAGGGAGGACAGAGGACAGGGCGAGGGAGAGAGGGAAGGGAGGACAGAGGACACGGCGAGGTAGAGAGGGAAGGGAGGGAGGACAGAGGACACGGCGAGGTAGAGAGGGAAGGGAGGACAGAGGACACGGCGAGGGAGAGAGGGAAGGGAGGGAGGACAGAGGACACGGCGAGGGAGAGAGGGAAGGGAGGAGAGAGGACACGGCGAGGGAGAGAGGGAAGGAAGGAGAGAGGACACGGCGAGGGAAGGGAGGGAGGGAGGACAGAGGACAGGGCGAGGTAGAGAGGGAAGGGAGGGAGGACAGAGGACACGGCGAGGGAGAGAGGGAAGGGAGGGAGGACAGGGCGAGGGAGAGAGGGAAGGGAGGACAGAGGACACGGCGAGGGAAGGGAGGGAGGGAGGACAGAGGACAGGGCGAGGTAGAGAGGGAAGGGAGGGAGGACAGAGGACACGGCGAGGGAGAGAGGGAAGGGAGGGAGGACAGAGGACACGGCGAGGGAGAGAGGGAAGGGAGGGAGGACAGGGCGAGGGAGAGAGGGAAGGGAGGACAGAGGACACGGCGAGGGAAGGGAGGGAGGGAGGACAGAGGACAGGGCGAGGTAGAGAGGGAAGGTAGGGAGGACAGAGGACACGGCGAGGGAGAGAGGGAAGGGAGGGAGGACAGGGCGAGGGAGAGAGGGAAGGGAGGACAGAGGACACGGCGAGGTAGAGAGGGAAGGGACGGAGGACAGAGCAAGGGAGAGAGGGAAGGGAGGAGAGAGGACACGGCGAGGGAGAGAGGGAAGGGAGGGAGGACAGAGGACACGGCGAGGGAGAGAGGGAAGGGAGGAGAGAGGACACGGCGAGGTAGAGAGGGAAGGGAGGACACAGCGAGGGAGAGAGGGAAGGGAGGGAGGACAGAGCGAGGGAGAGAGGGAAGGGAGGAGAGAGGACACGGCGAGGGAGAGAGGGAAGGGAGGACAGAGGACACGGCGAGGGAGAGAGGGAAGGGAGGAGAGAGGACACGGCGAGGGAGAGAGGGAAGGGAGGGAGGACAGAGGACAGAGGACACGGCGAGGTAGAGAGGGAAGGGAGGACACAGCGAGGGAGAGAGGGAAGGGAGGAGAGAGGACACGGCGAGGGAGAGAGGGAAGGGAGGAGAGAGGACACGGCGAGGGAGAGAGGGAAGGGAGGGAGGACAGAGGACATGGCGAGGGAGAGAGGGAAGGGAGGACAGAGGACAGAGGACACGGCGAGGTAGAGAGGGAAGGGAGGACAGAGGACACAGCGAGGGAGAGAGGGAAGGGAGGACAGAGGACACGGCGAGGGAGAGAGGGAAGGGGAGGGAGGACATAGGACACGGCGAGGGAGAGAGGGAAGGGATGAGAGAGGACACGGCGAGGGAGAGAGGGAAGGGAGGGAGGACAGAGGACACGGCGAGGGAGAGAGGGAAGGGAGGACAGAGGACACGGCGAGGTAGAGAGGGAAGGGAGGACAGAGGACAGAGGACACGGCGAGGGAGAGAGGGAAGGGAGGACAGAGGACACAGCGAGGGAGAGAGGGAAGGGAGGGAGGACAGAGGACACGGCGAGGGAGAGAGGGAAGGGAGGGAGGACAGAGGACACGGCGAGGGAGAGAGGGAAGGGAGGAGAGAGGACACGGCGAGGGAGAAAGGGAAGGGAGGACAGAGGACACGGCGAGGGAGAGAGGGAAGGGAGGGAGGACAGAGGACACGGCGAGGGAGAGAGGGAAGGGAGGACAGAGGACAGAGGACACGGCGAGGGAGAAAGGGAAGGGAGGACAGAGGACAGAGGACACGGCGAGGGAGAGAGGGAAGGGAGGACACGGCGAAGGAGAGAGGGAAGGGAGGAGAGAGAGAAGGGAGAAGAGGCTGAGACGGGGGGTGGGGGTAGAGAGAGAAGAGAGAAAAGTGGAGAGAGAGACACACACACACAAGGGATAGAGGACAGGAAAACAAGACAGCACATTGAGGCAAGGATTAGACTCAGGAAAGGGAAAGGCCAAGCAGGCAGGGACAGAAAGCAGCAGGCAGAGGGGGGGGAGAGGGGTCAAGCAGCAGAGATGGCGGGGGGGGGGGGGGGTGCGGCAGTAGACAGAGATGGCGGGGGGGGGCGGCAGCAGGCAGAGATGGCGGGGGGGGGGCGGCAGCAGACAGAGATGGCGGGGGGGGGGGTGCGGCAGTAGACAGAGATGGCGGGGGGGGTGCGGCAGTAGACAGAGATGGCGGGGGGGGTGGCAGCAGGCAGAGATGGCGGGGGGGGGGAAGCAGCAGACAGAGATGGCGGGGGGGTGCGGCAGTAGACAGAGATGGCGGGGGGGGGGTGCGGCAGTAGACAGAGATGGCGGGGGGGGTGCGGCAGTAGACAGAGATGGCGGGGGGGGGAAGCAGCAGACAGATGGCGGGGGGGGGGGCGGCAGTAGGCAGAGATGGCAGGGGGTGGGTGCGGCAGTAGACAGAGATGGCGGGGGGGGGGGGGCGGCAGTAGGCAGAGATGGCAGGGGGGGGGGTGCGGCAGTAGACAGAGATGGCGGGGGGGGGGGTGCGGCAGTAGACAGAGATGGCGGGGGGGGGTGCAGCAGCAGGCAGAGATGGCAGGGGGGGGGGGGGTGCGGCAGTAGACAGAGATGGCGGGGGGGGGTGCGGCAGTAGACAGAGATGGCGAAGGGGGGGTGGTGCAGCAGCAGGCAGAGATGGCAGGGGGGGGGGGGGCCGCAGCAGGCAGAGATGGCAGGGGGTGGGTGCGGCAGTAGACAGATGGCGGGGGGGGGTGCGGCAGTAGACAGAGATGGCGGGGGGGGGGGTGCAGCAGCAGGCAGAGATGTCAGGGGGGGGGGGCGGCAGCAGGCAGAGATGGCAGGGGGGGGGGCGGCAGCAGGCAGAGATGGCAGGGGGTGGGTGCGGCAGTAGACAGAGATGGCGGGGGGGGTGGTGCAGCAGCAGGCAGAGATGGCAGGGGGGGGGGGCGGCAGCAGGCAGAGATGGCAGGGGGGGGGGGGCGGCAGCAGCAGAGATGGCAGGGGGGGGGGGGCGGCAGCAGGCAGAGATGGCAGGGGGTGGGTGCGGCAGTAGACAGAGATGGCGGGGGGGGGGGTGCGGCAGTAGACAGAGGTGGCGGGGGGGGGTGCAGCAGCAGGCAGAGATGGCAGGGGGGGGGGCGGCAGCAGGCAGAGATGGCAGGGGGGGGGGGGGCGGCAGCAGGCAGAGATGGCAGGGGGTGGGTGCGGCAGTAGACAGATGGCGGGGGGGGGGTGCGGCAGTAGACAGAGATGGCGGGGGGGGTGGTGCAGCAGCAGGCAGAGATGGCAGGGGGGGGGGGCGGCAGCAGGCAGAGATGGCAGGGGGGGGGGCGGCAGCAGGCAGAGATGGCAGGGGGGGGGGTGGGCGGCAGCAGGCAGAGATGGCAGGGGGTGGGTGCGGCAGTAGACAGAGATGGCAGGGGGTGGGTGCGGCAGTAGACAGAGATGGCGGGGGGGGGGGTGCGGCAGCAGGCAGAGATGGCAGGGGGGGTGGGGCGGCAGCAGGCAGAGACGGATGCTCCTTAGGGGACAGTCACTTACCAGAGAAGGAGTTATCGGAGAACCTCAGGAGGAGGCTACTCTTCCCAACACCTGGAAGAGACCACAACCAAACTTACTGAAGAGTCCTGGGTCGTTCTGGCAGACAGTCAGCACATACACGACCTCTGCGGGTTGGGTTTTGTTTGCCCCCTATATAAATGGCGCAGGTCACACCCCGCACTCACCCGAGTCTCCGATCAGCAGCAGCTTGAATAAATGATCATAATCCTTGGCGGCCATTGTACTGACCCCACGGCTCTTCTGCGTCTGGTCCAATCCACTTCTGGGGTCACGTTATCCTGACTGTCACTCTGGGGACACTGTCTGTTGTCAGTCTCTGCCTCACTCCCTGGATGTCTCTTCCCCTCCTCTGTCTCACAGACTTCTTTCCTCCCTCAAGTATAAATACACTTTACTGGTAAAACAAAATCCATTTCTGCACCGTCTCATAAGCTGTCAGTCTCTTTGTTGTCTCCTGTGTCTGTAGGCCGTCTCTGGGGCTCTCTTCCCGAAAAGCTGTCTGATCTGCTCTGTCTCTTCGGCTCTCTTTTTCCAAGCAGGCTGTCTCTGATGCGCTCCCTCTCTTTTCCCCGGCAGGCTGTCTCTGAGGCGCTCTCTTTCTCTTCCCCGGCAGGCTGTCTCTGAGGCGCTCTCTTCCCCGGCAGGCTGTCTCTGAGGCGCTCTCTTCCCCGGCAGGCTGTCTCTGAAGCGCTCTGTTCCCCGGCAGGCTGTCTCTGAGGCGCTCTCTTCCCCGGCAGGCTGTCTCTGAGGCGCTCTCTTCCCCGGCAGGCTGTCTCTGAGGCGCTCTCTTCCCCGGCAGGCTGTCTCTGAGGCGCTCTCTTCCCCGGCAGGCTGTCTCTGAGGCGCTCTCTTCCCCGGCAGGCTGTCTCTGAGGCGCTCTCTTCTACGGCAGACTGTCTCTGAGGCGCTCTCTTCCCCGGCAGGCTGTCTCTGAGGCGCTCTCTTCCACAGCTTGCTGTCTCTAATGCGCTCTCTTCCCCAGCAGGCTGTCTCTAATGCGCTCTCTTCCCCAGCAGGCTGTCTCTGAGGCGCTCTCTTCCCCAGCAGGCTGTCTCTGAGGCGCTCTCTTCTCCAGCAGGCTGTCTCTGAGGCGCTCTCTTCCCCAGCAGGCTGTCTCTGAGGCGCTCTCTTCCCCAGCAGGCTGTCTCTGAGGCGCTCTCTTCCCCAGCAGGCTGTCTCTGAGGCGCTCTCTTCCCCAGCAGGCTGTCTCTGAGGCACTCTCTTCCCCGGCAGGCTGTCTCTGAGGCGCTCTCTTCCCCAGCAAGCTGTCTCGTCCTCTCGCCTCTGTTTTCGCTGAAGGGAAGGAAATCCCAGCTTTTCCTGTACATGGAGAGAAAACATTCAGACGTCCCTCAGAGCTGCGCTCCACCTGACCACTCGGCACATATGTGGAGAGCCCAATATGGGGGGGCACTCCCCCGACCACCATCCCCCGAACCCCAATCCTCCTCGCCCCATCAATACCTATATCACCTAATACATATCATCTATATACAGGTAGAGTAGGGGGGTGACGTCTCATCTATATACAGGTGTATACAGATAAAGGAGGGGGTGACATATCTATATACAGGTGTATACAGATAGAGGAGGGGGCAACATATCCTCTATATACAGATAAAGGAGGGGGGGGGGTGACGTATCATGTATATACAGGTGTATACAGATAGAGGGGAGGGTGACGTATCATCTATATACAGGTAGAGTAGGGGGGTGACGTCTCATCTATATACAGGTGTATACAGATAAAGGAGGGGGTGACATATCTATATACAGGTGTATACAGATAGAGGAGGGGGCAACATATCCTCTATATACAGGTAGAGTAGGGGGGTGACGTCTCATCTATATACAGGTGTATACAGATAAAGGAGGGGGGGGGGTGACGTATCATGTATATACAGGTGTATACAGATAGAGGGGAGGGTGACGTATCATCTATATACAGGTAGAGTAGGGGGGTGACGTCTCATCTATATACAGGTGTATACAGATAGAGGAGGGGGGTGACGTATCATGTATATACAGGTGTATACAGATAGAGGAGGGGGGGGTGACGTATGTATATACAGGTGTATACAGATAGAGGAGGGGGGTGACGTCTCATCTATATACAGGTGTATACAGATAAAGGAGGGGGTGACATATCTATATACAGGTGTATACAGATAGAGGAGGGGGGTGACGTATCATGTATATACAGGTGTATACAGATAGAGGAGGGGGGTGACGTATCATGTATATACAGGTGTATACAGATAGAGGAGGGGGCAACATATCCTCTATATACAGATTGAGGAGGGGGGTGACGTATCATCTATATACAGGTGTATACAGATAGAGGAGGGGGGGTGACATATCATCTATATACAGGTGTATACAGATAGAGGAGGGGGGGTGACGTATCATCTATATACAGGTGTATACAGATAGAGGAGGGGGGTGACGTATGTATATACAGGTGTATACAGATAGAGGAGGGGGGGTGACGTATCATCTATATACAGGTGTATACAGGTAGAGGAGGGGGGTGACGTATCATGTATATACAGGTGTATACAGATAGAGGAGGGGGGGTGACATATCATCTATATACAGGTGTATACAGATAGAGGAGGGGGGTGACGTATCATCTATATACAGGTGTATACAGGTAGAGGAGGGGGTGACATATCATCTATATACAGGTGTATACAGATAGAGGAGGGGGGTGACGTATCATCTATATACAGGTGTATACAGGTAGAGGAGAGGGGGTGACGTATCATCTATATACAGGTGTATACAGATAGAGGAGGGGGGGTGACGTATCATCTATATACAGGTGTATACAGATAGAGGAGGGAGGGTGACGTATCATCTATATACAGGTGTATACAGATAGAGGAGGGGGGTGACGTATCATGTATATACAGGTGTATACAGATAGAGGAGGGGGGTGACGTATCATCTATATACAGGTGTATACAGGTAGAGGAGGGGGGGGTGACGTATGTATATACAGGTGTATACAGATAGAGGAGGGGGGGTGACGTATCATCTATATACAGGTGTATACAGGTAGAGGAGAGGGGGTGACGTATCATCTATATACAGGTGTATACAGATAGAGGAGGGGGGGGTGACGTATGTATATACAGGTGTATACAGATAGAGGAGGGGGGGGTGACGTATGTATATACAGGTGTATACAGGTAAAGGAGGGGGGGTGACGTATGTATATACAGGTGTATACAGATAGAGGAGGTCAGTGTGTTTGTATTTGTGTGTATATACACACACACAGGAGGTCAGCATGAAGTCAGAGGAGGAGGTATATATATACTACACCCTGGGCTGTCTCATCTATATACTACACCCCGGGCTGTCTCATCTATATACTACACCCTGGGCTGTCTCATCTATATACTACACCCCGGGCTGTCTCCTCTATATACTACACCCCGGGCTGTCTCATCTATATACTACACCCTGGGCTGTCTCTCCTCTATATACTACACCCTGGGCTGTCTCTCATCTATATACTACACCCTGGGCTGTCTCTCATCTATATACTACACCCTGGGCTGTCTCATCTATATACTACACCCCGGGCTGTCTCATCTATATACTACACCCCAGGCTGTCTCTCCTCTATATACTACACCCCAGGCTGTCTCTCCTCTATATACTACACCCCAGGCTGTCTCTCCTCTATATACTACACCCCGGGCTGTCTCTCCTCTATATACTACACCCCGGGCTGTCTCTCCTCTATATACTACACCCCGGGCTGTCTCTCCTCTATATACTACACCCCTGGGCTGTCCATGCTATATCCTACACCCTGGGCTGTCTCATCTATATCCTACACCCTGGGCTGTCTCATCTATAATCCTACAC